>NW_024412572.1:8320899-8652332 GCF_014898765.1 Herpailurus yagouaroundi
AAATGAAATGAAATGAAATGAAATGAAATGAAATGAAATGAAATGAAATGAAATGAAACATAACATAACATAATTTCTTCCAAGAGAGTATCCTGGGGCAGTAACCACAACCAGAATGCTGTGGGACAAAAGCCATGCCCACTGTAATACCCTGCATCACTAGTTCTTATCAATTAGTTCTCATGTATTTGAGCAGTTATTCTGGAGGTTGTCTGATGTACCCAGGAAAGCCCTGGACACAATGCCAGTCATGCTCTACCATTTACTACCTTTCACCTTGGACAAGTAAGTTCAACCTATGGAGACTATCCTTTCACTTAACCATGGGATACTACTATCTATCCTGGACCAGAGGGCTACACTGGTCAGGCTCCTGACAGAAAACAGACATACTCATTAAGTGGGCGATATAAGGAGAGGTTAAAAAAAAAAAAAAAAGCAGGAAGGTTTAAGGAAGTCAACAAGGGATAGCACAGTATCCTAGAGATAGCACCTATAGACCTGCTGGAAGAACCTGATGGACAAAGTGAGAGAGCAGTTTCCATAAGTCAGAGAGGGAGGTCATGAGGAGAGGGTCATGTGACCAGACCTGTGGCCTTCAGCAATAGAATGCAGCCACTCTGTACCACCCTGAACATGCCACCAGGGAAATGAATACCCCAGCCTCACTTTCCTCAGGCTTCATAGACATCCTGCTGTCACTCCCTATTGGTTGACCCAGCACAAAGCCCTAGTATAGGAGAGGTTGTTGGTTTTTTTTTTTACAAAGATCAGCCTTCTGGACTACAGGGCATAGCAGAAAGGGATGGAGGGTGTATCTGAAGGACAAATCCTCAAGATGTCCAGCATATTAGGAGTGCCCTTAAAACTCTGTGAAGATAGAAAGTGTTATTATAGTTCCATATTTAATACCACTAGGATCTGAAAGGGAGTCCAGAGAATTCTAATATAAAGACTCTGGCCTTGAGGAAAGTATAACTTAGTTAGGGAGATAAATCTAATACTTGTACAGCAAACTAGAAGAAAAACAGATTAAAATTAGTTGGTAATATTAGCAAATACTTACAGTACTTACCATTTTGTAAGGTTTTTATAAATATTATTTTACTTAATCCTTACTAGAGCTTCATGAAATAAATAGTATTATTAACCTCTTTTTACATATAAGGGAACCTCAGAAAGGTTAAATAATTCACCAGAGTTTCATGGCTACAAGAGGGTGAAAATAGAACTTGAATTTACATTTTGATTTTAAATTCTCATGGATCCAAATGTTCCAGGAACTCAGAATAGGGGACTCAGTGACAGTAGGTGGTCCTGAAAAGCTCCACAAATGAGAACTGGGCCTCCAGTAATGGATGAAATTTGACTAGTTGAGGAGTCAGCACATTTTTTTTCTCTAAAGGGCCAGTTAGTAATTATTTTAGGCTTTGCAGGCCACACAGAGCCTGTAATGCAACCACTCAGCTTTGCTGCTATAGTGTGAAAGCCACCATGAACATACATAAGCAAACAAACATAGCTGTGTTCCAGTAAAACTTTATTTACAACGTCACTCCTCATCAGGGAAATACAAATAAAAACCACACTGAGATATCACCTCACACCAGTCAGAGTGGCTAAAATGAACAAATCAGAAGACTATAGATGCTGGAGAGGATGTGGAGAAATGAGAACCCTCTTGCACTGTTGGTGGGAATGCAAACTGGTGCAGCCACTCTGGAAAACAGTATGGAGGTTCTTCAAAAAATTAAAATAGACCTACCCTATGACCCAGCAATGACACTGCTAGGAATTTACCCGAGGGATACAGGAGTGCTGATGCACAGGGGCACTTGTACCCCAATGTTTATAGCAGCACTTTCAACAATAGCCAAATTATGGAAAGAACCCAAATGTCCATCAACTGATGAATGGGTAAAGAAGTTGTGGTTTATATATACAATGGAATACTACTTGGCAATGAGAAAGAATGAAATATGGCCTTTTGTAACAACGTGGATGGAACTGGAGAATGTTATGCTAAGTGAAATAAGTCATACAGAGGAAGACAGATACCATATGTCTTCACTCTCATGTGGAGCCTAAGAAACTTAACAGAAGACCATGGGGGAGGGGAGGAGGAAAAAAAGTTACAGAGAGGGAAGGAGGCAAACCATAAGAGACTCTTAAATACTGAGAACAAACTGAGGGTTGATGGGGGTGGGGGGGGGAAGTGGGTGATGGACATTGAGGAGGGCACCTGTTGAGATGAGCACTGGGTGTTGTATGGAAACCAATTTGACAATAAATTTCATATTAAAAATTTTAAAAAAACAAGCCAAAGTCTGGATTTGGCCCAAGGGCTATTGTTTCCTGACCCCTGGAATATGTGAAGAGGAGGTGGACAGGGTATGATCTATGATATATCTTCAAAAGCCCAGAGGTTAGAATGAAGATGGTACATTCAAGGGACAATGAGAGGGAGGCCCAACTTGGGCAGAGGATTTCTGCATGAAGTAACAGGAAATAAGGATGAATCAATAGCATTTTAGTCAGACAGGGCTGCCCTAACAAAGTACCACAGATAAGGTGACTTTAACAACAGAACATTACTGTCTCACAGTTCTAGAAGCTAGAAATCCAAGATCAAGATGTCACCAGGGTAGGTTTCTTCTGAGGGCCCTGAGGGAAGGGCCTACTCCAGGTCTCTCTCCATAGCTTATGGATGGCCATCTTCTCCCTGTGTCTTCACATTATCTTCTCTCTGTATGTCTCTGTGTCCAGATTTCTTCTTCTGATCAGCATACCAGTCATATTGGTTTGAACCTGCCATAATTGTATCATTTTAACTTAATTACTTCTTGAAAGACCCTTTCTGCCAATACAACTACACTCTGAGCTACAGGGGCTAGGACTTCATATGAATTTCTAAGGGGCACTCACAGCCATTACAGATAGCATGGAGCCAGATTACGGGGAGTTTTAGATTCCAGATTAGAGTCAGTGGGGTAGGAAATTAGGAATCTTTTTGCATGTTAGCCATAATTCTGATTAGTAGTTTGAGAAAATGAATACTAATTATACCATTCATATGCAAAAAAGACAATAAAATGGGCATCTGCCAATTAAATAGCAAAGTAAATTGTTCAGTTCATACAAGAGTGCATGGAAGCCTGAGAAACTAGATCCTGGCAGTCTGGCAGACCCAGAATTCAGCCCATTGGCACCATACAGCACTGCACAGCACTGGAGAAGTTCAGGTTGGGTGAGAAATGCCTTCAGCTCTGTGAGCTTCTGACACCTCTGCCACTGCCTGGGATGTCTGGCCCTGAAACACCAACCCTCTCCCAACAAAAGGAGATAAATGACAAAAGTTCATGAGTTCTCTGACCTCGGGTAATGAGATGAGTAGCTAAATTCCAAACTGAAAACCAGGCATTTCTCTGGGCAGATCTCAAGAGAGGCCAGCCGTTCCTACTGAAAGTCACAACCGAACATTGCAAAACCCTATCCCTGGGACAGTGGGTGACCAAAGATTTTAGAACTAGGCAGATTTCTTCATCTCTCCTGGGTCCATTTTTCATTTCCTCACATGGATCTTTGCTCTAATGTCACTCAGTCTATTGTGATGCATAAAAATATCTGAGACAGACAGCCTCAAGAAGCAAGGCCAGATATTTTATGTGTGGATGGTTCTCCACATATCTCCCCCTAGCCTTGGGATAGGAAGGAAGGAGGGGAAAAAGGGAGGAGGAAAAAAACAGTAAAGGAAGAGATGCCTAAGAAGATTTTGCTTACGGTTCCCTTTGTGGATTAATTGCTAAGTAACCGTAGTGACTTTCTTTTTCTTTATCAAAACCAATGTTGCTCTTACACTCAAACTTTGGTCAGAGCCCCTTCTAGAGTCATTTTTTATTTGTGTGGATGAGTATAGCCATCTTTGAACACACTTAATGCATCATGATAGCTAAATTAGATCTAATTTTTTTTTTCTTACAGAAGACATGAATGCTAACACACTGGAACAACCTGGAGTAGATTTACCACTTGGTCATTTTTTTTAAGTAGTATAAGGAACTGACTGGAGACATTAGTCTTACAGAGAGCTTCTCTGTTGACCATAGTTTTGGAAAGCCTGGCCAGCTGATCTGTGCAGCCATGCTTTCAAAGCACTATCTTGTGTTTAATGGGAGATTCTTAAATTTTAGTAAACCTTCAGAGGGTTTGCAAACCCAAATGTACCAGGAACTGTCGATCTTCACCATGGCTTAGATCTAGTGCTACTTTCCCAGCATGATTACCAGATTCAGATGATCCCATGTAGAAAATGGCTTATTATAATCCCCCCAGTATCCACACAGCTTTTCTCCAAGTAGGTTGGGAGAAACATTGGTTACTGTGAAACAAGAACTGTGAACCTCCCTTGAAACATAGAAATCATCTACCAGGGACATCTGGGTGGCTCAGTTGGTTAGGTATTCAACCCTTTATTTCAGCTCAAGTCATGATCTCAGGGTAGTGGGATCAAGCCCCACATTGGGCTCCACGTGGATATCATGCATGGAGCCTGCTTAAGATTCTCTCTCTCCTTCTGCCTCTCTGTCTCAAATTAAAAAAAAATCTACCAAGCACTGTTCAAACAAGAGTTGCCACCAAAAGAAAATGTTTGGGGGAGAGAAGACATTAATTCAAGATGCAATCAGTTGTTGGTGAGGTGGAGTCTACACAACTCATTGTAGTAGTTGTGATATTACTAAATGTGTAATTATGTTATCCACCACCTGCAATGGCAGTTGTTAATTACTCTTCCAGGAAAATCTCATTTCTTTGGGAATCTTCTCAACAGAAGTCAAGGGACAGGATAGTCCAGAAACCCAGATTTGATCCATAGTACATGCTAACGATGAAATTAGAAACTTATAAAACTAGCTTCCTCTCCCACATTCTTTCTCAGTATTCTCCTTACTAAATCCATTCAAAAAGTACATTTTATTCCACAAAGGGTATGTTGTTATGACATTGTCTGCAGATGAGCAGACATCAAGCTTCACTTCACAAGGCATCAAGAGGGTTGCCTTTAGAGGAGAGGTGCCCTCAGGCACCAGGGTTCTTTGCCATCTTTCTGCCTTAGTTTCCCACCAATTCACTGTCTGAATGGCCAAAGAAGAGTCAGAGTCCCCAGCTCATCCATAGAATAAATATCTAACAATTATAATTCTCAACTTTCAACAGTTTGGGCACTCAGATTTCAAGAAGGAATCCAAGTCTCTCTCTCTCTCTCTCTCTCTAGGGCAACAAATCCCTTAAAGAATCAACTGTGATCCTGCTGTCTAAGCCCTTAGAAATAGAAACACAAACTGCATTTTCACCCATCTTATTCTCTTAGGTATTTACAGGATAAACTGTCACAAATAGGTGCTAATATTAATATGTTAATGTATTGCTCCTTCCAAGTGAGATATTTTCATTTCAGCAAGGAACCTTCAGATATATGACTTTACCCAACAGAGCAGACCTAGCAGACACTACTGAACACTCTTAAGGGAGAGGATTTAGATGCTCTTCATATAACTTGCCAAACAGGTGGCTGCCAACTTTGCCCATATGAGATACCAGCCCTGGTCAAATTCAGTTATACACTGAGTGACCATGTATTTATCAAGCTCTATTGTTTTAAAAGTTATCATGCAGTTATTTCTGAAATTAAACAATATGGGACAGTACTGATACCAAAGCCAGAAGCTGAATAATGCTTCTGTATAACAGGTCCCAATGTTCTGGGCTTTCCTTCACTGACCAAGTGTCTCGTTTCCCAAGACAACTGTGTGAACAAACTTGGTGACTGGCAGATTATGTTGACCCCTTTACACCTCCAAACAAAAGACCACTCATTATAAGATGCTTACTTCAGTGAATATTATCATTATAAATTGAGACATATCTTCTGCTAGAAAGCAATTGGAACCAAGTCATTCATTTCAGCTCCTAACCTTCAGGGCTTTTCTTACATAGGATTTTTGAGAAGTGAGAAAAAAATGCTACTGTTGTAAAGTGTCTGCTTATTCTAAGCTTTGTGTTTTAAAGATGTGTGTTTGGGACATGGCCCTTTACCTAGGTTAAAAATAAGCCTGACACTTTTCCATCATGAACCAGTCTTCAGAATTCTCACTAACAAGCAACATTCAAGGATAGCCATTGAATGTGATCCAAGTTCCAGGGGAAGTGGATAAAATAAAGAAGCACCTAAAAACTTGGATTGACCGTCCTCTTCATGCCCTTTCCTGGAACTGATGGGACTACCTACCCATTCCTCATCAGGGCACATGCTTTCTCTCCTGAGTGGTAACAGATTTTCCACCTCATTAATAAGTTGTGACTAAGCCTCACTCACCACTGGTCCCCAGCAATCTCCATAGAGGCCTGGCAGAGGTGCAGTCAACACTAATTTTGTCAGAATGGGAAAATTCTCTTTCTCTGGAATTAGATAAAGCATTTGACATCCAGAACTCAAAGTCTGTTGCAGAATACAGAACTCCCCCTCTTCCATTTGTGGCAATGAGTGTTTTTACAATCTCCTTAGTACCTTCTTCTTCAACCAGAGCCCAGAGCCAAAAGAAGCTTACACAACTCTTCTCCCTTATACACCAAACTCCTCCAAAGACCACCCATTGACAAGCAACTGAGCAACTTCTTTGCCTGTTTAAACTGATTGAAAGCAGATATGTATGTGTTGAATATGATCAGGCCTGAAGCACTTGGTGGATCTTTATTGAATGGGACTGAGTAGTTGAATTGGACAAAGGAACAAATAGATCCATGGATTGTTTTCCATCTGCAATTGACATGATCTGGGTGTAAGTAGTAAGAGAGGGGTAGATCCACTACAGGTGGGGAAGAGGTCAAGTCACCTGGCTATTGGGTAAGAGTGATAGGGCACACCAATGCTGTAGTTTGATTTTAGCAGTTACCCCAGTGGAGCCTGTAAAAGAGGCACCTCCCTAGGGAGGCAGCAGGGATGGGTGACAGTATCTCCTAGGAAACTCTTCCCTCAAAGCCACTAACTAGATAGACCAGTGTAGACTGAAGCTTCTTCTGGAGTAATTCCTTCTCGTCAGGGTCCATCTTTTGTTTTGTGTCATTAATTCATGTAATTTGGGGTTTTGGTTCTATTTTGTTATGTTTTCTTGTGTGTTTTTGATTTATGGCTTTTTACAATTTTCTTAGTTTATGTTCAGGGATTAAAATGGATGTTCTATGTGAAAGCTGAGTTCCTTGTTTCTTTCTTTTGCCCGTGGCTGACTGCATGCTCTCTGTTGATGTCTTGTTCCTGGTCTTGACTCCATCTTGTCTGTGAAAGGAAGCACTCCAGCGGGCTTGCTTGATCAGAAGAAAGGGAAGTTTGCTTGGTTTAGTCACTCCACAGAAACCCATGGTAATGTTCCCCTGTGTTCTATGTGTGTAAATATGCATTGGTACATACCAGACTGGAGGGGAGGGTATTTTTATTGATGGCTTGTGATACAGTGGTCCTGTATGTGTGTGTCTGTGTGTGTGTGTGTGTGTGTGTGTGTGTGTGTGTGTAAGGGTATGGTAACCTTCCCCACTCAAAGCCAGTGAGTGCCTTATCATCTCTTAATATGTATAAAGTCAGCAAACATGACTTTATACATGACAAAACAAACAGCAAAGCTGATTGCAGCAGCTATTCTTTTATGGAACCCTTCCTTTGTATAGTACCACCCAAGATTAAGGTCACTGTAAATGCCAACTTGATAATGATACAGGCAGTTCCTTGATTTAGAAGATGATATGGTTCCTCCTTAAAGCCCAGGCATACCCACTTCTAATTTGGTTGTCTTTCCAAGCCTAGCACCATCCCCATCATACTACTCCAGTAGCACAAAAGGGGCTCTCTGGGAGCAAAGTGTCTCAAAGTCAGAGCTCTATAACTTTAAAGAATGATGCCTGAAGAATTAAAGTAACCTTAGGTCAGAGAGGGCCAGAGATAGATGAAGTGAAAGAGTGAAGGCTCTTCAATTGTATGAAGGCTCTTCAATTGTATGAATGTATGTATGGATGTAACAAGGAACCTGACAAGCTCTGAAAGTGCTGTCTTCCTTGCTCACAGTGCTAAAACCATCCCTAAGGTCTGGCCTCACATACCAGCTCCCTCAGACATCAGCCTACAAAGGGAGTCTAAATGCTATAAAATTGAACACCATCATTTGGCTATTCACCACGCTCCTTGGATGCTTCCAGAGCCTTATTTGGCTATAAGAGCCCTGTCTTACGGTGTAGAGTGAGGAGTTGGTCAATAAGGGACAATTGAGATGAGCATGGCGAAGGGGGTCATGATACTTGTGCTTCCAACCAAGTCCTACTCCAAACCCACTGTGTGAATGTGAGAATCTTCCCTTCCCTGTTTTGTAAAGTGAAGGGAACAAGTTATAGCTGGGTAATATCTAAAGTCTCATCCAATGACAACCTTCTTTGAAATGGCATCCAGATTTCTTTTTACCCAACTGTATTAAAAGTGAATCCTAGGGTGGAGAGGTCAAACATATGGTAAGTCATGGGTTCCTATTTGTATCTTGCATGTTCCTGAAAGGAGTGTCTTCTCACCCACCCATCTTGTCTTCATCCAAAATAAAAGAACCTTGGAAATTTTCCATCCAACAACATTATCCATATAACCAGTAGAAGCTTTTCCTGGGCTGTGGTGGCCCCATGGCGATTTGTCACATGGTGCCACATCACCTGATACCATACCCTCATTAACTGAAAATTCTGTGGCTGCTGAGGGTTAGTGATTTTCTCACCACATGAGGAGTTCTGTTCTGCAAGAAGAATGGAACCAGGACCAATGCTATAATGACCCCTCTGAAGAACAAGGGTTACCAAAAATAAAACTTGTTGTGTCATATTAAAAGGGTAAGAAACGGTGGAGAAGAAGAATTCTCTTGAGTAAAACTTTTATTTGGAATAAAGAATAATAATAAATGGCTTCTCTAAGCCACCACACTGGGTTGCAAGCTAGATGACTCCTGCTGCTCTGGAAATCTAGCCCACTGCTGCCTTGGGAAGAGAGTGTAGATTGACTGGACAGGTTGGCACCAGTGGAATTAGATGGTTTATATCCAAAGTCAGCCTGTTGGGATGGGAACGTCAGATTTACTGGAAGGGGAAATAATATCCCAACCTATCTTTAGTCTATCTTCAAGTCACATTTAAATTTAATTGGTGGATTCCACAGTTGTGATCCTCATTCTTGGTATCTGTAGTGCTAGTTTGAATCTTAGTACATGATTCTGGTAATAGCCATTTATTTCAAGCTCCCTATTTCAGGTATGGTCCTAGATACACCCAGTATGCACTACAAGACAGGGAGCACTCTTCCACATCCATATAGTAGTTCATGAGGCAACAAAAACACCCTTTCTACAAATAAGCTGGACCCTAAATTTGGGGATGAAGCCCCTTAGAATTGATGGGTGGGGAAAAAAGCAAAATAAAATATTTTCATGAAAGCTCTTCTTTTTATGGCTAGTAGTGGATGCAAATAGAAAACTTTTCTATTGTAGGAAAAGGTAGAAAAGGATTCAGTGGTCACTGTTTTCAAGAAGCAAATGATCTTATCACCATATTTCCTCCCAAATCCTATGAGTTTGAGTGTCCTTGGCAGCAAAACTTACCCTAGACAAGCATCAGGCATGTTGGTCAAGGAAACCCCCAAACTTGGCCATGGCACTGTTCACAGCAGCACCACTGTACCCACTATTAGATGCTGCTCAGGCTTTCATCCTCCCAAGAAGCACACAGTCTTGAAATAGGGTGTTGTGCAAACTAATGCTCTTCTCTCCCCTTTCCTTCCCACCCTCAATGCCTTGCATCCCTTTGACTCTTATAGTGAGCATGCCCACAAGTGAGACCGAGTCTGTCAACACCGAAAACGTGGCTGGAGGTGACATCGAGGGAGAGAACTGCGGGGCCAGGCTGGCGTGAGTAGGCACGGCGAGCCCAGGGACTGGGGCTTTTCCAGGTGTGCGGGAAGGGATGCTGTGTCCTGAAATCACAATGGCTTGGCCCATTGTGGTTGAGGCATAGGTCAGAGAAACATAAATATCAGGTGGTGACTTGTGTGAGAAAAGACTGCCCTGGGTTGAGTATGGCTCCTAGGCAGGGGGAAGAGTCTTAACATTAAAGCCAGTCTCCAATTCTGCACTCCTGTAAGGGTCTGACTCATGGATTTCAAGCCCCTGTGCATTACATCAGTGAAATATGGGGTGGTGGGGGGTTAGAGGTGGCTCCAAAGTCTGTTTCTTCCCAGCCTCTCTCACCCCCTGTCACATGAGACACCTATGTGAGGGTCCCTGGGTCCTGCTGGTAAATGTGACCTGGAATAAGAAGATACAGGTAAGAAAATAACCTGGGAGCTAATAAACATGTTGGTCCTTATCTGCAACTCTAGTTACCCACCTAGTAAAGGGAAATAGAGATTCCTGAAGTGCAACCTTGAGTTATTGCAGAATTTGTCAGTGTTTAGCCTGGAACGTGGCCAGTCACCTCCTCCAAAAGCAGCTCCAGCCTAGATACCTATGACTTCCCTTTCCCTGGGTCAGACCCCAGGGCCTAGGCTTTGGTGAGTGACTCACCCAGGACTGGGCCAGGTGCATTAGAGGAACAGTTCACACATGAATTATCACAATCACCCATCTTAGTTTTATCTTAAAAATGGAAACCAGTAGTCCCTGGGAAATGTTCCTCCACCAAAGGACGAAGGGAAAAAATAGTTTAACTGCTAAAAATAAGCAAACTGCTGGTTCTGTTACCAGCATCTCAGCAGAGTCCAAAGATTAAAGTTATATTCTGTCAGGGATTCACATTGACCTTGGGAATGAGGCCTCATGGAACATTCAGGATCTGCTTTGGGAAGTGGAACTTACTCTTCTTGTTGACTTTGTGGTATAAGAACTGTAAACTCACCTTGGTCCCTGAAAAGCACTGCATGCAGAAGGCTCTGAGTAGGACCAGTCCCAAATAAAATTAGTTTCAAAATCATTCCATCAGTGAAACAGTATCTTATTTCACCCTTCATTCCTGAAATGATTCAATGGTGTGAGCAAACCCCAACCCTTTTAAAAAGATTCTCCATAGATAAGTCTAAACAGAAGCCATGCCAGCCTTGAGAATGATCTCCAAGCCAAAGAAGAAGGGAAAACAAGGCTTAAGAACAGACCAGCTCTTGCAACTTCTATTTCCAGGGTACACAGGGCCTTCAGTATCACTCACTCTGACAGTGGCACCAGGGAGTCTGTACTGCAGATTTCTCGGCATCATTGGGAAGCAATTATTGTCAAAATGTTGTTAAAATACGGGGCTAATTACATTTTTAAACAGCAGTCCAAGCCTTTCCCTCTTCTCCTTTTGGAACCATACAAAGCAAGCACTCAAGTTTTTGCAAATGGGCCCCAGCAAACCCTCTAAGTCTGTCAGGCATTTCTCTGGTCTTTATAACATGGAGGACCCTGCAACTCCGGCTTTTAGGCATAGCCCAAGTTGCAGACCAGGAGGGACCAGGGGAGTTCCCAGCTCTAGGAAGTCACTTGAGAGTACATTTCAGGAGAGTATGGTGGCTCTGTTGGAGGGTGAATATGATTATCCCCCAGAGAGGGAAGCTGGCACCTCTAGTATATCTGTCATTTCTTTGAGGACACATTCTGCAGGCTGGGAGAGCTCTGTAGAAATGGTTCCTATTATCCTTATGAATATCCACATTGATGCATCTACTCTGTGCATATAAAATACCTAGACACAGTACCAGAACTATAATATATACCTAATAAATTATGGTCTTTCCACCATCTCTCTACTCACCCCCACCCCACTCCCTGCCTTAGCCAACCATGGGATAAGACCACCAACATTCCTGGTGGGAAACACAGTGTGAGAACTGACTGGAGACTGAGACTGGGTCTTATGGGAAGGAGACAGTGAGGGTCTAGCATTTTTAAAGCTAAGAGTTAAAAGGCTTGTGTGGTTGGATGAGACCAGGATGAGAATTTATAGGCAGTGAGAAGGCCTGATGAAGATGGTTCCTGAGGGGGTGGGGGCACAGAGAAAAAGGAACTACAGTATATTTTTGGGGGGAGATGGAGGTGATTAAAAAGAAGGAGCCATCAAAGTTTGAAGACAGTAAGGATGTTGAAGTAGAATTTGAAGCAGGGGTCCAACCGAGGGGCTTGCAGGTACTATGCAGGCAATAGGATATAGAGGTGCAAGGTGCAGCTGTGAACAGGGATGGAGGCACACACTTGAGGTTATCAGTATAAGAGCTATTGATGAGGGTATAGGACAAGGGTTGTTCATAGAGGAATAGAGTCAGAAGGCCAAGGGCCGAACCTTGGGAACCTGACACACAGAAGAATAAGAACAAGTAAATGAAACAAATGAAGAGATGTTAAGGGAATAGACAGCAGCACTTGCCTGGAATCCATGGGAGAAAGAATTTCAAGAGAGAACTGTTTACTTATACATTCAAAGTATGCCCAGCTTGGTGCTAAGTGATGGTGATACATAGCAGTAGAAAGATTGATATCATCTCATTGGAGTTTATAATCTGTGTGGAAGTGACATTAAACAAGTGAATAAGTCATTGTAAACAGGGTAAGTGTTAAGAAGGAAAAGTATATTGTAGGGCTAATAACCGGTTAGACTGGCAACTTTTTTGAAGAATTAAATTTAAGCTGAGAAGTGAAGGGTGAAAATACATTATTGAAGTGAAGAGTAAGGAAGAATGTTCCAGTCAAAGGCAACAGTGTGTTTCAAGGCCTTTGGATGGAAGAACTGAGAGGCCAGTGTGGTCAGGGCAGAGCATGCGGGGAGAGACAGGGAGTTGAGGCTGGAGATGGGCATGGCCTGGTAGACCCCTTAATGATCTTTGTCTCTGTTACAAGACAGTGAGAAGTCATTGAATATGAGAAGTCACAAGAACATGGAGCTGGGTAGGGAGGCTGATTTGGTTTGTTTTGCATTCTTGAAGGATCACTTGGATGTGAGGAAAAGAATAGGTAGAAGCAATGCCAACACGGAAGCAGGCACACAGTAAAGCATCATCAGTAGCAATTACTGAGGTGTGAGGTGATGGTGGCCTAGGCTAGAGTCACATGTGGAGATTAAAAAGTGGTTGGGTTATTTGTGTGTTCTGGAGCCATACTCTATAAGACTTGTTTGTGGGAGTTGGAGTCTTAGAGAAGGAGAGGAGTGGGAATGAGCCAGTGTAAGGCACTTGCTCCAGAAGTGAGGCCATGAAAGGGAGAGAAGAAAATAAGATGGCAGAAAGGAAGGCAGCAGTGGCCAAGTAAGGGCTTGTAAACACTGGGACAATCTTTATGGCAAAGAAGAGGCCAGTGAAAGGGGAGGGTCTAAGGATGCCAGAATGGAAATGAGTGATTATTGGAAGGCATTGCCTAAAAGGGGAAGGTTGACTTCAAAGGCGCAGTTGGAGACACAAGATTTACAAAGGAAGAAGGAGTTCCTTACCTCTGGGACTAATTGGAAGATAGAAAAAGAAACCTGGCATCAGCAGCCCTGAGGCCAAGTCTCAATCAGCCACCAACTAGCCATGTGACCTCAACCAAAGCACCTCCCCTCTGAGTCTTGGTCTCTCCCTCTGGGACACAAAGGAGTTGTCCTGGTTGTTGGCTCAGAGTGCTGTTAGCAGAGGCCTAGGGCCCCTGGAAGCCACCTGCAGGGGCTACTGCAGAAGGGGACCACTTTCACCTCTTTTACATATTGAGCTTCCATGTAAGATTTCATATGAATAAAACATTCTACAACTTGATAAATTGCAAGCCATAGATCCAGGTGATATCTAAGGATCCCTTCCAAGCTCTCAAATTCTACAGTTCTATAACAAATATAAAATCCAAAATAGGCTCCAATGCAGAGTGAATGATAAGAGTCATACAAAATTATCTGTCATTTCATCACAGAAAGTGGGGGTTAGGTGTCTTAGGAACCTGAAGAACAGTACAGAGGTTTCAAACTAGTGAGTCACCAAGAGGTCACTAAAAGATTGCTGAGCATTGCTGAAGCCACAGTGGAGCCTGATATCGTAAATGTGAAGTCAGCCTCACAGAACAATTCAACATATTTTTTGGCAGGCTATGTGGCCCAGAAGCACTAAAAACAGAGAGTGGTGTGAACCAGGGTGGCAGTTTAGCAAGACAGGCAAAGTAGAAGTCCCAGGTACTGTGTGAAGAGCAACATCAATGTGACCCTGGGGCCAACCTGAGAACTGGAAGTTAAGCCTGACATTAACCTGAGAACCCTACAAGGGTGTGAATGATAGGGAAGACATAGTGAGGGCAAAGATTGGGTTTGGAGGAAGAGCAGGAGGATTAATAGAGAAGGTGACTCTGTCCAGAATGTGGAGTGACTGAGCTAAGCATCCAGTTGGAGCAGTGTTCTGTGATGACAAGGTCCATTACCCTTCTAGAAATAATATCTGTGAATGGTGTTGAAGTTGTGGAGTCCAGGAGGTTGAGTCAGATGTGTGTCAACCTGGATGGCGACCACTGTGCCATCTGACTTAGGTTAGAAGCAAATTGGGACAATTTAGGGAAATACTATTTCATACAGCAAGTAGTAAATATATGGTTCTCATTACTCTAGGAAGGAGAGAAAGTCTGAAATATAAATAGTTCCCAAGAAGTAAGTAGTTAAGCAAAACAAAAGGAGTTTGGATTTGTCTTCAATTTTGAAACTTAATATCAACAAAGAAAATCATGGCTTCCTAGAAGGTTTGTCTTGGAGGCTTGGGTAGAGAAAGTATCCTGGGTTGAAGGAACTTCAAGTCCAAACCAGTAGAATTGTTCTCATGAGCATGAGTTACTTTCTCCACCTCCCTGCTCTCCTTCAGGAAGCCATTTAAAACACAAGGTAGGGATTGTACCTCACTAGGATAACAATGATAGAAAAAGCCAAGAAGACTTCTAAGCAAGTTGTGTGTACCCCATTGGGGTTTGGAAGACCTCTACTGTTCTGAGGAATCTGAAGTGGTTTAAAAACCAGTGGAAGACGGGGCGCCTGGGTGGCGCAGTCGGTTAAGCGTCCGACTTCAGCCAGGTCACGATCTCGCGGTCCGTGAGTTCGAGCCCCGCATCAGGCTCTGGGCTGACGGCTCAGAGCCTGGAGCCTGTTTCCGATTCTGTGCCTCCCTCTCTCTCTGCCCCTCCCCCGTTCATGCTCTGTGTCTCTCTGTCCCAAAAATAAATAAACGTTGAAAAAAAAAAATTAAAAAAATAAATAAATAAAAAAAAATAAAAACCAGTGGAAGAAAGCAGCATTTACCACATGTCAGCCAGACCAGGGTGTGGACTGGTGCCATGGTACAAGGCACCCAGGTGCTCTGGTGCTTGCTTACTCACACAGTAGGACAGACCAGCCTTCCAAACCCTGAGCCAGCGGTTACTTCCCACAAGGTGAAGTTGCTGAGCAATGGGATCCCTCTGTTTTCATGAAGTGTGGTCCTACAGTTGTCTCCCACCTATAGGAGGGAGTATGGAGAAATTCAGACGCTTGGCCTTTACAGAGTTCTAACCTCAGCTCTCCAAGCACTGAAGTTTCCTTTGTCTCCAGATGTTGCTACTTGAGCAGTACCCTCCCCATTGCTTAAGTAATATGATACTTAAAAGGTAATGAACATTTCTGACCCAGTGAACCTAAAATTACATTCATAATCCCCTGAGAAGAGCAGCAACAATAATAGGCTTTGAGTGTGGTATCCAGGGTTATACATCAGGACTTGAAACTAAGTGGAAAGGAAAGTCCTACTGTATTTCCTCCTCTTCAGAATGTTCCAGAATGCCACAGAAGGACCCATAGCTGATGACCATGCTGGAACTAGGACTAGCACCTCATTTCAAACACCTCAACTCTGATCCCCCTCTATGCCCACTCCCCAGAGTCATTTACCTGGGAGATATGATATTTGGTTTTAAGAACCCACTTTTGCTGATCCACTTGGACTGAGAGAGACCCTTACAGGAAAGAGCACGTGGTCTGCATTAAAGGACACCCTAGAGAGGATCACTGAGACATTTCTGAAAGAAGGCCTGGGGCCAGACCAGGTTCTGTAGACAGAGTCACAAGACTAAAGCCCGCGGTCATCCACTTTGGCTTATGCCTAACAGCAAGGAGAGTCAACTCCAAAAGTAAGCCTAGAGAAGACCCTGAAGGTCCCCAAGCTCAGCATGGCCTGCTGGAGAAGAGAGGACCCCAGATTCCCCAACACCCGATTAGCATCTGGAAAACATTTATTTCTCCCATTAAACTGTGGCTCTATATAAAAATGCTGTCCTTGGCTCCCGGTCCCCTTCCCACACACTTTGTTAACATGTGATTAAACACTCCAGCCCTAACAGGCAGTCTTAGGGGTGGGGAAAGGTTATTAACTAGTGGTTCAGAGCAGTAAAGGCACTTGGCTAGGATTCTCAGTGCCCCAGAGATATAATTATCTCACACACGATGGCTTTGCCACCTGTCACATCTTCTGTTAATTTTTTTTTTAATAAAAAATAATGAGAGGGGTTGTTTTCTTGCTATGTGACACAGCTTGCTTTGTGCTGAGCTAGGACAACACAGGCTTGCAGCAGTTGCCTCCTGAACTCCCTGCTCATGTTTTCTCTCTGCATCTGTCTTTGTCTCCCTACCAATGTCTCTGTCACTTTCTTCCTCCCCAACTTACATTCTGCATCCATCAGGGTATCCATCTGAGCATGGTTGCTCCACCTACAATCTCACCACCTTACTCCCTTAACACCAAAGTCTTTTCTGATACATTGCCTTCAATTGTTTTGTCTCAAATGCTTACATTCCCTGCCCCCGCCCCTTCTTCCCTCCTTCTCCCCTCTCTCCTTCCTCCCTTCTCCCAGCCTTCCTCCTCCTAGTCTCCTGTGGACGCTCCTATATGAACTTGGTAGCCTCAGGGCCTCCTGGAAGATTCCTCCTTCCCCATTCAATGACCCTTTGAGTCACGCCTGCCCTATGCTTTCACCCGAAAGTTCCCCATGTCTTTAAGGCTGCACATAGCTGTCAGTTTCCTGAGCTTCTGACAGGACCTGTGGCTGTTCCTTTAGGCCCAGCTGCAGCCCTCAGGCCAGGATTGTAATGGCCTTTCAGTTCCCAGCTGGCTTCTATTGCTTATCTTCACTTCATACCCCAGCATTGGCTGGGATCCTGTTCAGACAGCAGTGGGGTCTGTGATGACGTGGTCCTGCCTCTGGTTTCCAACTGGTGAGACTTCCACATCTGCAGAGAGACCTTCCTGTCCTCCATGGCTCTCATCAAGGTGCAGCATTCCATACACACAGCCTAACCTAACTTCATGGGACCTGCTGAGCAGATGCTGTTTGCCACATGGCGCCTCCAGAGACTCTCCAGAGAGTGTTGCTTCCACTTAGAAAATACTGGATTTGTAGAGTTGTCAGTCATTTGTTTTCACATTCATACACACAAACGTGCCAGGAGATGTTGACAAATAGGGTTTTGACTCTTCAGAGTTGTTCTACTTCACTCCACACATCCATCCAGTGCCCATTTATAGTCATGCAGGGACATCAAACTTCTCTAGAATTGCTGAATATCTTTTAAATGGAAGATGGGGTGCGTGGGTGGCGCAGTCGGTTAAGCGTCCGACTTCAGCCAGGTCACGATCTCGCAGTCCGTGAGTTCGAGCCCAGCGTCAGGCTCTGGGCTGATGGCTCGGAGCCTGGAGCCTGTTTCCGATTCTGTGTCTCCCTCTCTCTCTGCCCCTCCCCCGTTCATGCTCTGTCTCTCTCTGTCCCAAAAATAAATTTAAAAACGTTGAAAAAAATTTAAATGGAAGAATATGCATATGTGTCATTTTGTAACATCTGCTTTTTCTCTTTCAGCCATCGGATTTCCAAATCAAAGTTCAGGTGAGTGAGATGCATGTTCATCTTCTTTCCTACTGCCCACCAGCTCTCTCCCTATGCTTTTGGGTAGCCCAAGGTAATACCTACCGGGTGGGGCAGTACAGTGAGGGTTTTCTTCTACGGAGTAAATGCTCTCTTCTGTGCAGCTACGAAGAAAAGTCCTTTAAATCAGATCCAGCATATAATTCAAGGGTTGATATTTGTTGAATTTTCTTTGCCAGTCTTTTTGGCAGCACCATCTCTAGGAGGTTGTGAAACCCAATGTGTCTCCCTTATAAGATAAAGTCCAATTAAAATAAATGTAATATGGACACTTGCTATTGTTCTTGCCTACTTCATGTTTGTGGAACACAGTGAGAAATGAACTGTAAGGACTATGGAATGCACGTAGGATAACTACACTGTTCTGCTTCACAGGATCTGTGGTCTTCAGCCCCAGATCTGCCTTTCCAGCCTCACCTCCCGTGCTCCTCTGCACATAGTCTTTGTTCCCACCACATGGAATGGTTAATTTCTTGCAGTCACCAGAATGTTCCCTGTCCTCTCAGACATCAAGGCCTTTGCATGTAGGCTTTCTTCTACCTGAATCACTGTGTCCACATGTTTTCATTCGGAGAATTCAGATTTTTGTTAAGAACCTCAAATGTTACTACATCTACCACATTCTCTGCAAACTCTCCAGGAGAAGTTACTCACCTCTCTCCATTCTCATAGTGCTTTCTTCATACCTCTATCACAGCACTTAACATACTACACTCCAGTTATTGGTTCATAGGCCTATCTTTTTCAATAGCCCCTGCATGCCTCAGAGAGCCTAGCTAAGTGCTGCTCCAAGAGTAGGCTGTCCATACATGTATGTTGAATGGAAGAATGAATGGATTTGTGGAGTGGGGATGTGAATTTTCTCCCACAAAGCTTCTACATGCCAAAAATATTTGTTGTTTATGTTTTGTAATTGATCTAATCTTGCTTCCCTAGCCTCACCTACTGTGTAGCAGGAGCATAAATAACACTAAACTTTAGTCCAGCTGGGTAAATATAACCCACTGTTATACTTTAAATAGTCCTTGAAGGTGAAATGTTCAGTTTCTCATATTTCCATTTCGCCACCTTTTCTCCAGGATGGAATCTGGATACATGGGGGCAGGGAACTTCAAGATCCTGGGAAGTAAACAGGCCTTGGTGAGGGCTGCTCCTGGAATCCTTCTGAGTCCTCTGCCTATCTCCCCTGTATGATGGCTAGTCTGGGCTTCTCTCTGAACTGGCCCCTACTGGGATGCAACAATCCATCTAGTTTAGACATCTACCTCTGGAGTCCATGGGTCCCCCCATATTTTCATTTGATCTTGAAATCTCTACCTCTGCTCTCTGACCTCCAAGGTCTGTCAGTCCACTGACTTCAGCCACCTCCACACCTCATCTGAGTGCATGGACACTTCCAGGTCCTTCACACTCCGTAAACAAGCTACGGGAAACCCAGAGCACTATGGCAGGCTCACCTACCTACCCGCCTCCCACTGCTGTATTTTTACCAGCCTGAATAGAACTCTGAGTCAAAGACTGATGTTGTCCCAGGGGGCTGCAGACAGCCCCCCATACTATACCCAATGGAGGCCACCACTAGCCTCAGTGTCTCCGGGCTTCCCCATGATTATTTGGGTATTTCTAAAGCAACCCTCTGCAACCTCTTGAGACTTGGCTCCTGGGCTGAGAATTAAGTGAGGACTCTAATGTCTTATTTTCACCCTATTTCTGATACCTTCTTTCTCCCATAATTTGCTAGAACTGGAAAATGCAGGCCTTTCTCCCCTTCCTCTTTCTCTCAATCCAAGACCTCCTTTACATTAAAAAAAAAAAAAAAAAAAAAAAATCTAGGGTCAAGTCTACCAGGCCTAGCTGGTACATGAAAAAGACAGTTCTAAAAAAATATTTAAAAAACCCTTTTTCTCTCAGTGATGCTTGAATTTTACTGCTTTATCTTCAGTATCTGAAGAAGTGGCATATACATAATAGGAACTGAATTAATATCTGATGAGTGAACGAATGAATGAATGAATTGTCTTGCCTTAGTAAGACAATAGGCTTACACAAACTCAAACAAAATATCTAATTTGACAGCCAAAGCTGAGAAAGCATTCGTGTTCCTGACAGTTCCAAAGCTTCTACACAATAAGAGTAAAGGGATGTAAAAATCCATTTGAAAATATTTCCAAAATATCATTCTCATGACATGCAAGTGAATAAATCATAAATGAACAAATGAATGCATGAATGAATGAATGAACATGATCCAAAGGATTGGGAGAGAAATTACATCTTTATATGGACTCTGTCTAGTGAAAGATTATCCAGGAGACTGGGAACATTTTTTTACTCAGTGACCCATAGTGTAACCTGTGCTTTTGAAAAAGGAGAGGAACAGGACAGTGGTCCCCCTAAACCTCAGGGCTCTTTTCCAAGCTTTGAGACTCACCTCAACCTGCTGTCTGCTTAACCTCCTATATTCCAGCCATTTGATCTCTGGGAAGAGTTCCTCCCTCTATAGCTACTGTTCAAGATACAACAGAGACACAGAGAGAAGACTTTCTGTTCCCAAAAGGCACACTACTAGTAACTTGGCACTATCGTTCAACCCATTTTCAGATGAGGATACTGAGGCTGAGAGATGCAGACGGTCACCTGGCTTACATATGGCCAAGTGAGAACCCACACCCAGGTCCCATACTGCTAACCACTGTGCCAGACTAGTGATAAGGTTCTACCCAGGAATACTAAACTCTATTTCTGCTCAGCTATTATATCTTAGGCATGGGCAGGTAGCTCTACAGCAGGGCTGTTGAATAGAAATATGTGAGCCACATAAACATTTTAAAATTTTTTCTAGTAGCCATGTTAAAAAGTAGAAAAAAACAGGTGAAAATAATCTAATATAATTTATTTAACCCAGTGTATCAAAAACATTATCATGGCAACATGTAATTAATATAAAATTTTTTGTTTCTTTGTGTGTGCTTTGGTTTGGTTTTTGCTTTTTGGTGTTTTTTTCCCAAATTTTTATTTAAATTCTTGTTAGCTAACATATAGTGTAATATTGGTTTCAGGAATAGAATTTAGTGATTCATCACTTACATGTAACACCCAGTGCTCATCACAAGTGCCCTCCTTAATGATCATTGCCCATATAGCCCATCCCCCCACCCACTTCCCTCCAACACTTCAGCATTTCTGTCTTTGAGTCTCTTATGGTTTGCTTCCCTTTTTCTCTTTTTTTTCCCTTTCCCATATGCTCATTTGTTTTGTTTCCTAAATTCCACGTATGAGTGAAATCATATGGTATTTGTCTTTCTCTGACTGACGTATTTCGCTTAGCATAATACACTCTAGCTCCATCCACGTTGTTGTAAATGGCAAGCTTTCATTCTTTTTGATGGCTGAGTGATATTCCATTACATATATACATATATGTGTGTGTACATACATATATACGTGTGTGTGTGTGTGTGTGTGTGTGTGTGTACACATACCACATATTCAGACAGTAGACACTTGGGCTCTTGCCATAGTTTGGCTATTGTTGATAATGCTGCTATAAACATCAGGGTGCATGTAGCCCAATCTGTACTTTTGTATCCATTTGAATCTGTACTTTTGTATCCTTTGGGTAAATACCTAGTAGTGCCATTGCTGGATCACAGAGTAGTTCTATTTTTAACTTTTTGAGGAACCTCCATACTGTTTTTCCACAATGGCTACACCAGTTTGCATTCCCAACAGTGTAAAAGGGTTCCCCCTTTTTTTGCATCCTCACCAAAATCTGTTGTTTCCTATGTTGTTAATTTCACCCATTCTGACAGATATGAGGTGGTATCTCATTGTGGTTTTGATTTGTATTTCCCTGATGATGAGTGATGTTGAGCATCTTTTCATGTGTCTGTTAGCCATATGGATGTCTTCTTTGGAAAAATGTCTATTCATGTCTTTTGCCCATTTCTTCACTGGATTATTTGTTTTTGGGGGGGTGTTGAGTTTGATAAGTTCTTTATAGATTTTGGATACTAACCTTTTATCTAATATGTTATTTGCAAATATCTTCTCCCATCCCATCAGTTGCTTTTTAGTTTTGTAGATTGTTTCCTTCACTGTGCAGAAGGTTTTTATCTTGATGATGTCCCAATAGTTCCTTTTTGCTTTTGTTTCCCTTGCCTCCAGTGACATGTCTAGTAGGAAGTTGCTACAGCCAAGGTCAAAGAGGTTGCTGCCTATATTCTTCTCTAGGATTTTGATGGTTTACTGTTTCACATTTAGGTCTTTCATCCATTTTTAATTTATTTTGTGTATGGTGTAAGAAATGGTCCAGTTTCATTCTTCTGTATGTGGCTGTTCAGTTTTCCCAACACCATTTGTTGAAGGGTCTGTCTTTTTTCCATTAAATATTCTTTCCTGCTTTGTTGAAGACTAATTGACCATATAGTTGTGGGTCCATTTCTGGATTTTCTATTCTGTTCAATTGATCTACATGTCTGTTTTTGTGCCAGTACCATACTGTCTTGATGACTACATCTTTGTAATATAGCTTAAAGTCTGGAACTGTGAGGCCTCCATCTTTGTCTTTCTTTCTCAAGATTGCTTTGACTATTTGGGTTCTTTTGTGGTTTCATACAAATTTTAGGATTGTTTGTTCTAGCTCTGTGAAAAATGTTAGTGGTATTTTGATACAAACTGCATTAAATATGTAGATTGCTTTGAGTAGTGTCCACATTTTAACAATGTTTGTTCTTCTAATCCATGAGCATGGAATTTTTTCACATTTCTTTGTGTCCTCTTCAATTTCTTTCATAAGTATTCTATAGTTGTCAGAGTACAGATCTCTTACCTCTTTGGTTAGGTTTATTCCTAGGTATCTATCTTATGGTTTTTAGTGCAACTGCAAATGGGATCAATTCCTTGATTTCTTTTTCTGCACTTCATTATTGGTGTATAGAAACGCAATTTCTGTACAGTGATTTTATATTCTGCAACTTTGCTGAATTCATGTATTAGTTCTAGCAATTCTTTTTTGGTGGAGTCTTTTGGGTTTTCTACATAGAGTATCATATTGTCTGCAAATAGTAAATTCTTCCTTGCTGATTTGGATGCGTTTTATTTCTTTTTGTTGTTA
Organism: Herpailurus yagouaroundi; assembly: GCF_014898765.1. NCBI lineage: Eukaryota > Metazoa > Chordata > Mammalia > Carnivora > Felidae > Herpailurus > Herpailurus yagouaroundi. The sequence goes on from NW_024412572.1 coordinate 8,343,997, forward strand.
ATTGCTGAAGCTAAGACTTCCAGTACTATGTTAAATAGTAATGGGGAGAGCGGACATCCCTGTCTTGTTTCTGACCATAGAGGAAAAGCTCTCAGTTTTTCACCATTAAGGATGATATTAGCTGTGTGTCTTTCATATATGACTTTTATGATATTGAGGTATGTTCCATCTATACTTACTTTGTTGAGGGCCTTTATCAAGAATGGATGCTATGTTTTGTCAAATGCCTTTTCTGCATCTATTGAGAGGATCATATGGTTCTTATCCTTTCTTTTATTAATGTAGGGTATCACGTTGATTAATTTGCAGATATTGAACCACCCATGCAGCCCAAGAATAAATTCCACTTGAATATGGCTAATAATTCTTTTAATGAACTATTGGATTCAATTTGATAGTATCTTGTTGAGAATTTTCACATCCATATTCATCATGGATATTGGTCTGTAATTCTCCTTTTTAATGGGATCTTTGGTTTTGGAATCAAGGTGATATTGGCCTCATAGAGTGAATTTTGAAGTTTTCCTTCCCTTTATATTTTTTGGAACAGTTTGAGAAGACTAGATATTAACTCTTCTTTAAATGTCTGGTAGAATTCCCCTGAGAAGCCATCTGGCCCTGGACTTTTGTTTGTTGGGAGACTTTTTATTACAGATTCAATTTATTTGCTGGTTATGGGTCTTTTAAAATTCTGTTCCAGAATATTCTCATAATTGTTTGTATTTCTGTGGTGTTGGTTGTGATCTCTCCTCTTTCATTCGTGATTTTATCTATTTGCATCTTTTCTCTTTTCTTTTTGATAAATCTGGCTAGGGGTTATCAATTTTATTAATTCTCTCAAAGAACAAGTTGTTAGTTTTTTAATATGTTCTACCTGGTTATTTTGTTTGTTTCTATATAATTCATTTCTGCTCTAATATTTATTATTTTCCTTCTTCTGCTGGCTTTATTTGCTGTTCCTTTTCTAGCTTCTTAAGGTGTAAGGTCGTTAGGCTATGTATTTGAGACTTTTCTTGCTTTCCAAGGTAGACCTGAATCGCAATATACTTCCCTCTTAGGACCACCTTTGCTGCATCCCAAAGGTTCTAGATTGTCCTGTTTTCATTTTCATTTGCTTCCATGTATTTTTTTTTATTTCTTCTCTAATTTCCTCGTTAATCCATTCATTCTTTAGTAGGATATTCTTTAACCTCCATGTATTTGGGGTCTTTCCAAATTACTCTTGTGGTTGACTTTGAGTTTCATAGCATTGTGGTCAGAAAAGTTGGATGCTGTGTTCTTTTGTGCTTGTTGAGATCCGATTTGTGACCCAGTATGTGATCTATTCTGAAGAATGTTCTATGTGCACTCAAAAAGAGTATGGATTCCACTGCTTTAGGATGAGTGTTCTGAATATATCTGTTAAGTCCTTGCAGTCCAGTGTTTTATTCAAAGTCACTGTTTCTGTGTGCTGATTTTCTGCTTAGATAATCTGTCCATTGTTGTAAGTGGGGTGTTAAAGTCCCCTACTATGGCTACTTCAGCTTTCTTTTGGCGACCATTACCATGATATGTGGTTGTCCATCCCCTCACTTTCATTCTACAGATTTCTTTAGGTCTAAAATGAGTCCCTTGTACACAACATATAGATGAGTCTTGTTTTTTTATCCATTCTGATACCCTATTCTTTTGATAAGAGCATTTAGTCTTTACATTTGCATTTAGTCTGTACATTAGCATTTACATTTAGAGTGATTATTGAACGATATTAATTTAGTGACATTGTGTTAACCTGTACAGTTGGTGTTTCTGGTGATGTTCTATTTTCTTTCTGATCTTTGTGGGTTTTTTTGGTATTTTTTCCTCCACTCAAAGAGTCCTCTTTAATATATCTTGCAGGGCTGGTTGGGTGGTCACGAAATCCTTTAGTTTTTGTTTGGGAAACTCTTTATCTCTCCTATTCTGAATGACAGCCTTGCTGGATACAGTGTTCTTGGCTGCATATTTTTCCCATTCAGCACATTGAATATATTATGCCACTACCTTTTGGCCTGCCAAATTTCTTTGGACAGATCTACTCTGAACCTGATCTGTCTTCTCTTGTAGGTTAAGGACTTTTTTTTTCCATTGCTGCTTTTAGGATTTTTTCATTGTCTGTGTATTTTGTGAATTTGACTATGATATGTCTTTGAGATGGCTGGCTTTTGTTGAATTTAATAGGAGTTCTCTGTGTTTCATGAATTTCAATGTCTGTTTCCTTCTCCAGAGTAGGGAAGTTTTCAACTATAATTAACTCAAGTAAACCTCCTCCTCCTTTTTCTTTATCTTCTTCTTCTGGGACTTCTATAATATGAATATTATTATGCTTTAAGGAGTCACTCAGTTTCCTAAGTCTGCATTCATGATCCAAAACCTTTCTTTCCCTCTTTTTTTTTCACCTTCATTATTTTTCATAATCTTATCTTTTATATCACTGATTCATTCCTCTGCTTTGTCCATCCTCATTGTCATTGCATCCATTTGGTTGTGCATCTTGGTTATTGCATTTTTTATTTCAGCCTCACGAATTTTTAGTTCTTTTTTCTCTGCAATAAGGGATTCTCTAGTGTGTTCTATGCTTTTCTCAAGCCTAGCTAATATCCTTATGATTATTTTCTTAAATGCTGGTTCAGACATCTTACTTATATCTATATTGATTAAATCCCTGGTCATAACTTCTTCCTGTTCTTTATTTTGGGGTGAATTCCTTTGTCTTGTCATTTTGTCTGGGTCACTAGTTTTGGTGGGGGGGGGGGATTGTTAGAAAAGCCTGCTCCTATATTCCTGCTCCTGAGAGTGATAGAAGAGGTCCAAAAAAAAAAAAAAAAGAAAGAAAAGAAAGGAAAATAGATCCTATTTCCCCTAGAGCTGAAGCTTTTGCAGCATCCTATGATCAGTAGACTTGATGCATGCAAGGGGTTTGTGCTGGTCTTCTGGGGCTGTGGCCTGCTGCACTGAATCTCAGACTGACTTGTCCTAGTAGAGATGCACCTGCAGGGTACAGGGGGCAGAGCTTAGTGTAAGCAACTACAGCCTCCACTTGCTAGTGCTGTTTTGCTCACTGAAGTTGATCAGTGCTGATGGGTGGGCTAGGGTGGGGGGAATAGTGTCACCCCACTCTCTTGTCCCCGGAGTGGGGAGTTCATGCCCACCACTCTTCAGAAAGCCCTCACAAAAGAACAGACAAGCACCTCTTTTGTGTTCCTAGCCTCTTCCAGATCCCTGCCTTAACCCTGCCTGCGACCGAGCTGTCTGTCTGCCAGGTAGAACAGTACTCCTGTGTTTTATCTCAGGCATGCGGCTAGGTTTCAAAATTACAAATTTTAGAGATCTGTATGGCTCAAACACATGCTGATCCTCTGGGAGAGGGCCTAGCCAGGTTTTTGCCATTTGCTGGTTTGTCTCAGAAAATGGTCACGAGATCGTGTAGTGGTTCAGAGTTTATGGTAAAGAACAGCACAACTCCAGACAAAGGTTTGTTGTCCTTAGGCAGTGTCTTTTTTCCTATGCCAGGGAACAGGGAAGCACATTGGTGCTGCCACTTTTTTTGTCCCCAGAGGGGACATGCCACCACTCCCAAATGCACTCCAAGCAGGGAAACTGTTTATCTCTGTGCAACCCAGGGAATTCTCAGACCATGCTGCCCACTCCTGGGTCTCTACCTTCCTTCCCCACCAGAGCACCACCAAACCCACCAGGCATGACCCTAGCAATGGCACAGACCTTCAAAATTTCAGCTTTCCAAGTTAAGGAAGCCATAGAGAGAAAGACAGATACCATATATTTTCACTCTTATGTGGGATCCTGAGAAACTTAACAGAAACCCATGGGGGAGGGGAAGGGGAAAAAAAAGAGGTTAGAGTGGAAGAGAGCCAAAGCATAAGAGACTCTTAAAAACTTAGAACAAACTGAGGGTTGATGGGGGGTGGGAGGGAGGGGAGGGTGGGTGATGGGTATTGAGGAGGGCACCTTTTGGGATGACCACTGGGTGTTGTATGAAAACCAATTTGACAATAAATTTCATATATTGAAAAAAATTTTTCAGCTTTCCACTGCACTGCTCTCCTTTTCCCAGACAGTGGTTTTGGGGGAGAGTTTTTCTTGTACAGTTCCCTTCGTGCACTTTCACTCTTTCCTTCTATTTCTTTCTCTTTTGCTACTCTCTACAATATCAGAATTCTGTCCCCATTGTGGCATCTGCAACTCTTCTCTCCCCCAAATCAACTGTCTGCAGCTCCTGTCTTCCACAGTGTGGCTGTTTTCTACCTCTTGTTGTGCAGTTTTGCTCTCTTAGCCTTCAGATATTGGGTGTTCATGATGGCTTGATATTTATCTGTGTTTGAGGGATGAGGCAAGCCTAGGGTCCTCCTAGTCCTCTGCCATCTTAACTCCTGTTTAATATAAAAATTGAGATATTTTACATTAATTTTTGTACTAAATCTTTGAAATACAGCGTTTATTTTACACTTACTACATGTTTCAGTTTGGATTAGCCAATTTCAAGTGCTCAAGAGCCACATGTGGCTAGTAGCTACTGCACCAGATGGGGTGGCCCTAAAAGGTCTGAGAAGATACAAAATGGCAACCCTCTAGTCTAGATTCTACAGTCCACTGATGTTGTGTGTTTAAGGAATAGCAAAGCAGGGCAATGGATTGAAAATGTCATGAAAATTATCAAAGTAGATCTGGAATTATTTCAGTCTGCTGCTAGGATTTCCACTACAGATGCAAGAAGAATGTATCTTCGTACTTTCTGCCTGATTATGGCAGCCATGATTGAATGGGAGCATACAGGAGAAAAGCATAGTAGTACAGGGGGGAAATGGAGAGGGAATTCTTGCAACTCAGAATAACTTTGTAAACAGTGAAGATCCTGTTTTACTCTTTAAAAAGATTCTAAAATTTAAGTTTTAACAAAATGTCCTGATCATTTTCTCAGTTTAACAATGACAAATAAGACAATTTGAATTTCCAGACATTTGCAATACAGAATGATACAAAGTCATGGTTTATTTAAAAGAAATATTAGAAGAGAAACTTTAGAGGAAACTCAGCAAATTATAATCAAGTTATAATGTTCAGGCAATATTAGGGGATTCCTTTTGTAAGCCAAGTCTCCACTTTGAGGAATTAGTTACAATAACGAATTTTGCAACATTTGGGCATCATGGTTCAGAATAGGATTTAAACAGTTAGGGAACAAGTTATTTATAAAGTCTTATGCAACTTGCAGGGATTAATCAGATAACCTGTTGGAGTTTTCAGATCTTGACTTTACAGAGTTCTGAAGTGAACCCCATGGGGTTCTAAAATCTGGAAGGACTGTCTTGCCCCATCTTCAGTGAAATGAGCAGCAAGGACAAGGCACATATATAAATTTTCCTAATCTCTGATAGTCCATTTTAAGTTACTTACATATAGTATAAAAGAGTTAAATTTAATCATTTTCTGTGTTGCTTGTTCCCAGTTAAAGAAAAGATAGGAACTTATTCTAGCCACTAGAAAGAGCCTGAAATGTCCACCATTTTGCTGTTGTCTACTCTTCTAGATGCCTGACAAAAATTATATGCCAAGCAAACTCTTTTAGTAACACTGCCCTTTCCTCACCCCACTTTCATCCCTGGGTCACAAGAGCTCCAGGCTCTCAAGTCTTGTCTTCAGCAAGACGTTAGTAAATCTGCATAGAGTTTGTCTCTGCTGTTCTACCAACCTATCAAATGTCCTTACCATGTGAAATGGACTGCACTAAGTACTGTGGGTCTATAGCAAAGTGTAAGGCATAGTCTTTTTCCCTCAAGGATCCTATGATCTCACTGGAGAGGCAAGAACCATATACTAAAAGATAACTGACAGTATGGGGAAATGAGAAATCATTTCTTTTGAGTAACCTTTGCTGGCTCCTCCACCCCTGGCTAGGAGGCCCTTTGGTGTGTTCCTGTGGCACCTCTGTGAAGCCTGCCTTGGTGGTAAGCAAACTCTTTCATTGCTTACAAGGGTCTTTAAGCATGAGTTTTATGCAAAGACTGTCTATCCTGTTAACTGTTGAATATCTATTACCTATCCCATGATAGGTGTTTAATACTTATTTCTTTAATGTGTAACTAAAATGAGTAATGCAGACAATAAGTGTGACAGGAGTACTAAGTCTGGGAAAACTAGAAAATTTCACCACGGAGAAGCTGGGACTTGAGCTAAGCCCTAAAGAATGGCAGGACATAGGAAAGGGAAGATCCTGGCAGTTGTGGGAACAGTCCATGTAGGTGGAAAGGCAAGAGTAAGGCCCAGAATTAGGAAAAGGTAAGGTGGATCCCAGGGTGAGTGAGCAGAACTTTCCCATGGGGATGCAATGATACAGAATTTTGAAGAAGTAGATTAGGCACATTCATGTCCACCTTTCTGTCCTATGTCTATATATGGGAACTTCTATTTCTAGAGTAAATGACTTTTGTGCTTAGTGTGAAGGGAACATGAATAGCAGGCAAATTTCTCCTCCCTATTTTATCATTTAATTTCTATATCCTCCGTGTGTATGTAAACACACAAATAAATTTACACATTCTAATAAATCATTACATTTATTATACAGTAGGAAGTGTTGCCAGGAAACCAGTTGTCAAGCAAAGCTATATTTTGAAGAGTGGGAGGTGTATAATTATCTTTAAATACTTTCTCTGGATAGTAATTACCCCCACCCCCACCCCAGCCCAAATCCATGTGACTCCCCTGAATGGATGTACACAGGAACAGCACATTTAACAGCCACTACCCTATCCGACAACCACTCCTTCAGCGAGTCAGGCAGTTCTAGACCCATGGGATAGGCCTGACTATGTGGTACCTCGTATCCGAAACTTGGGACAAGAGGAACTTAATCAAGTTCTCAGTATTAAACTGACTCCAAGTCCATTTTTATATACTGTAAAGAAATGCAAACTTGATTCTTTGGACTCTGAATCACAATTATCAGTGATTTCTGTAACATAAAATTATATCTATTTAAAATATTCTTTGAAACTACAGTGTAAGCTATTTTAAGACCAGATAGAAGTTTGTCCTGAAAATTCATTTTTTGGAAAAAATTGCACCAAATTTTTCTACAGTATTAATAACCACAATAATAGGGAAGAATCAGTGTCCTGTCCTGTCAAGATAAGACTCCTCAGTACCGAGAGCTGGCAAACTCCAGAGGACCACCAAGAACCCCTTGTCCCACTCCTTTGCCCCTCTCCTCAGCCTCCCTCATCTTCATTCTTACCCAGGGTGGTATGTCTAGGGAGATGTAAGCCTCCCTACGTGCATTTCGAAACCTTGATTTTCTGAACCCAATGCATTTCTTCTCTATATAGTGAATTACCCCCAAGTAGCATGTAAGTATCCCCTACAAAGAGATAGCACACACTAGAGATGGCATTCAAGTACCCATGATGAGGTAGGGTCAGATCAGAACACTATGTGATTAATTCTTCCTTCCCTCCCTGTTCTGCAAGCCAAAAACTAAGTTCTGTCTGCAGTTCTGAGGAAACAGTTCTCTTCTTAAATGTACTTCTCACTTTTCTAGTCTCCTAATAGATTTTAACAAAGATTTGGTAACAGGATTTTCCACAGACAGTAGGTAGACAATACAGAGTGAAAACATAAATGAAGTCAAGCTGTCTTGAAAGTCAGTTTGGGGGTGGGTGGATGAATCCATAGTAGCAAGGATCTGCATTTCTAGAAACGTAGAATACAGATGTGAATACAGATATTCATGGACTATTGTTCCAAGATGCTTCTTTGTTCCTTCCCTGCCTTCTTTATTACCCACACAGGGGCACTGCCTTCTGACTGCCTGTTGGGTCTCTCTATATACATGACCTGCAAGCACTTCAAATCTATTTCCTGAGCTGGGCGCCCCTACTTTCCCCTCATAGCAACCTCCCTGCCCAGAGCACTGCTTCTCCTTGTCTGTACCTATATTGGCTAGAGGTGCCACTCTCCAAATCACCCCAGCTAGAAGTTTTGGCTGTCTTTCCATACCTTTATCTCTTACCTTTCACATCCAGTCAAGCTCAAAGTCCTATTGATTCTGCCTCCAAAATTGTGGAGTGTCAACTCAGTGTCCTCTTTTCCATTAATAAAGCTACTGCCTTCATCATCTCCAGCCCAGATGGTCAAAAGAATATTTCTCATACTACCTCTGATCTAGAAGTTGTTTTGTTGTTTAGTTGGTTTTCTAAAATCAAATTCCATCATTCTCTCTCTGGAAATCATTAAGGTGGCCTCTGTAAGTCTCCCTCCCAGGCACTTCTCCACGATCCCCTTCCTTCTCTCCTTTGTTGTTACTGTCAGCACTTATTAAATGTTTGGTCAATGGAACTACCAAACATAGCTATGTATTTTCTCTGTATCTAATAAGGATGAAATTTGGGAAAGCTATAAACTCCTGCACCATAGAATTTAAAAATGTGAGTGACTCCTTGGTTTAATCTAGCTTAATGGTTCTCAACCATGGTTATAGATTAGAACCCTCTGGGGAGCTTTAAAAAATAGCCAGCCCCCAGAGAATCAGATTTAATTGATTTGGAGTTGGAGCCTAGATACTAGTGGAAGGTTATGATTGTTTTTTTAAGCTTCCCCAGGTAATTTTATGTACAGCCAGGTTTGAGAATCATTGACAGAAGTCCCTAACCAAGAGACCAAAGGAACATTTTAAGGACCATAGCTAAGCTTCCAGGGGTCCATGTGCTGTTGTATGAACTAGTATGCAGAGATGTGTGTGTATGTATGCGTGTGTGCGTGTATGCTCTTTTCTGAACAGAGGATCTAAACATTCATCAGAGTCTGAAAACATTCCATAACCCCATAAAGGCAAAGAACCTCTGATCCAGATTCAGCCCTTACACTTTACAGATGAGGCAGCATCTGGGCGAGAGACTGGGCTGGGGTCGGGGGAGAACCAAATCTGGCTCTGCCACTGTGTGATATTAATCAAGGTATTCAACCTCCATGGCCCTTAATTTACTCCTCCTCAAAATCAGGATAACACCTGCTTTTCAGGGTTATTTAAAGAATTAAAGAGAAGGCATGGAAAGTGCCTAATATGGTAACAGGCATAGATGAAGTTTCATTAATGGTAGACATCACTAGTCCTATTCCTACCATCACTACTAATAATTCTCCTAATACTTGCAATATAATTTTGAATAATGCTATTATTATAAAAAATATCTATTTATACCAGATGCAATATATGGTGTGTATATATATATATATATATATATATATATATATATGGATTTTATTGATCTGCACAACAACCCTGTGAGCTTGGCCCTATTCCTGTTTTACAAATGGGAAAAATCAAAGCTTACAAGGGGCAGGGCTACACCTGAGGCCACACAAGTGACAGATCCTGGTTAACTTGACATGAAGCTTATCTGTTTGCCACCAGATTGTACTGCTCTGGTGAGGCCAAGTCCATTAAGGGAAGAAAGGAAACCACTATGGTACCTTTCATATTGCAAAAAATCTGAATTTCACAGTCACCTCCCTCCGCATCCCTCTCTCCTTGCTCCTTTTCCAGCCGCTACTGGCGTCGGTGGAATCGGTTCTGCAGAAGAAAGTGTCGTGCTGCAGTCAAGTCTAATGTCTTCTACTGGCTTGTGATCTTCCTGGTGTTCCTCAACACACTCACCATTGCCTCAGAACATTACAACCAGCCCCACTGGCTCACAGAGGTCCAAGGTGAGAGGCAGCCCCTGGCACTATCCTGCTTTACTCTTGTTAACTTAGCCCTAAATCCCAGGGAGGGAATGGTCACAGGCACAAGGTTGATGGGAAAGTTGCCAGTGGCCGTGGCTCTTGGCAGGCACCATGCTGGAGATACCAAGGGCCTGACAGCTTGCAAGCCCAATAGTAAAATGTGCAACCTCATTATAAACAGATGTGGCTCACCTGTGTAGGCCCACACCATCTGCCTACCCCAACAGTCACCGTTGGGTCCAGGTGACAAAGACACATGCTGCCCCCTGTTTGGCTATCTCAACCCTTGGCTGCCAACTTCCCAGAATGGATTTTCAATACAATAGCCTGCAGGTGGACCTGCCAGAACGTGTGAGGATGAGGTGAGCAAAAAGCCAAGAAAGAGGACAGTAGTGGCCTGAGCACGAGGAGCTGTCCTCAATGGGCAGTTAGTACCCTTCCCTGAACCCCTAGAAGAGGACCTCCTTAGCCAGTGCCTCAGCTCCATGCCCAGGGAGTCAGGCAGACACAGGGGCTGCATTCCAGAATGCTGGGAGGTGGACAGTCTCCCAGTGTAGAGGGCAGATGGGTGACTTGGCTCCCCCTTTTGGCTGATTGGTTTGGGCAGATTACTTACCTCTCAGAACCTCACTTCTCATCTCTGAAAAGCTGCTGGGAGGAATAAAGAAGATCAGCACACAAAGCCTTTGATGCATGGTAGATCCTCGATACATATTTACTGTGATTATTACTAGATACCCCTTTCTTGTCACTTTGGCCCCAATTGTTCTGTTCTGGCAGCAACATACGGGAGAGGTGTCCTGGCTGGGAAGGGAAGCATCTGGCTTTTTCTCCAGTGGTGATAATTACTGTTTTCTTTCTCCTCCTCCCCCCTCTCCCCACTCTCACATCTGTGTTGGGATCCTACCCCCTCTCTTGAACCCACCAGACACAGCCAACAAGGCACTACTGGCCCTTTTCACTGCGGAGATGCTGCTAAAGATGTACAGCCTGGGCCTGCAGGCCTACTTTGTGTCCCTCTTCAACCGCTTTGACTGCTTCATCGTGTGTGGGGGCATTCTGGAGACTATCCTGGTGGAGACCAAGATCATGTCTCCCTTGGGCATCTCTGTGCTGAGATGTGTCCGGCTACTGCGGATATTTAAAATCACAAGGTATTTGGTTTCTCACCTTCCTTTGGCCCTGGAACTCAGGTAGAAGTTCTTCCAGAAGGCAAGGGAGGCAGAAAGTCCTGGGTGGGAGAGTAGCTGCTGTTTCTTAAGAGGTCTATCCTTGGATCATATATGATGGAGAGGAATTTTTCTTCATTTAGATGACATATCATTTATAAGTACCTTTGACCACTGCTACCAGAGACAACTCAGTGGCACAAACAAATTTGGGATTTATTTAGTTACATAAAAGAAGTATAGAGGGGTACCTGGGTGGCTCAGTCAGTTAAGCATCTTACTCTTGATCTCAGCTCAGGTCATGATCTCACAGTTCATGAGATTGAGCCCTGTGTCGGGCTCTGCACTGATACTGTGGAGCCTACTTGGGATTCTCTCTCTCTCTCTCTCTCTCTCTCTCTCTCTCTCTTTCTGCCCCTTCCCTGCTCACATGTGTCTCTTTCTCGCTCTCTCTCTCAAAATAAATAAATAAACTTTTTTTAAAAAAGTGCAGAAGTGGGCATCCCAGGTTAACTGAAGAAGACAGAGACCTCGTCCCCTCTGTCCTTTTTTTTTTTAATGTTTATTATTTTTGAGGTGGGGGGAGGAGCAAAGAGAAAGGAAGACACAGAATTTGAAGCAGGCTCCAGGCTCTGAGCTGTCAGTACAAGCCCAACCTGGGGCTCAAACCCACAAATGCAAAATCATGACCTGAGCCAAAGTCAGATGCTCAACTGACTGAGCCACCCAGGCACCCCTCCCTGCTGTCCTTTGCTTTGACAGCCTTAGAACCACCTTCCATTCTCTGGGTCATTAGGTGGCTTTCAGAGATTGAGCCATCATGTATGAATCAAGGCAGGGAGAAGAGAAACAGCAAGGGACCAAAGCAGACACCCGTCCTGGCTGAGTCAGCCCTTCCAGAGCTCTTTGAGAGATCTTACCAAAGGATCTGTTTTCATGGCCACCCCAACTGTTCGAGAGACTGAGCAATGTGGTCTTTTTCCTGTGCATGTGCTGTGAAAATGCAGTCCAGTTTCCTTAACTGAGTAAGGATGATGGCTATCATGGCACAGATGGCTTTCACCCCTCCTTCCTCACATTCACCCCCTCTCCGTCTGCCTGTCCATCCACCCACCTGAAGACTACAGTCTCCCCAGCTCTCGGGGTCAAGCAGTGATTCTCATGAAGAGGAGGCATGGGCGGGGGCATGGGGCCAGGCAGCATGCTCTAGGACAGTCATTTCGACTGTGCTGTGACCTATTTGAGTGGTGAAATCAATTGATTGAATCACAACCATCATTTTTAAGCAGCTTTATTGACATATAATTTACATACTATAATTCATGCCTCTAAAGTGTACAGTTCAGTGTTTTTCTGTACATTCACAGAACTTTGCAACCATCACCACAATTTAGTTTTAGAACATTTTTATCACCCCAGAAAGAAACCCATACCTACTCCTCATTCTCCCCACATTCCTCCCAGCAGCAACCAATAAAATTTACTTTCTATTTCTGTAGATTTCCCTATTCTTGACAATTTCTATAAGTGACATCATGCAGTCTGTGGTGTTTTGCGACTGGGCTTCTTTCACTTATGTAATGATTTCAAGATTCACCCATGTTGTACCATGTGTCAGTACTTTATTCCTCTTTATGGCTGAATAATATTCCATTCTGTGGATACGCATTGTGTTTGTATGTTCATTCATCAGTTGATGGATATTTGGATTATCTTTACCTTTTGGCTACTATGAATAATGCTGCTATGAATATTTATGTGTAAGTTTTTGTATGGATTTTCAGTTTCATTTCTCTTAGATATATACCTAGGACTAGAATTTTTAGGTCATCTGATAACTGCACATTTAAGATTTTGAGAAACTGCCAAACTGTTTCCAAAGAGACTGCACCATTTTGCATTCCCACTGGTGATGTATATGGGTTCCAATTTCTTCACATTCTCATTTTCAGTGAAAGATTTAAATAGAATAGGAAACTCTCAGAAGGCCTCACATGAACATAAGCATTGTTTCTTAAAAATCTTTGAGATATATGTCTGAGTTGCAGTAGGTTGTGGTCAACCTTGAAGGGACATATCAGAAACATGTGAAAGGGAGGAGGCTCAAACTCTGACAAACCTCCTCTTTGTAAGAGTCTCTGCTTTGGGATCCCAACTGATAATAGGGCCACTGAAACCATCAGTTGTATTGTATTGGGAAAAGAGGGAGTGGGCTCAGTATCTTTCATTCAGGGATTTGAAGGTAACCATACCTGCTTGATGTGTTCTGAACATGGCTGTATGAGTAGTCAGGGCTTGCAACACTGCCCTCAGTTTGTTATTCTCTTTATGGCTCTCTCAGCAGCCGCCAGCACACATTCCTGGGGTGCTGTCGAAGGTCAGATGAGAGAAGGCATTTAAACAGTGCCAGACCCAGGGACACTCAGCAGCCAGAAGACTTATTATTAACCTGTTTATTATCTTTGTTGTTATTTGGAGGACGGAGAGGTGGGGCCCTGAGAGCCACCTACACATATACAGTCTCTTACTTCTGTTTCTCTCCCATGTTCCTACTATGCATCAAGCTCTGAGAGATAAGGGAAGAGAGGTATGGTATGACCTGAACCCAGGAGAAGTTTAAAGTCTGGCTAGGGAGATGGAGTTTGTGCATATGAAACCATTGAAAGAAAATCTAAGACAGAATAAAATGAGCTGGCAAATGTTGGGACAAGGATGGGAATACGTGCTATTAGAAGTTGGGAAAAGGAGAAAGTCCCTGGGGAATGTTTAATGTCACAGGATGGACTTCAAGGACATGCAGAATTTAAACCCACAAGTTTAATGTTCCTGAGCAAACACCTCCCTTCCCCTCACCCCAGAAAAAACTCTTTCTGTATGCCCTGAATATCTTGACATTACAGAAAACCCTTGGCTTGTTACTAAAAGTAGTAGAAATATAATAACAATTATTGTTAATATGCATCAGTACTTACTCTGTGCACCTAGTGTGGTCTGGCTTTTTTCACTTGACTCATCCTCACAATTAACTGTAAGAGAGGGTCAGAGGAGTGTACTATTATCATGATTCCCATTTTATAGATGAGGAAACTGTGGTTTAAAGATTTAAGTCACTTACCCAAGCCACACAAACTGCTCAGGGATGAATCTGGGATTAAGTAGCAGATCTGTGTCTGACCTCAGGTTCTGTGCTCCTAACCATGACCATAAACTGTGAAGTTGACTGCTGAACTGTCTTGTCTTTATCCCAGAGGTGTGCCTTAAAGGATTTTTACATATGGATTCTTGTTGTTGGATATTTGCTGATTCTACCTGTTCCTCCTTGGGTCTGGTAAAAGCTATTTTTCACTTGGAGTTTTCAGTGCCTCCTAAATAGTTCTCAAAAGTCTATGTGTTTGGGGGGTTGTTTTTGCTTTTGTTTTTTAGATTCCTATAGAAAAGAATTCTTGTTCCTAGATATTGTCATAGAGTCTTGAAGAGATTTGACATTCATTCTATTTCTAATCAATAATTTATCTACTTCTAAGCTGAAACTATTGCCAAGAAGCCATTTTTAAAAATCTGTCTTTGTCAGAGAGCTTCCCATAGTCCCTCCAAAAGAAAGATTAGTGGTATTTCAGATCTCTGTAAAGTCTATAAACAGAATAATTTCATTATCTAATTGGAAGTTACTTTGGCAAAGGCCATCATCTTCCTGTTTTGCAAGCCTCCAACCCCTCGGGTGCTTTTGGAAAACAACATAGAGACTATAACTATGTGGGGAATCCCATGCCCCTTCTGAACCTTGTCTCCAGTATACTCCAGTGACCAAGAAAATGCCTAAAATATGGTCTGGGAGTGGACATCTGGTCTCTAGAGATGGGTCATCTCGAGATAGTCCTGTCATCAAGCAAGCATATTTCTCTATCTTCTTTTAAAACCTCTTAGAGAAAATTTTGTAGTATCTCAGTATTACTAGTATGTTAAAAAAGCATTTTTTCACAGTGCATTCTGACCCAGTGATTGTGATTCTCAGACACAGTTAAACTCAATAAGAGCTCATGAAGGACCCACACCTCTAGAGATTTCGACCAGCAACTTCTAGAGAGTTCCATACTGGTAATCCAGTGACCTCACTTTGAGAAACGCTGGTCTAATTTCCTGCTGCTGTCCTTTGTCCACTTCCCTGTCTTAAAATATGGACCTTCATATACAATTGGAAACCTTAATTCTTTCATCTGCTTTCCCTTCTCTATACTGTAGCCCCTAATCATGTTAAGATTGTACTTTGATAGTTCCTGACTGGGAAAACATATAATGATAAAGAGCTACTATGAATTCAGCAAAGTCTTTAAATTATTTTAATTTTATTAATTCCTATACACTTGTATACATTTGAAAAGTGGTAATGTACACACAAGATGACTGTCTATTTATCTAGAGTGCTGTAATGTTTGGTGTGTCCATGGATTTGTGGACACCTTCCTAAAATTCCAAGCTTCCCTTACCTCACCCAAGACCTGCACTCTGAGTTTGGAATACTGACTAGACTAAGAACCCTCAACCATGATGTCAAGACACAATGGTATGTCCAGAGCAGTTGAACAGTGCATAGCAATAATTTGTTATTATAGGAGATGAAATACCAAAGTTTATGAACAGTTAGTTTTCTAAAAAGTAAATGCAAATAAATTCAAGATTGTTCCTGTAACACCCTCACTGTTGGTCATTTGCATTCCCAAATACTTTTATGAATGGGCAAGAATGGGCTAGAGTTACCACTCTTCATGTTACCTGAAGGGAGCAGAAGTTTTGATATATGATGAATATGACTATGATACATGAAGAAAATGAATTTTCAGCATGGCTATTTTTGTGTATTTTGTCAAAATCTGAGAATTCATTAGAGAGTATACTGTGTGTATGAATACCATCCATCCTACATGTCTCATAAAAAAAAAAAAGAAAGAAAGAAAGAAAGACTGGGAACCCTGCACTGGACTGTAAATCAGTTGACTACTGAGTGTTAATAATATTGGGAGTGTTAAATTACCACTAAGTTATGAAATAGGGAAGGCAAGATTCCTGCCTCAGTGAGAACAGAGAGGTATACATGTGGCCAAAATATTTGTCATCTTTTGATACATTACCCATGACAGTGGGCCTTCCAGCCAAGTAATAGATTGGATTCTTTCTCCTGCTTTGAGGTTTTACAGGGCTCTTGAATGTTGCCAGTTTTTAATATCAAGTATGTCTACTCTTTGTCAGTCCAGTCTGACTTATTCTACATGGAGGAAGAAAGACCTCAGTTAGACTAAATCTGGATGTGATTTCAATTTACTAATTGCATTTCATTTTTTATAAAGTTTGTTTTTAAATGCACTGAAATCCCTCCAGCCCTTGCTGTTTTCTCTCTTAAACCTTAAATCCATTTCTTTCTCCTACTGCTCCTCCCCTGTGGCTCCCTTCCCAGGCCCTGAAATGTGAGTTTGGGCTGACTCAGCATAGACAGATTTACAGATGAATCATGACCACATATGGGCTCCATAGAGCCCCAAGGTGAGAGCCTTTCGCAAATTCTCCAGGCTCTAAATGTCTCCATTTCAACTGCCAGAATCTGACCATGAGCATCAGATCCACCTCCACACTGCCCTGACCCTCCCCACTCTAGCCCTCCTCTTTTCAGGACACCGTGGAGGCTCTGAGCTCCTTACGGACCATTATTAAAGAGATACGTTTGGCATCTGCCCAGTTCCCAGGCCAGAGTCTATGGAGAAGGCAGCTCAGACTCAAGAGCCTGCTCACTGCCTTCAGCATGAAGGGTGGTTATTCTCTGGAATGGTGACTGGCTGGTATTATCTACTGGGGATTAAGAAGACCCAGATGAGGATGACTTGAATGTGTTCCTTCCCTAACCCTGACACATCTGGTACAGGGGCCCACTAGTGAACACTGAGTAGCTCTGCGGTCCAGGAGCTCAGAGGAGCACAATCCCAAGGCAATCCCAAGATGAAGACCAGATGACCTTGCCAGCATGACAGGGTTACATTCCCCTACTGGGAATGTATTCTCAGTGCAACCAAGGCCTCTTATGCAAACAGAGAAGACAAGACCTTTGAACTTGTTATCCAAGGCAGGGTTTGACTCTAAAGCAAAACACATAAACTGTGCATTCTCCTAGAATTGAAGGGGCAGAGGTAGATATCAGCAGGAACTAAACTGGTAGATTTTGCCTTGAGCTCCAAGCTGTCCCAGACCCTGACCACGATAGTATAGAATTCTCTGGCTCTTCCTGGACCAGCACATACCTAGTTCAGCCTCCTACCTCACTAATCCTTCCAGGCTCTATTGTGTCTTACAGAACCAGAGGCCAACTTTACTGAAGGGCTAGTCCTTGTACACCCACCTTGTACATCCCTGTGGCAAAGCTGAGCTTCCTCCTTGAATGAACCTTCTGTGCTTCGCCCAGTTATCTTATGTGACCTTCATTTCTCCTCCCTTCCTTAGGAATAGTGTATAGAAGCCTCATACCACACAGATTCACCACATGAAATTTGCTTTATAAATACTCTACCAACAATAGATCACTACCACCAACACTGAGAGGAGTTTTATTTTGGAGAGGGTTGGGGTGTTTTTACCCCTCAGGACAAGAAGAGTTGGGACAGGTATAAATTTAGCTATGAACCTCTCTGGAACAGAGAGGAAGTAGGGTGGAGCATTTTCAAAGCACCCTAAAGCTATTAGTACTGTTATTTTGAAGGTCTTTTATTTATAGCAGGCTCGATGCTCTCCTCCATACCTAGACTGTAAAGAACCCTGCCCTGAGCTATTTGAAGCAAAAGTTCACAAGATGAAAGTTCCAGTTCAAGCAAGGTTCAGGCCACTTTCTGCCACTAAAGATAAGGGAGAAGTCCACAGGGCCCAAACAGACTTAGCAGAAAGAATGATGGAGATACAATACCCCTGAACACATGGTGGTCATTTAAGCCAAGAGAGGCAGAGGGGAAAGCTAGCAAAAGTGAAGCCATAGTCAGCAAGTGAAAGAATTTAGGTAACAAAGAAATTGGATCAGAAAACCCTCACGTGCACCCTACTTTAAAAAGAGAACAGTGAGCTAGGTTGTATGGAGGATGGGGTGGGCAAAGACACACTTTGTAGAGAATGATTTAGAGCCACAGGAGAATTGAAAAGTTGAAAGGATGACCATAGCCAGTGGAGTGTCTGAGGATGGTGGGGTGGAGGGAGGGGAGTCTTTAAAGCTGGGCATGTGCATCTGGGGCTGTGAATCCCCAAATACAGAATGAGACTTCCGTGTATGTGGATGTGTGTGTGCACTATTCTGAAGACGAGATGCTCAGTTTTCCTGTCTCTCTATGAGGCCCGGACATTAAATAGTTTGTTCTGCTGCTGCTCACTTTTCTCCAAAGATGTTCATTTTTGGTGGCTGTGTGTGCTTCAGTGGTTTTAATTGATTAGGATAAAACCCTCAGATGATTGCTAATATGCCACTAACTCTTTTAGTTTTTATGTCTAGAAGCTAATGTATCTAAAAACGAGAGTGATTCTGAGACCTGAGGCATCGTCTGATCTGCATGTCATGGTGATAACAGCCACCAAGAATCAGATTGACATTAAGGAAGAGAGCTTCAGGACTTGCATGGCTGCCAGCATTTCATTTAAATGCTACTTCATGTCACCCTTCCCAGAGGCTGCCACCTGTCACCTACAATTCTCATTGATATCAGTGGTAATGAGGCCCCCGCCCTATCTGCTGCTATCAGCCAAGGCGTGGGAGGCTCCAAAATCCAGCTCTTCTCTGACCCATAATTGTGTTCTTTGCCACATCAGTTCAGCAGTCCCTTTGTCCAGTCTTTTAGAGAGCACATAAAACGTCTCCAACCATGTGCACATTAGGGATGGACACCTTCTGTTCAGCAAGCTGTATGCCCCTCGTAATGCCAGACTACTGGCACCAGCTCTCCTCCCTTAATTCTGCTCCAAAGGAACAGAAATTACAGGTGGCAAGCCAGCTACAGGGCAGACCCCACCTTGCCCCTATTGAACGGAAAGCAACTGGAAGTTGAAGATAAACAGCATAAACAGCCATTTGTTTCTTTGTCTTCACTGTGTCTTAACTGTGTGACTGGTCCTAAATGCATTATCTTTTCAGTCTGGGTGTTTTTCATGAGGAAGGTAGGATGCCATCAGTTTATCTGGTTGCAGTTTGTCCCTTAAAGTCTGGTTCAAGCCCTTGAACCCACAACCATTGGTTTTCAGCCACCAGGATGGGAGTTCTTCCACAAAGGAGACACATGTTCACAGAACTCTTTGGGAAATCCTACTGCAAGGGTCTCAAAGCCATAACAACCCTATCTTCTATACATAATCAACTTTATACATAATCACTTTCAACCCTATACATAATCACTTTTTTCTTTTTTTGTTAAGATATAATTGGCATATATATTAGCCATTATATATAACATTATATTAGTTTCAGGTGTACATAATGATTCGATATTTGTATACATTGCACAGTGATCCCCACAATAAATCTAGTTAACGTCTGTCACCCTAAATAGTTTCAAATTTTGTGTGTGTGATGAGGATTTTTTAAATTTACTCTCTTAGAAGCTTTCAAGTATACGATACAGTATGATTAACTATAGTTACCATGCTATCCATTCCATCCCCAGACTTATTATAACTGGAAGTGTGTAAATTTGACCCCCTTCATCCAGTTTGCACATCCCCCAACCCCAATCACCTATCTATTCCCTTAATACATAATAGTTGGACTTAATGTCAGGCAGTGGAATAGTCAGGAATCTCAAAAACTCTACCCATGAACTTAGGGAAGTTATAGGAAAAGAAATGATGTGAGAGAGGTGTTTTCAGGCAAAGTATGTTTGACTTAAGTACATGTGTGAGAGGCCACCACCACCCCACCCCTTCTCCTGACACACATACACAGAACTATCTTGTAATCCCATGTCCCTTGCTTTCCCCTCCAGTAAGTATAAATGTGTCACATTTATAGTAAGATTCATTAGTTCATTGAACAAAATATTCATTGATCACCTCCTTTGACTAGCCATTGTTCTAAGCACTAAGGATACAAACAAAGCAAGTGAATTCCCTGCTCTCATGGACATTACATTCTCATGGCAAGTGGTAATGAGTATATTAAATAGTGGGAATAGGAGATAGATGTGGTCAAGGGAGGACCACTGTAGTGAGGGGACATTTGAACAGAGGCCTGCAGGGACTGAAGAAGTGAGCCACACAGAGTTCTGGCAGAAACCTCTGTATACAGCAGAAAAACAGGGACCAGGGCAGGAGTATGCATGGAGGCTGGGGGAGCAGCAGGGGACCGGTGGGCTGGAGCAAAAGTGGTGGGGAGAGTGGGAGGAGATGAGGTCACTGAGGCAGTAGAGGCCAATTCCGCATGATCTGTTAGGCCTTCCAATGGGAAGCAAGAGCATGAAGCAGTATTGAGGTTTAATGTGACTTACATTTAACAGGGCCTCCTGCTGCAGTGGTGTGGAGTACATAGATGATTGTGTACTTCCCATTGCATGGTGTCAGGAAGTGTGTAGCATCAGTTTGTCTCGTTATTGGTGATTCTAAGTGTAGAAACTTGGTTAAGTGGGTATCTGCCAGATTTCTCCACTGTTGAGGTACCCTTTCCCTTTATGATTAATAAGTAATCTATGGAGTGATATTTTGAGAGTATGTGACTACCCTACTCCCCAGTGACCTTTCACCTAGTGGTTTTAGCATCCATGATGATCATTACTGAATTTGTTGCTAATGCTAAATGGTTATTTTTTTAATTTTATTTATTTATTTTGAGAGAGAGAGAGAGAGAGAGAGAGAGAGAGAGAGAGAGTGGGGAAGGGGCAGAGAGAGAGGAAGAGAATCCTAAGCAGGCTCCATGCTGTCAGCACAGAACCTAATACACAGGGCTTGATCCCACGAACCCATGAGATCATGACCTGAGCCAAAATCAAGAGTTGGCCTCTTAACCAACTGAGCCACCCAGGTGCCCCCAAAATGGTGATTTTCTGATTCTATCGTTCATTCATACATTTGTGTTATCCATTTGACATATTCTATAAAGGAAACCTCTACCTCCTTTTATAAATATTGATAGATTTACATTGTTTTTCAGTATGTTATAATCCATTACTATCAATTAAAAAAAAAGTATGGTGGAGCGCCTGGGTGGCTCAGTCAGTTAAGCTTCTGACTTCAGCTCAGGTCATGATCTCGCAGTTTGTGGATTTGAGTCCCCACATCAGTCTCTGTGCTGACAGCTCAGAGCCTGGAGCCTGCTTCGGGTTCTGTGTCTCCCTCTCTCTGCCCCTCTCCTGCTTGTGCTCTGTCTCTCTGCCTCTCAAAAATAAATAAATGGTAAAAAAAAAAAAAAAAGTATGGTGCATTTGAAGGCTTTTTACCTGAGATGCATATAGTGTGGAGAAAGGCTGCAGGGAGCAAGTGTTGAACAGGGAAACCTGTCAGGATGTGGGATTGCTGGCTCAGCTGGTGACAGAGTTTGGGAAGTGGCCAGATTCAGGCTTTGCTTGGAATATGGGACCACAGAGCTTGCTGATGTGGGGTCAAGAGAGACTTCAGGATGACTGCAAGTGTTGTGTCTTGGGCCAGAAACTATGGGAGATGATGGGGTTGGAGCTCTGTCATTCCACACATCTTGTGTTGTGAGCCCATCCCTGGCTGACCAAGAGAAGTGCAGACTTTCCCTGGATACCTCGAGGGACATGGGGAAGCATGAGAAGAGTCCTCACTTTTAGTCAAACACTCCGCCCATTGCCTGCCCTTCTGACCATTACAGCCCCATACCTGCTCCACTGCTGGCCCCCCAGGGCACTATCTGCCATCTTTTATGCCCAATGTTTCCAAAGAGTTCTTCTCCACTAGATGACTCATTTTGTTTCTCTACCACAGCCTCCACTTTCCCAGAACTCCAGGCACTCCTCCCACATCCCCTTTCCTCTCTGCCTCCTGCCTGCTCCACTCCACCAAACCTCTGTCCAGTCAGGGGCCTCCTTGTCTGGCTTCCCATTGGGTCCCCATGGCTGTCACACACCTCTGAATCTCAGTTGTGAGCCCGGTTTATTTCCCCCATGTCCATGTGCCTCATGAAAATTAAGGCTTCAACCTTCTTTGACCATAAAGGCTTTTCCAGAATATTCCATGAAAGTTGAACACACAGGAGATCTCTAGGGGGCTCTGTGACCTTAATCCATATATACTCTTCCCTCTGATACAGCTGGAAAATCTTGTTATAAATATGCTCTAAAGTTACTGGTTCCTAAATACCAGTCTACTGACAAGTTTTGGAGTGGTAGAATGAAAATCACTCAAGTCCCAGCACCAGAGATTATGATTTCATGGTTCCAGGGTGAGGCCTGGGAATCAGTATATACAAAATGACCAAACTCCTCTGCAGTTTCCTCTCCAGTGTGGGAACACTGCTCTAAATGTAAGAAGGGCAGGTATCCTAGCCCCAGAGAGGTTCTCTTACTTCTGGCTTTAAGCAGAGCAAATATTACAATCTCTAGCCTATTGGGGTGACAGGCAGTCTCTCACAGTAATACTAGGTTGGACAGAATTTATCTGAGGACAAAGATGGGGAGAATGGAAGAAAAAAACTTCTGATCTTTGCCTTCAAGAACTCAGAGCCTATTTGGAGGAGATGAGACTGTCACAAATGAAAAACACTGAAGAGCATTTATAGAACAGATACAAATAAATGTATATTAATATTCTGTAAACAGAGGAAGAATGGCTGGCAGGCAAAATAGAGGTAGAGAACGGCTGAATTTGTGAAGGAGAAAGGAGCATTAAAGACGCCAGGCTGGGAAGAAGTTCACGTTTACATCCAAACTGTTGGCCCATCTGCTTCTTTCACCTAATATGGAACTATTCTCTGGAGAGAAGTACCCAAGCTGGGGGTGCAGCTATGAGGCTATAATGGGGGTGGTTTGCATGTCACTCTTTTAAGCAGCAAAAGCAATTCACTACATATATTGGTAATAAGCTGGGAATGCCTTAAGTGGAGGCAGTCAAGACTGTGACCTGGAAGGCAGACAGGCCAGAGGTGGAGCTAAGGAAGTGAGATTTCTCAGTTGCACATGCTCCAGTTAGAGGCTGTGTTCTTTTTGCTACAGTGCATTTCCTTATCATGACAGGCCCAAGCTTCATCCAGCAGCCATTAGCAACCCACACCCACACCCCTTTTCCAAGAGGAAGGGATTTTCCCAAGGCTATAATGAAGAACCTCTGTATTTACAGTGGAGAAAAGGACTGTGACTATAATGACTGGGAGCCTCCTCTCCAAGGAGCCCCATCTCTTCCCAGAAAGACCTCCCTGCCTTACTCATAGACCTCTTTGGTTTCTGGTAACCCAGGAGTTCCTAAACTTCCCTGCTTATCAGAATTATCTGGAATGCTTGTCAAAAATACAAGTTTCTGGGCCCCAAACTATAGCTATTGAATGAGCATCTCCAGAAGAGACTTTTTAAAAAACCAATCTTTGGACAGGGTAAATCTGGGAAACCTCACTAAAACCTTGTACCCTCTCTTAGGGGTGCCTGGGCTGAGGACAGCATTCTTGGGGAAAAAAAATTAATGTGTTTTTCTGCCTAAAGACTGCTAGTGATAACAGTAATTATTAACCTTTATCAACTGTGTGCCAGGCACTATACTAGGGTGTTTTTTTTAAGAGTAGGAATTATATTTTTTCCAGTTTTATTGAGGAATAATTGGCACACATCACTGTATAAACTTAAGGCATATAGCATGATGGTTTGATTTACATATATTAGGAAATGATTACCACAGTAAGTTTAGTTAACATGTGTCATCTTATATAGATACAATAAAAATAAAAGGAAAAAATTCCCTCCTTTTGATGAGAATTCTTAGGATCTTCTCTGAACAACTTTCTGGTATATCAGTGTCAACCATAGTCATCATGCTGTACGTTACATCATCATGTACAGGTCATCATGACCTATTTATCTCATAACTGGAAGTTTGTACCTTTTGACAACTTCATCTAATTCTCCCCCACTCTGCCCCCTGCCTGTGGTAACCACAAATCTGATCTCTTTCTTCTACAAGTTAGGTGATTTTTTGCTTTCTTGTTTTGCTTTTAGATTCTACATAAAAATGAAATCATGCAGTATTTGTCTTTCTCTGTCTGACTTATTTCACTTAGTGTAATGTCCTCAAGTCCATCCATGTTGTCATAAATGATATGATTTCCTCTTTTTTATGGATGAATAATATTCCAGTGTGTATGTATTATATACACCACAAGTTCTTTGTCCATTCATCCATCAATAGACACTTGGGTTGTTTCCGTATCTTGGCTATTGTAAATAATGC
Source organism: Herpailurus yagouaroundi (assembly GCF_014898765.1). Lineage (NCBI taxonomy): Eukaryota > Metazoa > Chordata > Mammalia > Carnivora > Felidae > Herpailurus > Herpailurus yagouaroundi. Next base: position 8,368,320 of record NW_024412572.1, read on the forward strand.
TGCAATGAACATGGGGGCACATATATCTTTTTCAGTTAGTGTTTTCATTTCCTTTGGATATATTCCCAGAAGTGGAATTGCTGAATCATATGGTGGTTGATTTTCAATTTTTTTGAGGAACTTCCATGCTGTTTTCCATAGTAGCTGCACCAATTTACATTCCCACCAACAGTGCACAGGGTTCCCTTTTCTCCACATCCTTGCCAACACTTGTTACCTCTTGTCTTTTTGATGATGGCCATTCTAACAGGTGTGAGATGATACCTCACTGTGGTTTTAATTTGCATTTCCTTGATGGCTGGTGATGTTAAGCATCTTTTCTTGTACTTGATGGCCATTCATATATCTTCTTTGTAAAAATGTCTATTCAGGTCCTGTGTCAAATTTTTGAATTGGATTATTTGGGGCTTTGCTTTTTGGTCATTTCGTTTTGTTTTTGCTTTTGAGTTGCCTGTGTTCTTTATATATTTGGATATCAACGCCTTATCAGATACATGTTTGCAAATATTTTTTCCTGTTTCATAGGTTGTCTTTTCACTTTGTTGATGGTTTATTTTGCTGACCAGAAGCTTTTTTAGTTTGATGTAGTCCCACTTGTTTAGTCTTTATTTTGTTGTTTGGAGAGCTGCTTTTTTTTTTTTCCTCATGTAATATTCCCAATTGCTACTGTTGTCTCTATTTTCTTGGATGATAAGGTAAATAGAAGGGAAGTTATGTGACTTGCCCAACTGCAACTAGCAGGCAGCAACTTGTGGAGTTAGACTGGAACTCAGGCTTCTCACTTCTTAGTTCCCTCTATTTGCCATTACACATTACTGATCCTGGAACATTGAATTAACTAGCTCCACACTCTAACTGTGAGCTTACCAGCACAGTTCACACCACCACCACTATAGGAATGAAGGGGCAAAAGGAGTTATAATTTATCTTAAAATTTCTAGTGGATGCGTGAATGAGGAGTGATATTAAGGAAAGCATAGAAAAAGGATGCTAATCTCCCTCATGCTGGTCCTCAGGTACTGGAACTCCTTAAGCAACCTGGTGGCATCCTTGCTGAATTCTGTGCGCTCCATTGCCTCCCTGCTGCTACTCCTCTTCCTCTTCATCATCATCTTCTCCCTCCTGGGGATGCAGCTCTTTGGAGGAAAGTTCAACTTTGATGAGATGCAGACTCGGAGGAGCACATTTGATAACTTTCCTCAGTCCCTCCTCACCGTGTTTCAGGTATGGACTCTTCTCTGCCGGGATTATGAGCGGGAAGGTGGTTGAGTGGCAGGGTTGAGTTTGGGTGGGAAGATGGAGTCTTGAAAAGGTGGTGGAAAGCTTCACCCTTACACTGGGCAGCCAAAGCCAGCCTAGATCAGTCATGGAGGGACCATGCCCAGTTGAGTCCTGAGTTCTTGTAGTTCCCCCTACCCTCAGTCCCCCATGGAATTCCACTGTTGTATGAACCACTGGGGTAAAAAAAATCTAAATGAGTAGTTTAAAAACTCTTGCTTAACCACAGAAACTTCAGATAAATTCTGCAGGAAAGCCCAAAGTATAAACAAAGGAAAGCAGACTGCCCTCATTGGGAGAGGAGAGGGTGATGGGGCTCCATCTTTCCTACCCACCATTCTTGCCCCTTGTTACTCTTTCAATGAATACATTCACATTTGCAAAAGGGCCCTGAGGAATGGCTGATGGCAGCCATCTTGTGCACTGCATGTGAGTAGAAAGAGATGCTTTGACCAGGAACGCCTTTCAGTCACTTCTCAAATAATATCATGCCAGTGCACTTTGTCTAAGTATAGGGTCAAACTTGCCCAGGTCAGTAGTTCAGAGCCCCTGGGAGGAAAACTGGGGGCCAAGAGGAGGGAAAGAGGTGGAAAACAGATTTTAGACATTTTTGTTAACATAGTGGGGCAGGGCAGGGGAGTTTTGGGGTTTGCTGTTGGTCTAACGCTGTGTCCCTTATTGGTGGGAATGTGTCATTCAGATCCTGACCGGGGAGGACTGGAATTCGGTGATGTATGATGGGATCATGGCTTATGGCGGCCCCTCTTTTCCAGGGATGTTAGTCTGTATTTACTTCATCATCCTCTTCATCTGTGGAAACTGTATCCTTTGCTCCTGCCTCCCCGCCCCTGCCGCCTCACCCTCCCTCAGCCTGCAGCACGATGCCAAATACGTGTGCCCAGCAGGTCCTGACTTGGGGTTGAAAACTGTGGTTGCCCATCCACAGGGCCCCCAAGGCAAGCAGGGGAAAGGTGTGCTCTGGGAAGAAAACATTTCCTGTCCCAGAACCACCTTAACTGTGGAGGCAGGTCTTGGTGAAAGCCTGGCTCTTTGGCATAGGCGGGGATGTAAGTTCATATTCCTGAACCAGTTTGGGCTGCAGTGTTGCCTGACTCCAGGAGGCATGATCTCATTGTAGTCTAGGTGAACAACGCCCCCTGGTGTTGTGCATGTACAGCTACTCACATAGATTCCAATGTGAACACACTTGGATTTGGGCTCCAATGCCTTGGGCTATTGCTGCTGGAGGTAGGAAATGCAGTTAAGGGGGACTGAGCCATCATTCTTGAAATGACCTTCATCTCTCCTCCCTATTTTCTGCTCAGTGTCCCTCCCTCTGAAGCCACTCTCCAGGACTTTAGTCACAGGCAAAGCTGGACAGGCTTCACCAAGCAGACCTGACAGGTCCTTGCTGATCCAGGCCATGGGCAGCTTTCCAGGGACTCAAGCTGCAGGCAGTATTCTCTCCTGCTGGTCAAAACCCCAAGAGGGTTGTGTGCAGAGGCAGATGGTAAAGTAGAAGCAGCTCTGGCCCAAGATTCGGGTTTAAATCATAGTTTAATGTAGTGCCCAAGGCATGAACATTGATGCTGACAGACAGGCTTCACCTTTTCCCAACTGGGTGATCTCCAGCAAACTAAAGGTTCTCTACCTCAGTGTCTATAAAATGGGGTGATGAAACATTACTGCCTACCACTTAAGGGATCATGATGAAGTTTAATGAGATAATTTATGCAAAGCCCCTCCCCTGCCTGCCACAGCGCCAGGGGACCAAGGGCAGGTGCACAGTAAGATCCTTGGTCAAGCCCTTCACCTCTGTGGGTTGTGGCTTTCCTATATGTGAAATTGTGTGGTTATCTGGGTGCCTGGGGGTGGAGGTTAGACTTAACAATATTAAGACCCCTTTCATCTATACTTTCTTTGGTTCTGCAATCCTCTGACCCACAGTGTTTCTGTTCAAGGTTAGGGATGAGGGCAAGAAGGAAAGGGCAAATGACTACTTCATTTAGGAGTTTCCAAGATTCAGCCAGCTCCAGCTGGACCCTGCAAGGGTCTTTGTATGTGCAGGCTCAGATTAAGAGTTGGCAGAGATATCAGGCCGCCTCCTCAGTGCCCAGTTTTAATGAACCACTCTTAAGAGCATTCTGCATTCTGCTAGAGACAATGCTGTTTATAATGTCAGTTACAGCCAGTCATCTCAGTAGGGAAACCAATAATGAAACCCAGCAATTAAAGAGCAAGGCAGGCTTGCTGCCTCACTCCCTGCCCACTCCACCCTGCAAGCTATCCTGCTCTTGACCCCTTAGAAAACTTCTAGTAGCTAGTAGGGTAATGGGGAGGGAGAGGTGTGGAGGAGGGACACTACTGGGCTCTGAACTCCTCACAGTGAGTCACCACTGAGCTCACTCTATGAGGAAGTCTACCCCTGCATGTCTTGCACCCTCCCTGCCCCCTGTGCCCACCAAATACCCCAAGGCCAAGGGTCATTTTCTTTAAGAATGGACACAAACAGATATCCTACTGAATGTGTTCTTGGCCATTGCTGTGGACAATCTGGCTGATGCTGAGAGCCTCACATCTGCCCAAAAGGAGGAGGAAGAAGAGAAGGAGAGAAAGAAGCTGGCCAGGTAACCCTCTAAGCTTACCTAGACCCAAAGCCCCAGGGTCCCAGTTCTGGAATGCCATTCCCATTAGTGATAAAGAGAGGCTTTGGTGCTGGCCTCTGTCAGCCATCCCTCCTAGAGGGCACTGGGTTTGAGGCTTCACAGTAAGCTTCACACAACTTTCTCTACTATTTATTAGGTATTGCCCTAAAGTGGGGGAACATTGTGAATTATAGTATTTGTGAAGGTATTCTATTTCCCACCTAAGAAGTTGGGGGATTCTCTTTTGAGAAGGAAGGTCATGATAGGTGGTGGGAATGAAGGATGGGTAGAGGAGGAAGGCAGCCGCTTAGAGGGGAAATGCAATTCTAGCTGAGTGATAACTTTTCGCTGTTTTATAAATCATTGCCAGCATTAGGAAAACAAGATAAAGCCCTGCATTGTCTTCTGTCATTGTCTAGATGGGACTGTCATACGCCACACATCTGCTGGATACCAAGCAGAGTTTTTTAGGAACCAATCCTGAATCAGATCCAGAATCTTTCTCTGATTCAGACATAGACTAGAGCAACTGAGAAGCTGAAATAGTCCAACTAAGTACAAGACAGAGCAAAGTGTGGCCTGGTGCCTGGATGGAGGGCCCAGCCCAACAGCATCTGTGATTGAGTGACACATGCCATGTGCCCTGGGTAAAGGATGATGGACATAGGCCCAGGGAATCTGCTCCCACTAGTCCCCAGAAGACCACAGGGTAGTTGATTTCTTCATGTCTCCTGTCATTCAGTAAACATCCCTTTAATTTTTCTACCTGCTGACCGGCCAGGACTGCCAGCCCAGAGAAGAAGCAAGAGATAATGGAAAAGCCAGCTGTGGAGGAAACCAAGGAGGAGAAAATTGAGCTGAAATCCATTACAGCTGATGGAGAGTCCCCACCCACCACCAAGGTAAGAAGCCATCTTATTCCAGGAGCTGAGAGGGCCATTGCTGGGGAAAGGAGGGCAAAGCCTTCCCAGACCACCCATGCAAACGAGGGAGGAAGGAAGAAAAGAGACTCAGTGGAACAAAGCCCATGAAGATGGACCAGAAACACTAGAAATGTGAAGAGAAGGCAGACTGGTTGAATTCCAGCCTTCTGCCGATGTCTTGAAGGATATATACAAGATAATAAGGATATACTTTTGAGTCAACAGCTCAACCACTAACCCTGATGCAATTTCAAGGCTCTAAGCCTCTCAAACAATGGAATGTCTCTAATTGGATTCTTCCTCCTTCTCTCCTTTGGCTGCCTAGATCAACATGGATGACCTCCAGCCCAATGAAAATGAAGATAAGAGTCCCTACCCCAACCCAGAAAATACAGGTACCATTCCCACTGCCTAACTCTGAGGTTGGGAGGTTGGGGGTAGAGAGCCAAGTTCTAAAGCCACATGGAACTACCTATGTATTAGGATCAATGGCTCCAGTTTCCCTCTACAAGCACCTTGCACTGATAAATGCCTTTTGTCTCTGTAGTTAGGCATTACCAATCATCATCCAGAGGAGAACTTTGCTCCTGGCTTCCTCGTAATAACAATATAACATTAAACAAATTGTGTTTGAGCAGTGCTGATTCTATGACTTTTGGAAGGGGGATTCTATATACATTTAGGTTTTATTATATCCTATGCTGTAAAATCATTAACTTATATAATTTATTAATATAACATATGTTGCAGTGTTACGCTCACTTAATAGTAAATCCCAACTCTGCCTTGTCCTTACTCAGGAGGCAGTGCTGAGTACAAGGACAGCTGCCACCACAGATGTCCCACTTGTTGCTTTGTCAAATGCTTTCATTTATTACAAAAAGAGCTCTTACCAACTCAGCCTTCTCATCTTCTGATACATAGATTGGCAGGCAGTCTCCTTTGAGAGGGCTTAATGTCAGAGGTCCTTAGACCTCCCTCCAGAATTCCCTTGTCTGCTTCATGAAACTCTACATCCTGTACAAACCCTCTGTTCACCTTCCTTTTACCTAGAAGTGCAGCTATTATTACCAGCTTCAAGCTTGCAGTCAACTGCACACAATTGAGGGACTGTTGTTTTACTGACATTTCCTTCTCTGTGCAGGTTAAGCTACATCTGGGTTGGTAACCACATTAAGTGGCTAAAAACCTTCTACATTTATGAGCAAAGCTAGGTTTTCCTTTTGGCCTTCTCCCCACCAGTTCTCTGCTGGCTTGTCTGCAAAGACACTGGTGGCCATCTTCCATTTTCCTTAGGAAGCAGGTTTTCTGTGGTCATTCCACCCTCACTCACATCCTGCCTCGAGGGAAGGAGGATTCGATTTCCTGGGTATTGGGCAGAAGGAAGAACAAGAAGGGTGTTTGCATATGCTGGGCACTAAACCTTCTGAAGTCTGAAAGCTCTCTGGGTGGGAATTCTTACAGAATTTCAAACACAGACTAGACATGTTGACCAAATGCAATGGGGAATCCTGTCTTAGTCCTGAATCAACAAATTAACTCTTAAATGACATTTTTTTAGATAATTGGAGGGAAATTGAATATGGACTGGAAACTAAGGATTTAAAGTAGTTTTGTTCATTTTGTTACTGTAGTGATGTTGTCATAGTTCTAGCTTATACATATTGAAGTGTGTATGTCTGGAGTCTAGAATGTTTAGAAGCTCCCTTAAAATACTCCAGCAACTCCTGGTGAAGCTGGGTGTGGAGGTTTGCCACACAAGCCTCTCTACTTGTGTGTATATTTTTAAAGTTTAAAAAGACAAACTGATAAAAGAAATCCCTCTGAGTCCTGGGCAGAGCTGGCCCAGGTCCCCCTGCACACAGCATACAGGGGTAGAGAGTGGGCTTGAGGGTCCTTTCACAATGCACCCAGCTGCAGGCAGGCCCAGGCCTGCTCCTTCTACCGGGCAGGGGGCAGCCACACATATGCCAATAATCTCCAGTTTCATCCATCTAAATATACTCATGGCTTTTCTCTTCTTTGATGCTCTATGAGCATCAAAGAGAAAAAGGCCAGTGGAAAAAAGATTAATGAAAACATTGTCACCTTATTGGCCTTATTTATTAATATAACATATGTTGCATTATGTTATTGAAATGTCTCTCTGTTGACCCAGCTTTGAGGATTCCTGGAATGGTTTTGCTTTTAAACTGAAAAGCTATTCCCACACTCTGCTAATTCCTCACGATTCTTTAGGTTTTATAGAGTGTCCTTTCACTAGTCATGTGGCCACCGTTCTCTAGCCTGCTCCAGACCCAGACCTTCCCAGGTTTCTCACAGGCATCTCATACAGCTGTGTTGGTCTGTAGACAGTGGAGGCTGTCCTGCCTCAGCCACTGCCACTCTCAGGCTGTGAAGATCAGCCCCTGTGGCCCCCTTGTTTGTTCTCCATCCCTAATTTCCATTTTCTTGCCCAAGAGTGGTGTGCTCTTACAACTGGTGGCTCCACATGTTCCCCCTCACTCCAAGGAACCAGCTTCTGCTTCCCAGCTCCTCCTTCCCCTGTCCCTGCAGGTCACCTCTTGGACCCTAATCCCAGGTGCAACAGAAGTCCCCAAAGACTCCTCCCCAGGTCACTTGGCCTGCTGTCTTTGTTCTTGTCAATCTTTCATTCCCACAGGCTCTTCTCTCCTCTGAACCGTAAAAGGCAAAGAACCTGATCTGCCTCTGCTGTGTCTGCTTCACAAAGATACCCTTTGGGAGGCAGCAGTGGTGAACACTGCACCTGCCCCACTTGCAGCCAGACTCCCAGAGAGAGAAGGGGCAGGGCCAAAGAATATTCTCACACCCTCCTCCTGCCCCACTTCTCACTGGGGTACACCTGTGCCTATACCCCATCCCCAGGATGCTGTGCATGCTTGTCCAGGCTGCACCCAAGCATTTGTGCTGAAGCAGCTGAGGGGGGCTGAGCTACAGCCTACACTCCCCTAGCAGGGGCCTCTGTCCTTATGTGAACACCCAGCAGAGTGGGGCCTGCTTCTGATTCACACAAAGTGCTAACTGGCCAGCAGTGGAGCATCAGTCCTTCCCTCCCTGTTTAAGCCCCAAAACTCAACAGTTGGTTTAAGCCTCCCTGCTTAGTATACACTAGATTTTAGAAATCTCTACTCACCCAGGAAATGTGCCAAGTTGTGCTTTTACTTAACCAACTCTTTTTTTTAATATGAAATTTATTGTCAGATTGGTTTCCATACAACACCCAGTGCTCATCCCAAAATGTGCCCTCCTCAATACCCATTACCCACCCTCCCCTCCATTCCACCCCCCATCAACCCTCAGTTTGTTCTCAGTTTTTAAGAGTCTCTTATGCTTTGGCTCTCTCCCTCTCTAACCTCTTTTTTTTTCTTCCCCTCCCCCATGGACTTCTGTTAAGTTTCTCAGGATCCACATAAGAGTGAAAACATATGGTATCTGTCTTTCTCTGTATGTCTTTCTCTTATTTCACTTTATTTGAGTGAACATACAGATGTTAAGAGTCATCAAGGACTTAAAATTAAGAGACACTTGAAAAGGAAACGTGAATGATATCAGAGAAGGCATAGTACAGCACCAGGTGCTGTGGGGAGACTCAAACTGATGCAAGGGGTTCTAGCAGGAGCAGGGCAGTGAGGTGTGGTGGGGGAGAGACAGCCAGCCTTCACAGAGAAAGGTGGGCTGGGCTGGGCTTTGTGTCTGGGGAGTTGGAGAGGAAATAAGTTGTTTCAGAACATACTACTGTCATAGATGGGGAGCTGGAAGAAACCATGGAGATAGTCATTCACTTACATGTACCAGGCACTGTGGCAGGCACCAGGGATACACCTGTGGGCAAGACAGAGAAGGCTGCTGCTCTCCTGGAGCTTACGTTTCAGTGGGGAGACAGACAATGAGCAAGAAAGGGGGCGAACTGAAAGGCAACATCAGGTGGCAGTAAGCAGCAAAGAAGTAATGAAACCAAGAGGTGTGTTACAAGTTACTGGCACAGGCTGCTTTGGCTGTGTAGTCAGAGAAGGCATTAGGGGTGAAACCTGAATAAGTCACAGGAATTAGATGTATGGAAATGAGAGGAAAGAGCTTTCTAGGTGGAAGGCTAGCAATTGCAGAATCTCTTGAGCAGAATGTACCTGTCTGTGGAGGAATCCAAAGAGGCCAGTGTGCATGGAGCAGAGAGAATGAAGGGGAAAGATAGTGGGTGGGACAGGGACTAGGCAGGGGCAGGTGGGACAAGGCTTCAAAGGCCTCCTGAGAAGTTTGGATCTGAGCTGATGCAATGGAGAATCACCCGAGATTCTCAAGCAGAGGAAGACATGATCTAGTGTTGGAATTACCTTTGGAAGACTGTGCCGCATAAAGACAGGGCAGTAGATGGTCAGGATGAGGACTGGAGGCAGTGAGGATGTTAGCAGTGGTTCTGGTGAGAGGCAGTGGCTGCTCAGCCCAGGGTGGTGGTGCTGCAGACAGAGAAGTGGCAGGACTGGCACTGCATTTTGCAGGACTTGCTAGTGGCCTAGAAGTCAGGGGGAGAGAGTGAGCAGTGGAGGGAGATGAGGTTTTAAACTGAGCCAGCAGATAGAACTGATACATGAATTCAGCAAAGTTGCAGGATACAAAATCAATGTAGAGGAATCAGTTGCATTCTTATACACTAACAATGAAGCAACAGAAAGACAAATAAAGAAACTGATCCCATTCACAATTGCACCAAGAAGCATAAAATACCTAGGAATAAATCTAACCAAAGATGTAAAGGATCTGTATGCTGAAAACTATAGAAAGCTTATGAAGGTAATTGAAGAAGATTTAAAGAAATGGAAAGACATTCCCTGCTCATGGATTGGAAGAATAAATATTGTCAAAATGTCAATACTACCCAAAGCTATCTACACATTCAATGCAATCCCAATCAAAATGGCACCAGCATTCTTCTCGAAACTAGAACAAGCAATCCTAAAATTCATATGGAACCACAAAAGGCCCCGAATAGCCAAAGTAATTTTGAAGAAGAAGACCAAAGCAGGAGGCATCACAATCCCAGACTTTAGCCTCTACTACAAAGCTGTCATCATCAAGACTGCATGGTATTGGCACAAAAACAGACACATAGACCAATGGAATAGAATAGAAACCCCAGAACTAGACCCACAAACGTATGGCCAACTCATCTTTGACAAAGCAGGAAGGAACATCCAATGGAAAAAAGACAGTCTCTTTAACAAATGGTGCTGGGAGAACTGGACAGCAACATGCAGAAGGTTGAAACTAGACCACTTTCTCACACCATTCACAAAAATAAACTCAAAATGGATAAAGGACCTGAATGTGAGACAGGAAACCATCAAAACCTTAGAGGAGAAAGCAGGAAAAGACCTCTCTGACCTCAGCCGTAGCAATCTCTTACTCGACACATCCCCAAAGGCAAGGGAATTAAAAGCAAAAGTGAATTACTGGGACCTTATGAAGATAAAAAGCTTCTGCACAGCAAAGGAAACAACCAACAAAACGAAAAGGCAACCAACGGAATGGGAAAAGATATTTGCAAATGACATATCGGACAAAGGGCTAGTATCCAAAATCTATAAAGAGCTCACCAAACTCCACACCCGAAAAGCAAATAACCCAGTGAAGAAATGGGCAGAAAACATGAATAGACACTTCTCTAAAGAAGACATCTGGATGGCCAACAGGCACATGAAAAGATGTTCAGCGTCGCTCCTTATCAGGGAAATACAAATCAAAACCACACTCAGGTATCACCTCACGCCAGTCAGAGTGGCCAAAATGAACAAATCAGGAGACTATAGATGCTGGAGAGGATGTGGAGAAACGGGAACCCTCTTGCACTGTTGGTGGGAATGCAAATTGGTGCAGCCGCTCTGGAAAGCAGTGTGGAGGTTCCTCAGAAAATTAAGAATAGACCTACCCTATGACCCAGCAATAGCACTGCTAGGAATTTATCCAAGGGACACAGGAGTACTGATGCATAGGGGCACTTGTACCCCAATGTTCATAGCAGCACTCTCAACAATAGCCAAATTATGGAAAGAGCCTAAATGTCCATCAACTGATGAATGGATAAAGAAATTGTGGTTTATATACACAATGGAATACTACGTGGCAATGAGAAAACATGAAATATGGCCTTTTGTAGCAACGTGGATGGAACTGGAGAGTGTGATGCTAAGTGAAATAAGCCATACAGAGAAAGACAGATACCATATGGTTTCACTCTTATGTAGATCCTGAGAAACTTAACAGGAACCCATGGGGGAGGGGAAGGAAAAAAAAAAAAAAAGAGGTTAGAGTGGGAGAGAGCCAAAGCATAAGAGACTGTTGAGAACTGAGAACAAACTAAGGGTTGATGGGGGGTGGGAGGGAGGAGAGGGTGGGTGATGGGTAATGAGGAGGGCACCTTTTGGGATGAGCACTGGGTGTTGTATGGAAACCAGTTTGACAATAAATTTCATATATAAATAAAAAAAATAAATAAAATAAATAAAAAAAATAAACTGAGCCAGCAGAGAAGATGCCCAGTGCAGCAACAGGGGCATCCTCAGCCTTATGTCTCAGTATTCCACCCACAAAGCTCACCTCAAGGTGCCAATCACGCCAATGAACTCTGGGGCTGCACTAAAAACTGTAAGTTCCTCGAGGGCAAGAACCACAGCTTTGTGTTCAGTACACTGTAGGCAGTAGGTGTTAGAAGTAATTATTTTTATTTGAATCGGCCATAAGCAAAATCACAGAAGTGAAAACGAGTGTCAAATGGGTAGGGGACATGGATCACCAAGGACCAAGAGTGGGGCATCCAGCCCCGCAGTGGTTTTACTTTTGAGCACTGGACCCAGCCATCTGGAAAGCAGCAGCAACCCTGAAGTGTGGCAACACCTTACTGGCCACACTTCTCCAAACCCCAAGAATGGGGATGGGAAAACTGAAGATCCCACAGGTTCCCCTGGCATCTGGGAGTGGAAGTCTAGGCGACTCAGTTGCCAACCCTAAAAATGAACTTTACTTGACTTTTCCTCCCCTGCCAACCTCTCTCCTTACACTTAATACATGCAAAGCATCACATCTGTCAGATTTCTTTCCCTTTGAAGATTTGTGTTTGTCTTTCAGAAGTAGTTTCCTCTTAAACACTATGCCTGGAATTCAGCTCATGTGTGTCTGAATGGACCAACTGACTTGCTTCTCCCCAGAAATGGAAATCAGGGTAGAGCTTCACAAACCATGAGGCAAGCTATTGCAGATGAAAGAGCATGCAAAATTCTTCACCAGGAACTTGGAAAAACACAAAGCTAGTAAATATGTTTTTCTATAAACACACATGATTAAAATAAGCATTAAATTACCTGTTACCAAATTATCATGAATAAGAAAGTGTTGGGTCATTTAGAGCAAAACTGAAAAGAATACAAACAGCTGGGCAGGAATTTAAGATCCTTCTCAATTAAATTTCATTTATAAATATTGTGATTCAGGCCAACTCCTGTTTTACTTATTTTGCTTTACAAGGAGACTCTGCCTTTCTTTTACTTACCAAGGTTTGGTTAGAAAGCTTCAACCATTGGCCTGTTCACCTCGTGCCTCTCTTCTCCTAAAACTATTAATTGCTTTGCTGGTCAGCTCTAATTATGCCAGGGGATAAAAATTTGATTTATTCCTATATTCTGCTGGTCCCCCCAAAAAGCCTTGGGCCCCTAAATGCTTCTGGCTTGATAAAAAAAACACTTTCTGTGGTTGATGGGCATTGAGGAGGGCACTTGTTGGGATGAGCAATGGGTGTTGTATGGAAACCAGTTTGACAATAAATTATATTTAAAAAATAAAAAAAGAATCACTATCTGTGCCAGGCATTTTTTTTTTCTTGGCACAACCTAGCTTCATTTTAACCAGAAGAAGAGAGAGCATGCAGAGACATGGCTGGTCCCTAAGATAAACGTCCTGTAACTATCTTTCCAACCAGCTTAGTCTCCACCTGACCCTCTTCTTTTGTAAAGTCCCTTTCTTTATAAAGCAGATGTTGATGTGAAAGTGTAATCATCAAAAAACAAGGGCTACTATGAGCTGAGCAGAGTGTCTCTCTCCAGGGTTTTCAGCACATGAAGAGATGGAACAGATACATGTAAAGTCAGGCATTCAAGGTATTTGGTCCCAAGTGCCAAGTGAATGCAGGAGAATGACAGGGCTGCTAGAATCACATGAAGGTCATTCTCAAGAGCCCAGGTATTCGGGAGAGCCAAGTGAATGATGCTGTCTTACCTGAGAGTCCTTCTGGCTCTACACCAGGAGATGAGAGCATTTCAAATAAGGAGACAGCATGAGGAAAGGAGAAAGCACATGGCGAGTGTATTCATTTCCTGGGGCTGTCATAACAAATTACCATGAACTTGGTGGCTTAAACCAGCAAATATTTATTCTCGCACAGTTCTGGAGCCTATAAGTCTGAAAGCAGGTATTGGCAGGACCATCCTCTCTCTAAAGGCTCTGGAAAGAATCCCTTTCTCGCCTTGTCCCCATCTCTGCCAGTGGCCAGCAATCCTTGGTGCTCCTTGGCTTCCAGCCTCATCTCTCTGGTTTCTGCCTCTGTCTTCATGCGTGTGTGTGTGTGTCTGTGTCTCCTTATAAGAAAAATAGTCCTTGGATTTAGGGCCCACCCCACTCCAGTATAACTTCATCATGACTATACATCTGCAAAGTTACTGTTTCCAAAGTAAGGTCATGTTCTGAGGTTCCAGGTAGGCATGAATTTTGGGGGGACATTATTCAGGCCACTACTACAAACCTTCAGAAAACAGTTTGATGTGAGTGGAAAATTTGTTAGGGAATAACAGCAGGCAGAGATCAGACTGAGAAAGATGCTAAGCACTACTTACAGGCTAAGAGTCTTCTCTGTGGGTAGAGATAGTAACAACAGCTAACATTTATATAGCACTTGCTATGTGCCAGGCGCCACTCTGAGGTATGTATGTACTATTATCCCATTTGCAGATGGGGAAACTGAGACCAGAAAGACTAAATGCCAGAAAGAAACAGAGCCAAGATTTGGATCTAGACATGGCCAGAGAACCCATGTTGTTGTTACTCCCATTCCCTCTCTAAACATTTTTAAATGCATTTGACCAGAAAAAGATATATAGTAGTTTCCTTCCATGGGCAGTGGCCGTGTAAGCAAAGGATTTTGCTTTTGGTCCACAGTAAATGTGGCCCCTGCCCAGGATAACAAAGGGGCTTCTCAAACTAGTGTTAATGTCTAGTCTTTTGAATGAAGTGCCTGTTGTGGCCAACATCACTGTCCTATTATCCCTACAGCACATGAGTTTTTGGTATTTTTCAGGAATGGGAGTGTTGATTTTAAACTCCAAGGATGGAATTGATTGCAAGTCACCTAAGCCATACCCATTACCCTACCTGCAGCCTAGATGGACAGGCACACCTGGCAATGCCCCAGTCTTCCCCAATCACCTTTCCTAGTGCCTTACAACTAGAATGACCAACCATCCCAATCTGCATGGGACTGAGGAGTCTCTTGGGATGTGGGAATTTCAGTTTAAAAACCAGGACAGTCCTTGACATGAACTAGCCACCCTACTTACAACCCCCTTTGTCATGTGCTGCCAGAAAAGTCTCTCTAACAAAGATTCTAGCAGCGCTCACAGGGAGAGAGCTGAATGTCTTTGTTGATACCCTTCATTTTCAGAGATGCAAATGATGTCTTGATTCTGGTTGGTAGGAAGCTATCTGGAAGTAGGCAGCATAGTGGTAAAAACCTAGTGGGAGTAGTGGAGTTATTTAGAATGGTGCTTTTTTTCTTACAGGAGAAGACGATGAAGAGGAGCCTGAGATGCCTGTGGGCCCCCGCCCACGACCACTCTCTGAGCTGCACCTTAAGGAAAAGGCAGTGCCCATGCCAGAAGCCAGTGCATTTTTCATCTTCAGCCCCAACAACAGGTGTGCAAGAATGGTGGGGGAGGTGGGACTCTACTCTCTCCATGCTACAAGCACAACAGATGCTAACATCCTCCAGCCTCTGAGTGGAGCCTGGGACTCTCCCAACCCCCCACAACTTGTGCAAACAGGCACTGATTTAGGGAAAAGTATCCTATATTCCAAATCAGAAGACTTGGGTCTGTTTTTCCCTCCATTTTTTGACACATGTAAACTCTATTTCTACACTTTTGGTGATTACCCTTGGTAATTTACTAAGTCTATTTAACTTAAAATCTGAAGTTAAGCAGTATCCTACACCTCCTCCTGCAAAATAGAAAGAGCTTATACTGTTTTAACTTCTCTCAGCCCTCCTACCTTACATGTTATTAATTAGTATTTTAGTCCTGTCCTTTATTTTTAACTTCACAAGTTAGACATTATTATCATTTTCATTATTATTATATAGACCAATGTATACTTGAATTTTCATACAACTTCCCATTTTACTCATTCACCATTTTTTCATGTATCTCAGTCCACCCTTCTGTAATCATTTTCTTCCTAAAGCACATTCTTTAGAAGCCCCTAGTGTTTCTTTTTGTTGTTGTTGTTTTTGTTTATGTTTTTATTTATTTTTTTTACTATGAAATTTATTGTCAAATTGGTTTCCATACAACACCCAGTGCTCACCCCAGCAGGTGCCCTCCTCAATACCCATCACCCACCATCCCCTCCCTCCCACCCCTCATCAACCCTCAGTTTGTTCTCAGTTTTTTGAGTCTCTTATGATTTGGCTCCCTCCCTCTGTAACTTTTTTTTTCCTTCCCCTCCTCCATGGTCTTCTGTTAAGTTTCTAGGATCCACATAAGAGTGAAACCATATGGTATCTGTCTTTTTCTGTATGACTTATTTCACTTAGCATAACACTCTCCAATTCCATCCATGTTGCTACAAAAGGCCATATTTCATTCTTTCTCATTGCCACATAGTATTCCATTGTGTATATAAACCACAATTTCTTTATCCATTCATCGGTTGATGGACATTTAGTCTCTTTCCATAATTTGGCGATTGTTGAAAGTGTTGCTATAAACATTGGGGTACAGGTGCCCCTATGCATCAGCACTCCTGTATCCCTTGGGTAAATTCCTAGCAGTGCTATTGCTGGGTCATAGAATAGATCTATTTTTAATTTTTTGAGGAACCTCCACACTGTTTTCCAGAGTGGCTGCACCAGTTTGCATTCCCACCAACAGTGCAAGAGGGTTCCCGTTTCTCCACATCCTTGCCAGCATCTATAGTCTCCTGATTTGTTCATTTTAGCCACTCTGACTGGCATGAGGTGGTATCTGAGTGTGGTTTTGGTTTGTATTTCCCCGATGAGGAGCGACATTGAGCATCTTTTCATGTGCCTGTTGGCCATCTGGATGTCTTCTTTAGAGAAGTGTCTATTCAAGTTTTCTGCCATTTCTTCACTGGATTATTTGTTTTTCAGGTGTGGAGTTTGGTGAGTTTTTATAGGTTTTGGATACTAGCCCTTTGTCCGATATGTCATTTGCAAATATCTTTTCCCATTCCATTGGTTGCCTTTTAGTTTTATTGATTGTTTCCTTTGCAATGCAGAAGCTTTTTATCTTGAGGGGGTCCCAATAGTTAATTTTTGCTTTTATTTCTCTTGCCTTTGGAAACGGGTTGAGTAAGAAGTTGCTGCAGCTGAGGTCAAAGAGGTTGTTGCCTGTTTTCTCTTCTAGGGTTTTGATGGTTTCCTGTCTCACATTTAGGTCTTTCACCCATTTTGAGTTTGTTTTTGTGTATGGTGTAAGAAAGTGGTCCAGTTTCATTCTTCTACATGTTGCTGTCCCGTTCTTCCAGCACCATTTGCTAAAGAGACTGTCTTTATTCCATTGGATACTCTTTCCTGCTTTGTCAAAGATTAGTTGGGCATGTATTTGTAGGTCCAGTCCTGGGTTCTCTATTCTATTCCATTGGTCTATGTGTCTGTTTTTGTGCCAATACCATGCTGTCTTGATGATTACAGCTTTGTAGTAGAGGCTAATGTCTGGGATTGTGATGCCTCCCACTTTGGTCTTCTTCAATATTACTTTGGCTATTCGAGGTCTTTTGTGGTTCCATACAAATTTTAGGATTGCTTGTTCTAGCTTTGAGAAGAATGCTGGTGCAATTTTGATTGGGATTGTATTGAATGTGTAGATAGCTTTGGGTACTATTGACCCAAAGCCCCTAGTGTTTCTTTATGTAAAGTCATTTGACCTGTTTATCTCTTGTTCTTATTTTCTTTTTTTTAATTTTTTTTTCCAACGTTTATTTATTTTTGGGACAGAGAGAGACAGAGCATGAACGGGGGAGGGGCAGAGAGAGAGGGAGACACAGAATCGGAAACAGGCTCCAGGCTCTGAGCCATCAGCCCAGAGCCTGACGCGGGGCTCGAACTCACGGACCACGAGATCGTGACCTGGCTGAAGTCGGACGCTTAACCGACTGCACCACCCAGGCGCCCCTCTTGTTCTTATTTTCATTTCTTGTTCTTGAAAGATAGTTTTGCTGTGTACACAATGTTAGGTTGACAGGATTTGTCTTTTAATATATCAAAGGTATTATTACACTGTATTTTTCCTACTATCATTCCTTTGTAGATAATCTTCCCCTTATCTCTAGCTGTTTTGAATATCTTATGTTGCCTTTGGTATTGTATAGATATACTACCATGTGTCTAGATATGGATTTCTGGCCATTAGTCCTGCTTGGAATGTTATCGATTTATATTTTTCTCTAATTGTCAAAAAAAACATTAAAAATTAGAATGAGAATTGCTAATTCTTGCAAAATTGCAGCCATAATCTCTTTCTGTTCTTTCCTTCTAGCATTCCAAGTAGACATATGTTAAACCTTCTCATTCTGTCCTCCTACGTCTTAATGTGTCTTATAAATCTTTCACCTCATTATATCTCTTTTAGTATTCAGGGTAGTTTTCTCAGTTATATCTTCCAATTTCTTAATTCTCTCTTTAACTTTGTCTACGTTACTGTTTAAACCAGTTTTTATATCGACTTATTTTTTTTTCATTTCAAACAGTTCCATTTGCAGCTTGATTTTCTAGAACCATCTGTCTATATCTAATACTTCTATTGATTCCTCAACTTTGTGATCAAGTCCTTTATTCTGTTAAATATTTCAAATATAATTTTTACATTCTCTATCTGATATGTTCAGTATACACAGTCTTTGGGAGGGCGTTCTAAATCATTTATTTGTTGTTTCTTCTGATTTCTCATCTTAGAAGTTCATCCTCTTATGTGCATAATGATTTTTTGATTGTGACCTCAGTACTTCATCAGATTCTTGTGGACCTAAATTAATATTGGGAAGCTTTCTTCCAGAGGCTTCTTAAGAGTGTTGGCTTAGCCTAAAGTCCCAAGCTTCAGTGCCCTACCTTAAGACTGGCTTGAAATGCAGTTTCCCCATAGCAGTGCTACTACTAGCATCTATTCTCAGGCAACTCTGCCCTTCCTGGATACCTATCACACAGACCCTGGCTCAGTGGATTTGCTTATTTGTTTGAAAAGGATAATCAATGCAGACCTTCTAACTGTAATGAAGCCAGAATTGTCTCATAGAGTTTGCCCTTTCCAAGATTTGCTGCTTCTGCAGCAGTGGGGTCTCTCAGAGCACTACAATGTTGTGAGAAGGAGTCTGAAAGCCTGGATTCAAGCCCTGAACACCGCAGCCCCCCCCACACACACACAACACTCTACAAATTGTCTTTCTGGACCAGCCTCTCCTTCCAGGGTTTCAGTGTTTTTACCTATAAAATGAAGATAATAACACCCATATCCCCTTCCTGAGCTGCCAGGATGAGATAGTATATAAGACACACTTGACATTCAAGGATTTAGCCTTTGTGGTACTACCAGTGAGTGCCCAGAAAGTGTGGTATTGCATGCCTTGGAGCTATTACACAGGAGCATATTGCCTAGCCAGAGAGTAGGCTTAGCCAGCCTTTCAGCATCGACTCTGGGTGGGATCTGTTGTTCCCTATATATAAAAATATGAAGGAGATCTTATAAAATGATTTAATGATGGGGAAAAAGAAGTCCCCCCAAAAAAGCCAGTTGTTAATGTCACAGCAGTATATGAAAATATTGGGATTCCTGAAGGTCTCAGATGTAACCCTCCAAAATGTCAAAAGCTTACTGCCTGTGACAGTGCTTTATAGCTGCAAAGTTCTATACAGATGTGCCTCACACTGAGGATGTAGAGGGGGGTGGGATGTGATTGTCACTACCCTCAGCAGTAAGACCTCAGGTTGAAGAGCCCACTCCCAAACTAACAAGCACCTTTCATAAGCTGAAAGAAGGAGTTGAGCTCTGGCGACCCAGGAGCTGCTTCTCTGACCTTTCTGACATACTTCGGTCCTTCTTTCCTCCTCCCCACACAGATTTCGCCTCCAGTGCCACCGCATTGTCAATGACACGATCTTCACCAACCTGATCCTCTTCTTCATTCTGCTCAGCAGCATTTCCCTGGCAGCTGAGGACCCTGTCCAGCACACCTCCTTCAGGAACCATGTATGCATTCCCTTTTGTCCCCTGCACCTCTTCTTCCCAAGGATGGGACTGGGCCCAGAGCTCTGTTGCCAACCTCAATCAGGACCCCAATTCCAAATACTATAATCAGATGCACAATAAACATTTCTTTAAGAGATTAGGGCTTTGGTAGAAACCATCATAAATGAATAAGAGAACCTGTACCCATATGCCTCAGGCTGGCCTGATTGGCAAAATTCGGGACTCTCATTGCCCTGTGGATGTATCCCTGGTTCCCTATGTACTTAGTAAAAAGTAGCCTTTGACTTCCTGCCTTGCTCCCAATAAACTCTAACTGGTCCTAATCACCAAGCAGATAGGGGGAGCATTGGCAAATAGGTGCCAAAGATGAGGCTGACCTTATACAAAAGAGAGCTTCAGTGACCTTCTGTAGAGTAGAAAACTAAATTTAGAGACCCACCCAAGGCTCTGGTAAACAATATTAAAGGCTAGAGTAAGAACTGCTCTATCTCAAAGCCTGAAGACTTTGTCAAATCCCAACCAGATGAACGTGAAGAGAAGAGTCCACCAACCTAAAGTCATACTCATGCCAAACCACTTGGTGGTCCTGCAGCCTGCTTGGTCCAGAGTTTTCTTAAAAAGGTGTTGGCCCTAGCTCTGATCCATCACCTGAGATATAACAAAGTGTGAACCACGTAGCCTGCCCCCAGCCTCGGCAGTCCTCACATTGAGGATCTTCCTTCCTATGCCCCAAAGAACACAACACCAGTATTTCCACCAACATGAGAAGCCAGCTGAGTCACACCAAAGTGAGTTAAGTATTTTGCATTTTCCTGCAATAAAAAGAAAACCCCACTCTCTGTCCTTTTGACAAGCATCCCAGTGGTCTGATTTGGGTTTGTAAGTAAATTGGATTAATGGGAAAAGCATCCAACCAAATGCTGCCCAGACCCAGGACCCTGGAAGCTCCCCTCACATGTCTGGGGACTTCGTGTGAAGCCACTAAGCTGCCTGAGGCCAGCCCCACTTCAGGATCCAATGCTGTGTATATGCTACTCATCTCCTGTCTGTCTCCACATGGAAAAGCTCACATGACATGTAGTGTGGTTCTGAAGAGTGACTCCTTTTCTGGTGAATGTCCGCTGACCTCTCCTTCCATCCTGCTTCTCTCCCTTCCCACCCCATTCCCACCCTGTTTCTTTTTGTTTTGCAGATTCTGTTTTATTTTGACATTGTTTTCACTACCATTTTCACCATTGAAATTGCTCTGAAGGTAAAGCCCTAATGCCTCTCCCCATCCTGTCCTCCGTGAGCCTCCACTAGCTCTCTGCTACTGTCTGGCGCTAACACACATGTTTCTGTTGGTGTCGAGTTCACTCTCAGAGCCACTAATCCAATTGTGCTTATTTTTCAGATCCTAGGCAATGCAGACTATGTCTTCACTAGTATCTTTACATTAGAAATTATCCTTAAGGTAATGCAATCTGAGCAATGCACTCTCTGCCTATTTCTCTATATCTGCTGTCTCTTTTCTCTCTTGTTTCTTTCACTCTCTCTTTTTTACTCTCAAGCATGAAATTTGATGAATTAGTGCCCCTCACTTTGTGCCCCTCACTTTGCTCAGGCTCAGAAGCTAGAAGAAACCCACCGCCACTGCTGTGCCTCCTCTCAGCCTGGAAGGCTGGAAGGCTCACAGTGTCAACACTGATGATGTCCTGTCACCAGGTCTGGCACTGTGCCAATGCGTGTTGTGCCCCACCACCCCCACACACCCTACCTCCAGGTCATTGATGACTGACCCCTGCTTAGAACTCCCCCTCCCTCCTCCTCCCCAGAGGAGATGCTGTACAAACTCCAAGAGTGGAAAACCTCATGGGGCATGGGAAATCACTTTGTCCATGCCCTTGGACAGCCTTGGTCAACACCTTCCTCCATACAAGTGGCAGGTGCCAAAGCTAGGCTCCAGATGGGCCTGGGTGATAGGAATCATGGGCTTAATTAATGCAAGATTTGGGGCCAGTCTTCCATTGGGGGCTTTCAACAGACGACTGTAGATTACTTGAGTCCTCAGTTTCCTGTTGAAAAGCCTTGTTACGATGCCCCTTGCCCTAAGCATGAAAGAAGAACCAGGTCCCAAGCCCCGGTCCTGAGAGCACATGGAGCTGGCCCGGCCTGTGACTGGTGGCCCCAGGTGCTGCTGACCTCTGATGGCAGAACTTCTACAGACTTACCCCATCGGTAGAACCCACCTCTGAAAGCACTGGGATGAGAGAGATCGCTTTCTAAGTTTTATTTTATTACTTCTATTAATTTATAATTAATATATTATTTATATTTATTTTATTATTATTTCTAAGTTTTTCCAGTATACATCTGAGCCTCTAAAACAATGTATTGCCAAACCACTCCATCTGAGACTCAGGATGTGAGTTCTGAGACCCAGGAAAACTACATTTCAGCATTTGCTTTCTTCTCATTTACCTGAACAGGAGGGTTGTAGGCTCTAAAACATATCCTTCAGCTTGGTGTCTTCTTCCTGGGAGACTCATCTGGGACTCCTCCTCCCAAGGAGTCCAGGCTCCCTCTCCCCCTCCCTGGGGCTGATGCCAGCCACTGTCCACATCTGACCATGTGCCACAGCTAGCCTGCAAACCCTTCTTTTCCTGATGCAACTTCTAAGTCATGACCCAGACCTTTAATGTACATGACAGTTTTGTCACATCCAGATACAAGTTGAGTGGGGCCGTTTTGAGTGTCCACTGTGTCTGTGTCCCCAAAAGGCTGAGCTGTCCAGACCTCCAGCTTCTGTCCCTGGTTCCAGTGACCAAGGGACTTCCTCAGGTTTCCTCTTCTACTCTAGGACAGTGGATCTAACCAGGCCCCAATCCCTGGGGGTGGGAAAAGGGAACCAAAAGCTGTCTACCTGCATTGAGATGTAGTCTGTAAAACCCCCTTTCCATGGTGAGCTGAGTTCTGGACTTCAGACTCAGGGAGGCACACAAACACCCAAAACTCTTTCCTGGTATAAGAAAAGCTCTGAGGCCCATTTCTCAGGACTCCTCCACAGAGCTTCCCTTATGGATTTCAGTGGTGCTGTTTATCCTTCAGGATTGCCATGCAAACAGAAGTGAAAGATCTCTTTGCAAACATTATCATGGCAAGAGCCTTCCCTCCCTTCACCCTCTCCCTCTTCTACTCCCTTTGATGCTCAGTGTGCTTCTAAATATAAAGCCCAGTCCCCACCCCACTTCCCTGCACCTCCTTCCACTGGGCCCCTCTGCCTTGCCTGAAGGCTCAGCTTTCTACCTGGCACAGACAACAACCGTCTCATTGTCCAAGGGGCATTTAGTGTCAAGAACAGTTTAAAGACCTGGGGATATTTGGCCTTAAGAAGAAAAGGCTTGTAGGACCATGACTGTTGGCCTGAATACTGCAAAATACTGTCACATAGAGGAGGGACGAGGTGAACTGGGCCTAGCAGTAAATACAAGTTATAGGATACATCTAGTAACTAGAAGAGCTGCCTGGGGAGGCAGTGGTCGCCTGTGACTGGACAGAGCGGCTTTCCTGCCCTTCAAGTTCAGAGAGTCAGCAATCTCATGGCCACCTTTTTTTTTTCCTGAGGCTGAAAACACCATGGCAATAGGCTTTTCCTATGCAATGGCTTAGAACTGTGTGTCCATTAGCAAAACGGGGTATGGAAAGGACACTTTGCACTGAGTACCTGAACCTGGCCTCTTATGTTGTCTTAAACAGCTAGAATAATTTTCAAATAAATTCTCATTTTTCAGCACCCAGTTGCCCTTTCTCCTAAGGCCATTCTGCTGGCCCTGCCCAGGCATGTCCCTCCCACCCCTTACACACACACACTTTTTGGAGTGCTGGTCTCATTCTAGGTCCCTGACAAATAGGACCCCAAAGTCAAAGGACAGACGTTGGCACTGTGAGCCCTACTAGTGCACCTATTCAGGGAGTGCTCTTCCCTGACCGTGGAGGGCTCTGTGATGCTCAGTAGTGTCCTCACAATATT
Organism: Herpailurus yagouaroundi; assembly: GCF_014898765.1. Lineage (NCBI taxonomy): Eukaryota > Metazoa > Chordata > Mammalia > Carnivora > Felidae > Herpailurus > Herpailurus yagouaroundi. The sequence continues at coordinate 8,391,709 of NW_024412572.1, forward strand.
TGAGACAAGAGTGAGGCAGGGTCGGACTCAGTGCCTTCTCTGAAACTAAAAGTGAATGGCTAGGGAAGGTGCTTGGCCTTCTGCAGGCACAGAGGCTCTGTGTTTAAGTGAATTATAGGAGCCACCCAAATCCAGTCCCTGAAGTCCTAGATCTTCACTGAAAGACAGGACAGCAAGCCCCTCCTAGATTTTCACTGAGAGACAAGACAGTAAGCTCCTCCAGATGGCAAGCCTATATTCCCCTGCAACCTTTTATATAATATACCCACTTCTAGAAACTGTTGCAGGACACAGGTGCCTGGGTCCCCTGTGACCCCCTGCAGTAGGAGATAAATGGAAAGAATTAGGTTGCAAGAGCTATTTTTGTCAGTTCCTCCTGTGTTTGCTTTTGAATTGCTCTGCGGACATGCTGCCTTGGGCATGCTCTGATTCCAGAGAGATAAACTGGACCCCAGATGACCAGGGAGCTGCTCTCAGTCTCTCAGCCACTGGCTCCAAATTGTTCCCTTTGGCTGATGCATCACGGCCCATGGCCTTTCACAACCCTTAACCTGGAAATCTGCTGGCTCTTAATTCAAATCAACAGAATTGGAAAGGCTATTTGTTGAGCATCTACAGTGACTTTATACTGAGCTCAGAGAGAGATAATAATAGCCAAGCCCTGTAACAATAATCACCATCCCATGTGCTCCCATTTTAGTCTTCAAAGGACCTCCATGTTGCCTTTCTATGTGTGCCTCATAAAGACAGGGAATAGTATGCCCACTTTGTAGATGGGGAAACTGAACATCCTTATATAGGAAGAATCCAGAATTCAAATCCAATCTATCTGGCCTCAAGTTTAGTTTTCTCTGATGATAGTAAGTGTTTTACCTGTAATAACTCATTTGATGCCAATAACCCTAGAGGGTAGACATTATCATTACCCTCATTTCTCAGATGAGGAAACAGGGACATAGAAGCTAAGTAACTTGTTCCAGGCCATACAAACAAAATATGATAGAGCTGGGATTCAAACTCAGGCAGCCTGGCTCCAGAGCCTATGCTTTTAACCATAGTCCCACATTGTCCCTCTGTGTGTTCACATAGCTTGGACCTTAAAGAACATCAGTCTAAAAGGAAGATAATAGAATTGAGTTTAGAATATTTGGCATAGATCATAAACACTAATTAAGGTTAGGAAATGGAGGAATGCTAATTGCCAAATGTATTGGTAGAACTTCTCACTGGGCACTAGGATGCCCAAGACTTTGGTTTGCCCAAGACTGAAGAGTTGCCTGGGTGGTACACAGGACTTTCAGTACCAAAACAGGAATCCTGGGAAAACCAGGACAGTTGGTCACCATACTAGGTGTGTCCCACCTTTCCCCAGATGCCTAGTATCTGAATCTGGCTCTGGGGGTTGGGAGAGGAGGTTGGGAAGTTTGCATACAAAGGGAAACCTGGTCTGGGCAGTGTCAGCAAAGCGCTCCTCAGGGCCAGGATCAGGGACCTGTGATGAGGAACAGTGGAAAATGAGAGATAGATGGCAGGGCCCAATCTGAAAAGGCTTCAAATATGGAGTCTGGTGTGGTCTAGTAAGTGGAAGGAGCCACTTAACAATCCTGAGCCTGGAATTCTTTTGTGGTTATATACATGATTGCAGAATATTGTCCTTGGCCCTGCCTCTCTTTCTGCAGTCCTGCCTGCCCCCAGTCCTCTCACTGCTCTTCGGCTTGCCCTACCCAAAGGATGCTGTGGGAGGAGAGGGAGGCATGAGGGGGTCTCTGGAGCTTGGGCAGGGACCACTCATGCTCATGTTTCTCTTTGCCTCCCTGCAGATGACTGCTTATGGGGCTTTCCTACACAAGGGCTCTTTCTGCCGGAACTACTTCAACATCTTGGACCTGCTGGTGGTCAGCGTGTCCCTCATCTCCTTTGGCATCCAGTGAGTAGGACTCCCTCAGCCAATGATAGGGCCACACAACTAGAAATGGGTGTCAGAGAGAACGATCAAGACTCTGAAGTCTTGCATGGCCACCAGTCTATGACAGGAACAGGGAGGGACCCCTGAATTGTACAACATGATGGCTTTTTGTCACATCCTCAGTGGTGTGACACTTGGGGGGTATGTCCATCCAGCCAGAATATGTTTAAAATATATGGATCTTGGCATGACAGGCAGGACCAGGCCCAGTTATAATGAGAGGAATGCCTCCAGGGCCTTCATATCTCCTCTACTACCTGCCCAGTGCCCTTGGCTACCCTCAGCTCCAAGGGCCCTCCATTGCCATAACCAGCCCTGATATTCCAGTCCATCTTCCCTCCCTTTCTCTCTCCAGTCAAAGCACCTGATGAGAAGAAGGGAGTGGGGGACAGAGAAAGAGAGGAATTACAGATTCTCAGTCTTGGCTGCATAGTGGAATAGACTGAGTAGTTTCAGGAAAGACATTTGCCTAGATCCCTCTCCCCAAATTTTTATCTAATTGGTCTGGGCTACAGGCTCAGGCTTTAGGAATTTTAAAAGTTCTCTGGGTGACTCCACCATACAACCAAGGTTGCCAGTTTGCTCAGGTTTAAAAGGATCCAATTACTAATTTCTCCCAAGTTCTATCTGCTGATAACATTAACTCTGCCTTCAACTTAAAAGCCCTTTCACATGCACAATCTTCTGCTGTCCTCACAAAAAAAGCTGCAGGCAGGACAGGGACTGTTACCACCATTTTATAGATAGGAAGACTGAGGTTCGGGGCATGAGATGTGCCCAAGGTCATACCAATGGCAGAGGAAAGGGGTCCTGGGTATCCTTTCCCAAGGGTGTTTTCATGGTAAGCCTAGAAAGAGCAGACATGGGAAGAACAGGAGTGAGACACTCTCTGTGATCATCTGTTATCATCTCTGTGATCATCTTAGCTGTCTGCTGGGAGCCTAAAGGTCTAGATTCTAATCCCAGCACTACCACTAAACTACTATTTAACCTTGAACCAAGAACCACCCCCCCTTTAGTCTGTGCTTTCTGCACCTAACCTTAAAATCCCTTCCATTGCCATTCAGTACAAACAGACTCCCTCCCTGAGATACTTGGATAACTAGGAATGCCCTTTGAATCCTTTCAGATAAAAGAACCATGAACCAGAGAAATCAGATCTACCAGCTCCCTCCTGAGCACATTATCCTAACCTCATGCTGATGTGTCATACATTTTTTAGGTCCCAAAGTGTGTACAAGGCTCTCTGAAAGACTGTGAGGGTATCTCAAGCAAATGGGTAGTGTGTGAGGGTTGAAATAGAGACCACCTGGATGGATGAATAACTCCAGAAGCCATGCAGGCTTCCTGCCGAGGGGCTTGTGGGGAGAACTGCACCTTAGTGCCTCATTTCCACTAGGGAACAGCAAAAGCCAAGGCTCCCAGAAATCCTGGCCAAGCCCTAGCATCCAGGCATGTGGAACCTGCTGTGTAGAATCCATTCCTTCAAGTCCTGAGTGTGTTATGAACGGGTGGTTTTATATACACCTGTAATGGGCAACTGCCTGGAGAACACCAGAATAGCTCCTCCATCACCTCCAGCCAACAAGGCCTGAAGCTCCACCATCTGTATAACATTTCTTCGAGATCGGTGATGTCTTCATCAGACATAAAAGCTACCATTTATTCGGTTCATAATATGCACCAAGCACACTGCAAATGATGCAGATACTGTTTCCTCATTTAATCCCTGCAACAACTTATGAGGTCCACTTTACAGATTAAAAAGTTAGGGAATTTATCCTCTGTGAATTGGCTGTTAAGTGACAGAGCTGGGGTTCTCTTTTCTTTACTAAAGCTCCCTTGAGTAACACATTATATTGCTAATGACTTCTGGTAAATTGCTTTTCATATTATTTACACACCAACAGGAAGTCCCAGGGTCACTGGCAAGTTTCAGGCTCTTCTAGGATGGTAGATGGGAGTAGAGAATTGTCCCAGGATAAGAAAGTCCTCAAAACAGACTTTACACTTTCTCAAGTTTGCCTGGGGTCAGCCTGTCAGGACACCCCCTCACATTATTTTCTGCTCCACCACAACAGGAGCTTACTCCCCTGCCCTGTTTCTCTCTCCCAGGTCCAGTGCAATTAATGTGGTGAAGATCTTGCGAGTTCTGCGAGTCCTCAGGCCCCTGAGGGCCATCAACAGGGCCAAGGGGCTAAAGGTGAGAAGGGTGGGCCTAGGTGAGGAGCCATCAGCAGAGCAAGCATCAACCCAGCTGTGGACTGGGGGGATATAAGTGAGGCAGGGGGGTGGGGGTGGAGGGCTGGACAGAGGAGAAATGGCCGGAGCAAATGGCTGCTGTGTTAGAGCCTGGACTCTCCAGCCTGTACTTCTAGTCCCACTTCAGGCTAAAGAGAACAAGGATAGGCAGCTGTTCAAAATCAGAACTTCTAGGGGCTCCTGGGTGGCTCAGTCAGTCAAGTGTCTGACTCTTGGTTTCAGCTCAGGGCATGATCTCATGGTTCACGAATTCAAACCCCTCATCAGGCTCTGTGCCCAGCTACATGGAGCCTGCTTGGGATTCTCTCTTTCTCCCTCTTTGCCCCTCCCCTGCACTCTCTCTCTCTCTCTTAAAATAAATAAAATAAACTTAAAAAAAAAAAACAAAATCAGAACTTCTAAGCAAAACTTGTGCATAAAAGAGACACACACACAAACCCAGGGCCCCTACATGAAGATGAGGCCCCCATATTCCTCCACCTATAAAATGGGAAACTAGCAGGGCTTTTGTCCCTATAGTCACCTAAAGCCCAACAAAGGACTTTGAGTTCCATTGGATCCCATCACCATGTGAACCTGGGAAGGTGCTTTGCCTCTTTGAGTCATATTTTCACTCTGGTGACAAAGGGGCTGTCCATGAGCCTCCCTCAGAGAGGTTCGTGCCTTGGCTAATGGAAGCTCAGGCTGTAGGCACTTCCTGAAACCTGTCCCCTGCCTTCCCTTCCCACCACAGCACGTGGTCCAGTGCGTGTTTGTTGCCATCCGGACCATAGGGAATATCGTGATTGTCACCACGCTGCTCCAGTTCATGTTCGCCTGCATCGGGGTCCAGCTTTTCAAGGTAATAGCTTGGCTCTGATCTGTGCTCCTGCTTCCTTCCCCTCCTGTCAGCATGCCTGAGAAAGATTGCTGGCAGATACACTCAAAAGAGGACAGCGGCCTGGGTCAGACTTAGGATGAGTGGAACCTCCAAACACCCTCCCCTCAGCTTCCCCCACTGGAAAGGAGGACTCTCCACCAAGCCAAGGACCCCCTTGGTCTTGCAGCGCAGCCTGCCTTTCTGATCCCTTCCCTTCCTTCTAGCAAGAAAGGGAGAGGGACTTTTATCCTCTGAAGCCTCATGCCAGTCACCTGCTCAAACCTCTGCAGTGGTCCCCCATTATTGACAGCATCAAATCCACCCTTCTCCAGCCAGCTTTCAGAACACTGCATCCATCCAGGTTCTCTCTCACTGCCTCCTGACAAGGCCCTCCCCCTCCCCTACAGTGAGGCTGGCTTCCTTGGTTTCTGCTCTTTCTGCCTTAATCCTTTTATTTCTGAAGCATTCTTCCCCCTGCCCTCTTCCACTGACTATATAAATTCACCTGATTTCCGGCCATTTAATTTGTCCCTCTGAGACCTGTTCCACTTCCACCTTCTTTAGGCCAGCCAAAAGAGTCCAGCTCTTGTGGAGTGGAGTTCCCCCCTTTTTTAAAAATTTCAATGGTACATCCAGCACTGAGCATCTTTATTCACTGACTGCTTGGTATATGTGAGTCATGGCTTCCCGGTTAGATTCTGCTCACCTTGTCCTTTTTGCCCCAAGTTCCTAGCACAGTGCTGGGCTATATACATGATCACTAATCATTTCTTGACTGATTCATTGATTAATGAACATCTCCAATCACTTTGTTCTTTTGCCTTCCAGGGAAAGCTCTACACCTGTTCAGATAGTTCCAAGCAGACTGAGGCGGAATGCAAGTGAGTACAAGCTGGAGGGCAGCCAGCACAAAGGATAGTTAATTCTGGGAGGTTAGTGACTTGGCCTGAGAGGAAGGACAGTCCATTCTTTCTCAGATAGCACTGACAGGTGGACTTCTACCTTTGGGTAATGTGATACTGTTGACATGAAATGTAAGATTATCTGTTCTTGAAAGGTCTACCCACTGAAGTTCTTCACAACGGCTCACACTGTGGGGTTTAAGCCTAGCCAGTCTCATCCCACCAAGCAAGCCAGGAGTCATTGGTGGGTCAGGTGTGAAGGAAGGTGAGAAACACAAGAATTAACTCTTCCTTCTTTCTCAGGGGTAACTACATCACATACAAGGATGGGGAAGTTGACCACCCCATCATCCAGCCTCGCAGCTGGGAAAACAGCAAGTTTGACTTTGACAATGTTCTGGCAGCCATGATGGCCCTCTTTACTGTCTCCACCTTTGAGGGGTGGCCAGAGTGAGTATGCAAATCACAGCCTGTCCACCCTGATATTAGAGCCCAAGCTATTCCCCCAAGTTTTATTACTGTCCCACACTCAGGTCGTGCTTACCTGTGTCCTCCCCAAACAATGAGGCTTTGTTCCTAGACAATCTGCATACCATGGTCACTGCTGAAACATAGACTATTCTTTTTCTGGAAGATGTCAAATTTTCAGAAATTCCAACCAAAAATGATCTTCTTTTAGCTCTCCTTCCCTACTTCAGAGTGAGCTGCAATGATAGGGGTCTTTATCATTACTCTCATGGCACATAGGAATGGGGTGAGTTTCTCTAGGTATGAGCCCTTAGATAGCCCTTAGACAGGATTCAAAATTACTGATCCCAACATGCACTCAATGTGGGTAGAGATGGCAAAGATATCTGTTTTAGACTCTACCTCAGTCTCCTTGGAAAAAGCCTTGTCTATAATTATGGTGAAAAGTAAGAAAAGGATGGAAGCCTGAGTCCAAATTCCTCTGCAGAGATCATGCCTAGACCAGCCTGGTTGGCCCTTTACACTGTTATCACCTCTACCAGGCAGCTTGTGCATCAGGTGTTCCATATATCTTTGTATAGACACCTGCTTCCCCGTACGCCCCACCCAGTGCACTCCAGGGAAATTATCATCTAAAAGAAAGAAAATTCTAAATATTCCTAAGTCAGTAACCACACATGGATCTTAGATAAGAGTCCCATTATTATATGGTAAAATATAGATGATACCTAGAGAATAACCAAGTACTGTGCAGAGTAACAAAAGAAAGAGAGGAGTTAATCCCTGTCCATGAAGAGAAACATACACATATAATGGCATACATATATAAACTACCTAAGTATAAACCCAAACCATTGTTGGTGATCTGAATAAGCTTGGGTCATTTTTACCTAATATTTTTATCTAAATGGATATTTGCTCTCAGATAGATTTATTTTATGCTCACTGTAACATCCTCTGAGCCTATGCCAGTTTGCAAAGCTGTTTCAATATTTACTAATGTTTCCAGTATTTGAAATCAATGTCCATGACTCATTTTACAAATTCTTGACAGTTTCAAAACACCCTCGTATACACTATATCAACTATCTTGCCAGGTAGGAAAGTCAGGAATTATTGTCTCTCCATTTCACAAATGAAGAATCTGAGGCTCAAAGAGATTTATTTGTCCATGGTCCCACCCCAGTAAGTGGCAGAGCTGGAACTTGAACCCAGATCTTCTGACTCCCAGCCTATAGCTGTTTCCAGCACCCTTGATCCTGAGGATACCTAGGAGTAGTGGTGCTGTCATTCCACAGAAGTGACACTGCTTCTCCGGTTCCCTCTGTGGGGCCTGTCTCCTCCTGCAGGCTGCTGTACCGCTCCATCGACTCCCACACAGAAGACAAGGGCCCCATCTACAACTACCGTGTGGAGATCTCCATCTTTTTCATCATCTACATCATTATCATTGCCTTCTTCATGATGAACATCTTCGTGGGTTTTGTCATCGTCACCTTCCAGGAGCAGGGGGAGCAGGAATACAAGAACTGTGAACTGGACAAGAACCAGGTAGCTTTCTAGGAAGAGAGGAACAGGTGGCAGGGCTGGGTGGGGAGAATGCGAGGAATAACAGCAGTTGGCAGCCTGTGGCCAACCCAGAAGAGAGGCTGAGGTCAGAAGAGAGATCTATGCAGATGCTAAGATCATCTGTCTGCTCCTCAACAAGGGAATAGGGCTGTCAGTCTTCTGGAAGGCCCTGGACAAAAGAAATGCAAATCTCTGCAAATCCTGAATCTGGCATTCAGCCAACAAATATTTGTTAAGCACCTACTTAAGGAGACTCCATGATAGATGCTGTGAGAAAAAACCTCACACCCTATCTCTTAGAAGTTAACAAGTTAATAAGTGCCCACGTGGGTTGGCACACTGATAATGAAGAAAGAAACTAGAGCAATGAGGCAGTGAGGATTTCAGGGGTGAGGAAGAGAAGGGCCTTAGAAAACCCTTAAATGGTTTAAGTAAAACACAGAGGCCTATGCATGAGGTGGGGGCAAGAAAGAGGCTTCAGTAGGAATAATGTGATAATGCCAGGACAGTAAGGTATTCTGTGGCCTCTGAGAAAGTTGGCAACTCCATCAGTGAAGAATGAAGCTGTTACAGTGGGCTGCAACATGTTGTCACTGAGGTCAGTTCCCCAGCTAGACTCCTCAATGGGGAGAGTAAGGAGGAGTTATATCCCTGTGTGTGAGTAACTTAAGGTCTCATATGGGAAAGCACATAGCACAAGACACTCAGCTCTACACCAGTTAGACCAGCTGGACCTCTCATGGACTTTGATGTCAACATCTTGAGTTTAGACTCATCATTCTGGCTGTTCTATGACCTTTGGATTGGAAGAAAGACAGGAAACAAGGAGACCAATTAGAAAATATAGATGAGAGATGATTAGACCCTCATCTACTATCAGGTTAATGATAGTGGAGGTGGAGAAAATAAGAGGAAATAAAATTGGTCAGGCTTAGAGATTGGGTGTGGAGGCTGAGAGTAAGGGAAGAGGCTGGAATGACTCACCAGTTCCTGACATAGGAATCTGGGCACAGTGCAGAGAAATGAATCTGTTCTGTTCTGGAGTCTAGATCTGTTCTGGAGTCTCAGGAATGTCGTCAGCCTAAGATCTCCTCCCCTATCCATGAACTATCTTCAGATCTTATGTACATGGGTAAATAAGGAAGATTGACTTAGGATAGGAGGAAAAGTTGAGGAGGGAAGTGCCCCAAGGAGCATCTGTGGTATAGGAAATAACCAATGGGAAGAGGAACTGTCATTCAGTATTTATCAAATGCCAACTAAGTGTTGGCAGCATACCAGACATTACCAAGTTGAGAAAATGAGACGCAAACTCCATGACTAAATCTTGGTAAGGAGATTGACTAGAGGCAATTCTTTCCTTCATTTAGGGAGTTACAGAAAATTTTTTTTAAAGTCCAAATAGTCTCTCAAACCTATAAATGAGTAGAGCAGTAGATTATTTCTTTGACTCCCAAGGTGTATAGTTTCATCCACATCCCACCCTCCTCTACCATCCCCACACACATCATCCAGGTTACTAACCCCCTCTCTCCATTCCCACCCCAACCCTCCCGCTGCCTCCCTCCCAGCGACAGTGTGTGGAATATGCCCTCAAGGCCCGGCCCCTGCGAAGGTACATCCCCAAAAACCAGCACCAGTACAAAGTGTGGTACGTGGTCAACTCCACCTACTTTGAATACCTGATGTTCGTCCTCATCCTGCTCAACACCATCTGCTTGGCAATGCAGGTCAGTGCAGGGGGGCCCTGGATATGTGATGCCTGCAGGAGGGAAAATGCTAGGGGAAGATATGAAGTGTAGAAGACCTGCCTGGCTGTCTCTAGCGTGTCACCTTCATATTGACCAAGGAAGCAGAAAGAGCAGAACTGTCTTCTTTTCCCAGAAAGAGAAAGATAAGTGTCCCTTTCAAGGATGAGCTCCTCTCTGGCATCTTATGAAAGAATCCATAGGAGCCTGGGTTAAGAAAACATTTAGAGTGAAGGAAATGGAGAACAGAGGGGGAGCTTGAAGAGCTCATTATTGTCAGTGAGGCATGGGTGTAGAGGTTGGTTCTATATCCACCTGTCTTCAGAGAAGTCAACTTGTGCTTAAGCTCTCCTGAGAGCCAGAAGTCTCCATAAAGTTGTCATAACCAATCAAAGCAGGAACACAGAATTCTGCCAACCTGCATTTTCAGAGCTAGCAGAGAAGGGAAGAATTTGCAGGTTTTCCTGAGTCCATCTTACTGCCCATGGAGATGTGAATGGCCTTCCAGGTTTTAGTTCAAAGAAGATCTCTGTTGAGAGGAGGGTGGTGAGGAGTAGGGATGTTCCCGCCTCATTTTCACAATTTTTCCCCTCCCCTCAGCACTATGGCCAGAGCTGCCTATTCAAAATCGCCATGAACATCCTCAACATGCTCTTCACTGGCCTCTTCACTGTGGAGATGATTCTGAAGCTCATTGCCTTCAAACCCAAGGTAGGCCTCTGAAAAAGGTGTCTGATCTGCAGGTACCAGAGAGATGGAGAAGAAGGGGAGGAAGGAGTGCCAGTATTGAAAGAAGGAGAGTGAGGGGCAAAACTAATCAGTGAAAGACCCAGGTTCTTGGAAGACAAATGTTATACCTCCTAAATCTACCAGGAGTTGGACCAGGACAACCCCTTGAGATAGAGTCTCTACTCTAGTCCATGGCTGGGATATACAGGAAACAGATTCCTCCTTGAGCCAAGCCTCTTCTTCCAAGGAGGCAGATGATGGTCCTTCTTCTCCCCTTTCCTACCCTGTCTCCACCCTCACCCCCCAACACATAATCTAGAAGAAGCTATTCCCACCAACTGGCAAACCAAACCTCTTCACAACCAGCCCCCCAGATTCACTCAGACTGCTGTTCTACTCTTCTCTCACTTCATCAGCTGCACAGACCACCCTCAAGCTCAGCCAGGGCTTCATTTGCTCAGGGCTCAGCATTCCAGCCTATGGGGACCTCCTGTTCCCCTCCTCGGAGGCTACATCATTGTTCCCTTGCACTTTCCAGTACAAAAAGGGCAAATGTCTTATAAGCAGACATTATAAGCAACTTCTAGAAACAAAGCCTGGAAGAAAGATTAGAACTATTGGCTGAATGAGGCAGGGTAGGGAAGGTTGGATTGCCTGTCATCTTGGATTCTCTGTGCCCCCCTAACCAGCCCCAATCCCTTCTCCTGGATAATGGAGGAGTAAACTGACTTGAATATCACCCACCATCTTCCACCCCTGAAGACAGGTCAGAATCACTGGCATACCCTGGCTTGGGATTCACAACATGGGCAGCTACTCCTGAGGGAGGGTATAGCAGCAACTCAGTGGCTTCTCTGGCTACCACAACCCCTTTTGGAGAGCAGTAAGAAGGAAAGAGTTGGTTTTAAGAGAATCATATGGCTCCAGACTTGAGGAAACCTCTCCAGCTTTTTGAGCCTTCTCTCCCCCTCCTTTACTAGTTTTTACAGATACAACACATCAAAAAGAGACAAAAAGGAAGAGTCCTTGACCATATATTCCATTTTTATTCAAATTTTTACTTGTCCTGGGATTAATTGGGACAGAGGGGGTGCTCCTTGGCTATTGGATCTGTATTCATTTACCATGATGTCATCTTCTTTGAATTAAAATTCAACTAACATTTCTGAATAACCTGCCATGTGCTACACATATCTCATTGCATATAATCTTCAAAACACCCTCATAAGAAAGGTATTAGCATCCTCATTTTAGGAAAGAGGGAAATGAAGCTCAGAGCAATTAAGTGTAATATTAATTACACCATTATTAAGTGGCAGAACTGGGAATAGAATCTGGTGCCTCTGACTTTATAGTCGATGTCATTTCCACTGTGCCAAGCTGTTAGCAAGCATCTTCCATGTCAGGTGTTCTGCTGGGTACTTTTCAGAAAGAGGGAAACAACCTTTGAGAGACTTCAAAGATGAGACAGACAATATTCTTGTAATACTTATTCCTTCTCTCAAAGAATGCCTGTGAATCTTGGCTAATTTTCAGAGGATAAGACTCTTAATAAGTGTCATTTGGTGAAAATAATGGTGTTTTCCTACCTCCTCCAGGGCAGAAAATATACTCTTTTCACTTTCCCTTCCAAACCCAATCTTATTCAGGGGCATACATATTGTCCTGGCCTAGAAAAGACCACTAAATGTCCCTGACCACCTTCCATGGGGCCCACAGTACCTCTGCTTACCTGTGGTCCTATTCCAAGTCATGTGGCTCAGCAGTACTGACAGGTTCACAGCCCACAGCAACGTGACCAGTGAGGCTGGGAATACAGGATCATTGCCAAGTTGAGCTTCAGTCTCAGATGACAGCCTCTAGTAGAGAAACTGGCATCATTTTCACCTAGTTTCATGAGACATATGGTTTAAATATTTCAAAGCCTTGAGTCATTCCACAGTTGACTCAGATGTGTCTCTGATGGTGTCTGATGCAGTCTGCAGAACCCTGCATTGGACTTTCTGAATTATACCTCATAAGTACAGGAGATGTATTAAGCAAACTGCCCTAAGAAGAAAATGAAATTGATCCCTGCAGGGGCTTATGCCTGAAAGACACCCTTACCTAAATCTTGCAGATCAAGGAGTAAGCCATTTTCTAGGAAGTAGCTAGCTGAGGTGGTCTAAACCATAGAGTGACTCCTAGTTGTCTCAATCCCTAGTTTTCTACTGTGAGAAGATGGAATAAATTAAGAGAAACTTTTCCCAAAGAAATAAGAGAGCTATCCTGGGTCAACTGCATTTCACACATGCCAGGGTCAAACTGTGGTGTAAATTGAGAGAAAAATGGATATTTTCTGTGAATACCTCAAAAGGGACTTCTGATAATAAGAGGGGTAAGGGTCACTGGACCTGGCTGGCCATGCAAGGAAGGTTGACCAGTTGGAAGGAGACTTGAAGAGAACAGGGTGTCCTAGTTTCTCATTAAGCTATGTTCTTCATTTAGGGAATAGACTCCAAGAAAAGCATCCTCCAAAATTGGCATAAAATCAAACCAGAAACAACTTGAAGCCCTGGTATTATAAGCCAAGAACCAGTGGCGTATACAGTGACCTGAAATACAGAACAGCTTTCATATCTCACCATTAACTGAGATTCTCTTCAGCACCTTTTATTTCACTATAATGATTATTTATCTATGATATGAATGAGTCTGCACTTATAAGCATTGGGTGTGAAAGATCAGTTAGGTAGCAAGGGTGTAGAAGACTGGCATCGATTGTAACCAGGGAGAAGTTACCTGAAGTTCTCAGTGCTTGACTTTTCTTCTCTGTTCTTTCAGTGTCTGTGATTGGTTGGTTGGTCAGAGAGTTGGCTGGATCACTTTGTACTCTTACTTTGTTCTTTCATTGTCTTCATGGTGATTGATGTTGCCAAGTTCTTCATTTCTGTTCTCCTCACCACACTATGGAAACTGAATTTACTCAAGTAAATCCCTGCCCTAAATCCAACTGCCCCACTCCTTAAGTTGACACTCTATTCCAAACACACCAAAAACTATGGGTGAATATAAACCAGTTTAGAGCAATCAGTCCCCCACCTCAGAGATCTGTGGTGATGTCTGAAGAGAATGCAGTAGGTAATAGTAGTATTGATTCTACACCTAATAGCAAACCAAAGGAAATCCCTTCCCTAGAGTAGGAGATACTTGGAGACATTGAATGGTACCTGGGTCCTACCTGATTGTGCAGGACCAAGTTGGTCAGCATGGAAAAGTCTTTGTTAAAATTTTCTGAAGGTAACTAAATAACTTCACTGTTCTATAATGAATTGAAATGCATCAGCAAAGACAGAAAAAAATTTTAAGATACACTTTATAATAAGCGCTGAAAAATATCTAATGCCTAGGAATAAATCTAACCAAAAATGTCTAAGATCTCTACAGAGAAAACTATAAAATTTCATAGAAAGGAACTAAAGACAACTAAGTAAGTTGAGAAATATCATGTCCATGAGTTGAAAAACTCAATATTATAAACATGTCATTTCTCTTCAAACTGACCCATAGATTCAGTACAATCCCATTGAAAACTTCAGATTGGACTTTACCCAAGGTAAGAATGTCAGGTGAAAGGGGAGCCACCAGCCACCTGGTGGCTGATAGAATAATCCTGGGTTGTTCCAAGGCTTTAGCCCATTTGGGCAGCTCTGACATCACCATGGAGGGAGAGGCAAAAACCTGGTCACAGATACTCCACTGTTAGCTACAGGTTTTACCAGAAGGGGTGATGATGTCACGTGGCTGCCTGGGATTTACTGTTGACAATGACTCAGCAAGCACAATGAGGAGGTGGGGAGAGAAGGAGAGGCTCCAGGCTTGTCCTCCTCAACAGAAGTCAGTTGCCCAGAAAGGTAGGAATCCCCGCAGTAAAAGGCTCCTAACTCCTCTGCTTCCTGTAAACTTTCACATGGGTCATGGAGGGATGAAGAAGCAGATCTGCTGTTGCTGAGATGTATCACCTTCCCCTTGGCTGCTGCCCACTCAGTATGTCCCCCAGGGGAGGATGCTAAAGGGCATTTGACCCTGGCAGCATCCTGTGATCAAAACCTTGGCCTCCTCTTTCAGCTCTTTCCTAGCCTCAGAATGGTCCAGAGAGGTCAAAAGAACCAAAGGAAAATCCCTCATTGACCCTCCTGGTACCCCAGCTTTCTTGAATAAGAGCAACTGAAGCCTCAGGACTTTCCTGTTGTAGAACAAATTAGGGTCCAAAGGCATTTCAAATCTAAGGGATGAAGTGAGGCCTCTGGACCAGCTCTATCTAATGGAACTTTCTGCAATGTTCCATATGCACTGTCAGTAATATAGCCTCCTGTGGCTATTGCATGTTTGAAATGTGGCTAGTACAGCGGATGATGGGTTTTTCAAATATATTTATTATAATTAATTTAAAATTACATAGCCAAATGTGGCCGGCAGCTGCTATATTGGGCAGCACAGCTCCAGACACCGCTTCTTACCCATAATATTCCCAGCTTCTGCTGTCTTCTGTCTGTCTTAGTTTCTTCAGCCCAGCTGCTCTGGCTTCACAAAGCCAGATGGTTTACCTCACCCTCCCGCTTGTTCTCCAGCTGTTAATTTTCTACCAGAAATTGACTCATAATGGTGGGAGCCCTCTTGACAGGGTAAGACAGCAGTCTTTTGCTCAAGGATCCCACAGTGTGGATTTTCTCCTGACTCGGCCAGTTCATCCCTGGACTTCCCCAGTCCTTGTCAGCTGCAAGTGCTGAGCCTCCTTCCCTGTGGGTCCTGTCCCACCAGGTTCCTGAGCTAAGGAAGACCCTAAGGAAGGTGGGAAGAGTGTGGTCTGGAATTAGTCTTGCTACTGTGGGCTGAATATAAGGTGTGTCCCTGGTGATCCCTGGGGCACTAGCTACTCTTTTTCCCAGTCCATTAGACTTCAGACCAGGTTTCCCAATAGGCTAAAGTTCACCAACAACTCAACAAATACTGTATTGAGCACCGACACAGCAGTGTGCTTGGTTCCAGGGACACAACAGTGACGAGAGGCAGGTTGGTGAGCATAGCCTTGCTCACTTCGCCTTTTTAAGAATAGGCCTCCCTGACTTTGGCTCACTCTTTGGTCTTGCAGAGTCCCTATTTCATTATGTCATTTATCCCCGGAAAACCTATCCAGCCTGGTACTCCTGTTTCTACTTAAGAAGCAGTGAATAAACACACGAACCCATTGTGTATCGATTCCAATATGTTAAATTAAGTAACATTCAGGAACAAGGAAGGAAGGAAGTAATATGTATTAAGTGTCAGAAGAACATTGCATTAGATGTTCTCCATTCACTATCCCAATCAATCTGTGAGACTAGTATGATGGTATTTAGGAAACTGAAGGTCAGAGAAAAGCTAAGTAATGTGTCCAAGATAGCAGAGCTAGTTTTTTGCTGTTGGTTTTGGGGGGATTTTAACGCAGGTTTAGGTGATTCAAAAGCCAAGCCCTAACCACTACACCCTAATTGAAACAATAAACATGAACAGAGATGTCACTCTGTACCTAGTGGGTCCTCAGCAAATGTTCATGTTCTTCCTTATAAGCAAATCAGAGACAGAATGAAGGCAAGCCACTCTCAAGTAACAAGTCTATGTAAACTGATATAGTCACTCCATTCCCATGTCCTTCCACCTCCTCTGAGGCCCCTTCTCTCCCTATACCCCTCATTCCCTCATTCTGTCCTTGGCCCCTTGTTTCCCTGGATTTATCTGGACCACCTGGATTTTCCTTCCAAATCTGAAGTGACAGGTACTTTCAGGAGAGGGAACAGTCACCTGATAGGTGACAACGTCTAATAGCCTACATATTAATGTATGTGCACACACACATGCACACGTACATGCACATGCACTTGACATGAGAAGACTTTCAAGATGTGAAGACAAAAATTAGATTGCCCAATTCCTGGAAGGCAGGAACTGTTTCATATGCAATTCTGTGTCCCATGAGAGGCATTCAGTGAAAGTTTAATGCATGCATGCAGGATGCAAATTACAAAACTGGAGAACAAGGAAAAGAGAATCCAAATGGTAATATCAGAAAACACCATTGGGGCGCCTGGGTGGCTCAGTCGGTTAAGCGTCCGACTTCAACTCAGGTCACGATCTCGCAGTCCGTGGGTTCGAGCCCCGCATCGGGCTCTGTGCTGACAGCTTGGAGCCTGGAGCCTGCTTCCGATTCTGTGTCTCCCTCTCTCTCTGCCCCCCCCCCCCCCTCACTCCCTCTCTCTCTGTCTCAAAAATAAATAAACGTTAAAAAAAAAAAAAAAAGAAAACACCATTAAGATCATCAATCTTCCATCAATGCAGAAATCTCTACACATTCTTCCTTTCTGCCATAAGTGATCCCCTATTTCTACAGGCAGCTCTGTTGGGAATCCTTCTTTATATTGAACTGAAATGTGCCCCTCTGTCATTTCTACTTACTAGTACTGATTTTTCCATCTTTTCTTTCTATAAATGGTTATTGAGCACCTCAGTGATGATGTTGAGACATGGTACTATCTCACAGGGCTCACAGTGTAGTGCAGAGACAAAGACATTAAGGAATAGGGCAAGTGCTATGCTGGGCAAAATAGGCCACCACAGGGGAGCATGACTGAGGCAAGAGACACCTGTTTGAGATAAGGTTGTCAGGAAGGTACCATTAAACTGAGGCCCAGAGGTTGAAAAGGCCGGAAGAGCATTTGAGGGAGAGGTGAGAGCAAAGGTCCTGAGGCAGGCAGGGATAAGCTCAGCTTGTTTTAGGAACTGAGAGCAGTGAGTAAGAGAAAAGGTTAGAGGATATAGACCCTTCAAAATCTGTAAGGGGTGTAGATTTACCCTGACTGCCCTCAGAAACCACATGGAGCAGGGCCTTAGCAGGAATTATATAATTGGATTCATGTTTTTGAGTCAGCGTGCTGACTGCTTAAAGAAGAATGCACTGTTATGTGCCAAGAGGGAAAGCAGGAGTCTGTTCCTGGAAGCACAGGTGACAGCAGTGGAGGACAGAGAGAGGTGGTCAGAGTCGTGACATTGCCCAATGGTGAAGAGGTGTGAGGGTGAGGCAGAGGAATCAAAGGAAGGTCAGGATAGTCTTTTCACAGGACTACCTCTTGCCCACCTTTATATCCCTCCAGATGCTAACACAGTAGCACCTGGTACTTGTCAGTCTCTGGAAATGTCACCTGAATAAGAGCAAACCAAAACTGTCGTCCACAGACAGCATCCCCTGGGAAAACTGAGGAACCCTGTGTCCTTCCTCACAGAGATGATCCCAACCCCTCGATGACAGGTCTAACACCATATGAGGAAACCCCCTTCAATTCTCATCCTCCCCAGGTCACTCCCAAGAACTAGCTAGAGAGGGAAGCAGAGATGGAAAGCCAAAGGAGTGGCTGCTAATACCTACAGAGCTGCCATCTGGAGTGGCATTCAGCAGGACCTAACATCGCCACCTAAACTAGGGAACTGCTGTCTTCAGTGTAATGGGACAGGTTTCTTCGTGTAGGACTCAGCCTGTGATGCAGGATGTGCTCCAAGACTGCCCCAGGTTAAAGCCCCAGGAAAGGCTATGAGAATCAACACTTGCAACATTTTTAGGGGACTGGATCCTTGTTTTTTGGTTTGTTTCTTTTGTTTCATTGGGGTTTTTTGATATGCTAATTAACATCTCCCAGAACTGTTCCACAGAACACACTTTTGGGAATCTGCAGGGCCCCACACTGATCCAAGGAGGTGAAACTGACATTGAGGGTTGAGTGGGTGGGGCCAACGATGTTGGATGTCCCGCAGTGTGAGGGACAGTTCCACCCAAGGGAGATCTCACCTGTGTATCCTGTGAAAGCACTTGGGGAATGCTTACCTGAGGAACACCATGGGTAAACCCTGAGATGCAGCTCCTCAGTGGCTGGTTAATGGCCAAGGTTCAATGTAGATATAGAAGTATGAATGACTCTTGGACTGAATGACTTTCTATTCCCTCACCAACCTGGAAAATTCAACTGTAAAAGCTCCAAGAGTAAGCAATATTTTCTTTTAAAAGTTGTATAGAAACTTAGACATCCTTTTAGATTAGCTGTCTTCTATCCTTTTTGAACCAAAGTTCTCTTTTTGTAACACTTTGTGATACCTCCTTAATTCTTCTTAAAGAAAATCAGAGGAAACATAAATCTTTATGTACACAAAATTCACATCTATACACATAAGGTAATATTTATATATTAAATGTAATGTAATATTTATGTACATAGATTTTATATTATATGCATATATATACACACATATATATAAAATCCCTGAATTTTAATGCAGTGGGGAAAGTCTGTATTTAGTAGCATTCATTCCACACAAAAAGTAGAAGTCAAGGAAAGAGCAGAGATATGAGACCTTAGAATAAAAACTTAAGATAAGTTATAACTGACGGTCCTTATTTGCATGTGGCACCCTACATGTCTCCCAAAAGTCATACAGGACACACCACAGTTCATTAGGCAGAACTGTCCCATGCATAGCAGGACATTTAGCATCCTTGGTCTACCCACCCCCATTACAAAATACCAGTTTCACCCCCCGAGTCTTAGGGGTGCTCCCACAGATTCCCAAACACCCTAGAGGACAGTGCACACCCCATAGTGAGAACTACTGCCCTAAGCTAAGGTAGGACTTCATTCAGCCTCTTATTTAATTCTCGAAATATTTGAAACCTGTTTATCCAAATTATTAAGAAACCAGGGTCTCCCACCAGCAGGGGAACCCCCTCAACCCAGAAACTCCCCACATATGTAAGTCTCATTCAAAGGAGTAGAAACGGAAAGAGAAGGAAGGGAGGCAGCAAGGAGGGACCACGTAACAACTCCCTGAGCCCCTGGCAGCAGACTTCAGCAGAGTCAAGAGGTACCCGCTGGGTAGGGCGTAGCTCCTGCCTGTTTCTTAGCAGCCTGATTATTATTTATTTGTGGGATGTCCACAGGGTACCTGATGCCAAACAATGCATGCAGACAGCCACAAATGGGCTTTGTCAGGGAGGGGCCTCCCCACCGTGGCTCTAGTACCGGGGGGATTTGCATATTGTTGCAACATTGTGACAGGTTTCTTTCCTGCCTGGCGCTTGAGAGCTTAAAAGTCACTATGAATGATAAAAAATAATTACATGACTTGCATAAAGCCTTTGTGTGGGAAGGGTGGTATTAGCTATTACATTTAATTATTTAATGTGGGAAATTATTCACACTGTGTAGAGAAGCCCTGTGGAAAGTACGCTGTGGTTCGCTTCTCCAGCCCTGACACTGAGAAAGAAACCAGAACACCCTGAGTCTGGGAGGGGAAGAGGGATCCTCAGACCTGCCCCACCAGGTCTGAGGCTCTGCCGATGCTCCCAGCTGCTACTATAGGAGAGGGGGCAGTGCAGGAAGGCCATGGGCAAGGCCACCCTACTGACTGCTCAGACTGCAGCAGTAGAGGGGTCCTCGCAGCAACACTGCAACCAGTAGGCATTGAACACGTCCCGTGTGAACTGAGGCTGTCCTCACAGAGCCTGTGAGGGCTGCATAGTGATTGCTCCTGTTTGACAGAGGAGGAGGCAGAGGCTATGGGAACCTGCCTGCACAACTCAAGGTTCATCTCTGGAAACAGGGCATTAGCTCATTCAGTTCACGTTTCATGCACTAAAGTGGGCACAGGTGCTGCCTCTCACAATTGCGCTTTGGTCACCCCTACCCCTTTACTAAGCAGGGGTCAGCCCATTAGGCCAGGAAGGACAAGGAGGAGACCTGTCCGATCTGGGTTTGGAGTGTCTTCCCAGCTGGGTTGGAGAGAGGACTCAAGGCAGGCAGACCACAGAGGGCTGTCAAGGTCCAAGTTCAGTCTCCTCGTTCACCCACTCCCAACACTACCTGTTCTCTGCCTTCCCTTGTCCTTCGGAGCATGTCTGTGGTGTTTATTTGAACTGCAGGTTGCCTGCATACATTGCAATGTGCCTGCCCGGCCTGTCCCCGCCATGGGGACACATCCATCCAGCACCTTGGTCCTGGAGGAGACCTGGGCAGAAAGCAGCTCAGTAGTAGCAGGAAGCTACTGGGATCCTGCAGCCCACCCAGGTGCATGCTGAGGCACAGAAAGAGCTTTCTGTGGTCCCCAAAAGGAACTTAGTCAATAACCCCCAGTTTTTCATCTGCTCCCGGGGGGAAGAGTGCAAGTGTCAGATCTATTCAATCTTGTGGCACCTAGTAAGGCACCTAGTAAGTGCTCATTGTGTGCTCCTAAGATAAATAAATGAAAGAAGGCCTTTGAAACATTCCTGGGGATGAAAAAAACTTAATTTAAAAAAAAAAAACATGGAGAAGATTTCCAGTTCAAAGTGTCCAGTTCCTCCAACAACTTCAAGGACAGCCCTGTCACACCACCCACCTCGGGTCTCCTCTCCCCAGGGCCAAGGACCCAGTCCCTAACCCCAGCCCCCTGCTGGCTCCTCCCCTTGTGTCCACTGTCTCCAGTTATCTGTACAGTGTGAGCCTCCAGGAGCCTCTGAATGAACACACCACAGGGTAGGAGCTGACAGAAGAAGGCAGAATCCTTACTGCCTCCCAGGCTGCCAGGTGCCTGGAGCAGCTGCGTGCTCCAGTTACCACTTCGCCTTTAGACACCACTAATCTCCATGATTACTGTTATGTCTAAATGACATCCTAACATAATACAATTCATATTATCTCTGCTTGGTGTCAGTTACCATTTTGCTCCCTGATACTCTGTGAGATCAACTCTCCCCACGGCTGTGGTGCTGCCAGCTGCATTCAGCGCCTCTCCCTGGCTCATTCGCTCTCCCCCCACCCCCACCCGTGCCTCAGTCCCATGTCCCAAAACCCAGGAGAGACCAGTGCTGCCAAGGACCTGGGCACCTCCCCCCACCACACCAGCACCTCTGCTCAGCTCCCTGCCTCATGTACCTTCTCTTAAATGCTTGTTCACTCAAGCAGGGGCTCTCGTTCTCTTTCAGGGACCCCCTTCCCCTGGGGGAGGATGAACCATGGTTGGCCTCTCCCTTCCATTTTAGGCCCTGCCTCCAGCAGGTGGCCTGACCCCCCTCCTCCAGCTTTATGTGGACTCCCAGCTTCCCCCCTGAGATGCAGAGCTGCCAGAGACCGCAGTCCACCTCTGGGCACTGTGCATCCTGCCTGCCACCTCTCACGCTCCCCTCCACTCCCCCTCTTTCTCCTTTCCTCTCTCCTTCTTCCCCCCTTCCCACTATCCGTATGGCTTTTCCTCTCTCACACCTCTTTTCATCCTTCCCTCTGCCTCTGCCATCTACCTTTCATGACCTTCCCCATCCATGCCCTTCTCACCTTTTGCTTCTCACCTGATTCCTGCAGTTCCTTTGCTTCTCTGCCATCTCTGCCTCCTGCCAGCTGGGCTCTCCCTCCCTCTGACACTCTTCCTTCCCTGGCCTTTCTCTGTCTCAATTCCAGCACCTCCACTGCTAATCTCAGCTCAGGTCTCCCATGTGGACACTGTGCCTGGCAACACTCTCTGGGGCTCTAGTGTCTCTGGAAGTAAACACCCCCAGACAGACTGAAAGTCCAGGTCAGCTTCCGCATCGGGGCTAGGAAAGTTTCCTCATCACCTCCTCTGTGTTTCTTTGCTTTACCATCAGAAGTAGATTTGAAGGTGGGCAGGCAGGAATAGAGAAGAGGGGGAAAAAAATGATGGCAGCAAAATCATCATTACCTCAAAATCCCTAAGAAGACACAACATAATCCCAGATTTTCTTGTGATACCTTCTCACCACCAACCTGTTAGCTTTTATTGCCCCTGAGATCACAGAGGAGACCTCGGCTCTGGGCAGGGAAGGAGCTAAGAATCTAGAATTCAAGGGCAAATGCACATGCCTATAACCTCTCTGTAGCAGCCCTGCTCTCCGGGATCAGAGGCAGAAAACAGACCCACGTGGCAGCCCATCCTCTCCTCCCAGCCTTCTAGGCAAAAGAACAAGGGCCTGGGTCTCCGCCAACACAGATAGTGGTTTCTAAGAACCTGGCAGTTAACTGTCTACATGACCTTGAGTCGAACAAAATTGAGCCATGACAACTCACAAACTGTCATCAATCTCCAAATGGTACTAGCCAGATTTCTTTCAAGAGTCTCAAAAGACAGTCAAAGTACTCACTCATGACTCAAGGTAGGCAGAAAAGGCCCTAGATGCAGACAAAAGGTAAGCTCACTATCCTAGAACCTTCTACTTCTTCCCCACTTCTTCCACACACCTGCGCTTTGCCTTCCCTTCTACTCAGTCCCACACCCAAAAGTGAACTTGTGAATCCTGCTTAATGAGGAGAGAGGTAGATGAGCTCAAGTTAATCCTGACAGTCATCCATGTTCATTTAGAGCTTACTTTAGGCCAGGCACAGGTCTAAATGCTTTACAAGCATTGCCTCACTTAATCCCCACTATCACCCTATAGTTTTCCCCTTTTACACATGGGGAAACTGAGGCGCAGAGAGGTGAATTTATCTGCTCAAGATTACCCGACTAGTAAAGTGTCAGAAGTAGAATTTGAGCCAACAACCTACCTCCAGAGACCATGCGCTCTTTCGACTTGGAAACTTCACTGATGGAGGTGAATCAGGGCACAGATTATCCAAAAGGGAAGGAAATCCACAATTCTTGTGTACTCAAAATGCACAATGTGGTGTTTTGCAGCAACTTTTCCTTTCCAACAATGATTTGCTAAAGCTAGAATCAGGTTGGTCTACATGTTGTCAGTCCACCTCAGCCGGTGAGCAGGGGTCCAACAGCACTCAGGAAAACAGGTGATGCCGAGAGTATAAGCAACATCACAGGGGTGGCCGCTTGGCAGCCTGAGTGGATACACATGAGACCAGCCCCAGGAAGGCCAGAGGAGAGGCCCATCTTCCAAACTAATCCCCAAAGCCTGGGATTTGAAAGGGGAAAACCCACTACATCTGCAGGATTTAAGGAAGCCAAGGGAAAGCCTTCTAGCGCCCCAAACACCATCCCTTCTGGGTGATCAACCCTGCTTGTCTCTGAGGAGCTGGACATTAAGAGGTTTGGTTCGCCATTTCAAGGAGAGCAAGGAAAACGCTCTTCCTAACCTTGACTTCTACCCTACCCTTTGGGACTTCATCACCAGGGAAGGAAGGAGTCACAGGTACAGCTTGGCTCCAGGTTAAACTGATTTGATAAGAGAAAAAGTCTACGATTTTTCCCACCCTCCTTCTTCCATTACACCCGCAAAATCTGTATTACCTGTGGTTTCCAGCAAATAAGGTGGTGGGCTAAACAGTGTGTGTGTGTGTGTGTGTGTGTGAGAGAGAGAGAGAGAGAGAGAGAGAATACTAAGCTCTTACACTCCAGAGTGTGCAGGGGAAAAAATATTCCTCCAGGCCCTGCCCACATAGGGATTTGGCCAGGTGTCTAAATGGAGGAGATCACCTTGTTTCTGGGGATGGGTTTGGAACAGGTGGGAGGAAGGACTGTTGCGGGGTGGGGGGGGGGGTGGGCAGGGAGGAGGTGGACCAAGGAAACAGAAACCTGAAAACTGGGTCTGAAACTGTCTTCATGGTCCAGCTTAGAGAATTGATGGGCTTATGGGATAGAGGAGTGGGAAGGTGGGTGTATGGACGAGTCAGGGTGAAAATCTGTCTCTTAAAGGGATCCTGCCACCCACCCACCCCCAAACATGCTCCCTCACCCATGCATTCTAGCTGTGTGTAAATCTCCTCGGGAAGAGTCCACGGGAGCCCTTGGCAATAAGGCAACTGGTCGGTCTCTGCCCCCATTGGAGGCCCTGGCACTGGGCCTACCAGGTATCTTGCCAGGGACAGAGGAGTCAATGAAAAGCCTCAGTAGCACAGCCTGGTGATGGCAAGGATGAGGCACGAGGCATTCATCTCAAGAGAGTCCAACCAATGGAAGCCAGCCATGAAAGGTTGGGAGAGGGCCATGGTCAAGGAGGAATGGGCTGGTGTGTGTTTTCCCTCTGTCTGCATGTACACAGAGAAACCCTAGAGAAAGGGTAATGAGTGTTGCCCAACTGGATAGTTGGCAGGGTCCCTTTAGGTGTCAGTCCTTCCCCTGGTGCTCACCAGGTGACTAACCTGTATGTTTATCCTGGCCTTTGCCCTACTCTCTGCCTTCCTTCCCTTTTCTCCTCTCTCAGAGGCATTGCAGACCAGGCCGGCTCACCCATTTTGTTTCAGGTCTCTGGTGAATGAGAAGGCTCCAACTCCTCTTCCTTTCCTGAATGCTGAGCCTTCCCCCTTCCTATCTCTCCTCTTGTCCCCACACCCAAATAATGTTTTGTTACCACGTTTTCTAGGCTAGATGCTGAATATTCCTGGACTCTGCTCTGGTTCCTGTTTCTCTCCTTTTTCTTCCTCAACCCCACCTCTCCTTCCCTTCTGAAATATCTCTCCCCAAAGAGATGGTATTTCCACCTAGAGAGACTCTCCCAGTGTTTTCCAAAGTCTAAAACACATATATATTTATATCATTTGGGGTCTTCACTCTTTACCTCCCTTCTTTCAAAATCCATTTTCTCCCTTTGCCCTGTGAATTATATCTAAGAACCTGGGAGGGAATTAGTTATTTCCTGCTCATAACATGTGACTTAAATAGAAGAGAACAGTCTCCCTCTGCCTCAAAGGCTCTCGTATATTCAGAAACTATTTTGGGAAGCCAACAAGAAAGCCATGTTTTCCAGCTGACCCTCACCTAACCCACGCCCTGGCCAACCTCTGCTTCTCCAGTCTAGCTGTCCAAAGTCTCCGCACTGGCGTTTCTGTTTTCTTTTGGCAGAAATGCCTGGGAACTGAGAGGCCCCTTTCCCTGTGACCTGACCTCCCACACTAAGAATAACAGCCCTAGGACAGCATGTCTTGCGATCCCTCTGGAAAGAGGGCATGGCCGGGAAGTGGGGAAGTTAAGGGAGCTGGATAGAGCCAGGACGATGGAGGAACAGACTCTTGGCTCTTGTGAGTAACATATTAAAAGGGAGAGTTGGCAGCCTTCAAGAGAACTGGGGAAAGAGGTCTGGGAAACTCTCAGAGGACCCTTAATGCTTTCATACCCACTCCCCAACCTCTAGAGTTTGCCACCAGCAACCTCGAGGCCCCAGCTAGTGTCTCAGAGAATAGGAAAATGCTGGTCCTGCTGAACAAATGTGGCCCAGCCCTGTCTTGTCCCCTTTGCAGAACATTCCTTGAAAAACTGAAGAAGCAAATGTAATGTCCTTTTTTTAAGAAGATAAATATCTTTAGTACTAGGTCCTTTCCTTTCCACCCCTGGATAATGTGACTGTCCTGTTCCTGGGGTTGCCTGAACTGTGCACATATACCCCATGTGACCACAAAGCAGTGCTCTCTAGACTCCTCCACCTCTCAGAGAGGCAGGTGGTCCAGACCCAAGACACCTGTCTTCTCTGTAAAGAGTCCACACTCCCAGGACTCCTGGAATCCTCTAGGATATCTGAGACAGCCTATCCTTGGGTTGACTCATCATCCAAGACCTCAAAATAGTCTTTCAAAATCATCTCTTCCCCTTCTCCAAATATGGTGGAACACCAATGAAATCCATGAACACAGGGTGAAGTGGTGAAGTCTGGACACTAGTCCTCCCACTCTGTGCCATAATCTCCCTTCCGTGGCAACACTGCCTCCAGTCCCTTCTTGTGAAGCCTGCATCCCCATTCCCTCTACCCAGACCACCCCTATCAATCCAGTTCTCAGGCTTTGATAATTTCATTCACTTTGGGTGGCATTTGCATTTCAATGGGACTCTATATCAAACTGATGGTGTTAGGAGAGGAAGCTGGGGGAGGTGCATAGGAGATACCCCTGAAAGCACTGTCTAGGGCTCTATCTGACATTACTGAACTAGAAGACTGACCTGGACTCTGTCTCCTTTCAGTTAGTAAAACCTGTGCCAGAACAGAGCTGTCCCTGGAAAGACCAGGGCATGTCCAGTGCTGGAACAGGGATGACCCTGATTCTAGCTGCATAGAGTCCAGCTTATTAGAGGTATTGTTTTTATGAGGCAGTCCTCTAGTTATTGCTGAGCTTTACATGAGTCACTGCTGAGCCCAGATGACCTGGCCACCCTTCTGGACCACACTGCTGTGGTTTTCAGGGCCTTTGGAATTCCCAAATCATCCACAGGACCACAGTCCAATCACCTCAAGGGGATCACACACCTATGTCCTTCCTGCCTCCATCTGTGTCCCTCCCTGCCTGCAGACAGGCCCTTCTAATGGAGAAGAAGTGGGGGCATAGGAAACGCTGAGCAGGGACTGAGTCCAACCATGTCCCTGTGCCATTGCAACTCCCATTGCCTGCCCCCATGTCTATTCCTACCCCCTGTGGGAAACAGAAAGAGCCTTTGTGCAGGAGGGTGGTTATGTGGGATGGACCTGGAGGAAGGGAGGCCTTGTGACCATGGGAGGGTGGGGCAGGAAGGTTGGATCAGCCACTTCCCAGCCACCTGCTTCCCTCTTGGGCTCCTGGCCACAGATAAGGGCCCTCACAACTCCAGCAGCAACACTCAGGTGCCTGGACGGTGATTCTGATGGTGATGTTGCTCTGTTCTTGTCTGTCTAATATTCCTTTTTAATCCCCATCCTGCCTGCCCCTCCCTTATGTAGGGTTACTTTAGTGATCCCTGGAATGTTTTTGACTTCCTCATCGTAATTGGCAGCATAATTGACGTCATTCTCAGTGAAACTAATGTGAGTATGACTCTGCCCTCCCCAGG
Source organism: Herpailurus yagouaroundi (assembly GCF_014898765.1). Taxonomy (NCBI): domain Eukaryota; kingdom Metazoa; phylum Chordata; class Mammalia; order Carnivora; family Felidae; genus Herpailurus; species Herpailurus yagouaroundi. The sequence goes on from NW_024412572.1 coordinate 8,419,000, forward strand.
AAGCCTCCTTCTTCCTCCTCTGCCTCCTCTGTTTCCCTTTCTGTCACTCTCTCTCTCTTTACCTCCTTTTATTTTTTTGGTTTTTTAATTTCCTGTTTTTACCCCCCTCCAGTCATGCTTTTTATTGAACCTGCCGTCGTCTATGGGGGAAAAAAAGTGGGAGCTTCTCCTCCTTTTTTTCTGTTTGTCCCAGCTCTGCCCCACTGTGCTGGGCCCAGGAGCCCGGAGCTGAGCGAAGGGGCAGGCACAGGGGAAATCTTTGAACTAACCCAGCTTTTGTCAGCCCTCTCCGCCCTGTGAGAACCAGGTTGCCCAGGTTTGAGCCGCCAGAACTGTAGAGTGGTAAGAGAGTATTTAATATGCCCACGTAACCTCTTTCTTTTCTCATTTTTTTCTCTTCTCTCCTTTCTTTCATGCTTTTTTTTTTTTTTCATTTTTTCCTCTTCCTTTTTGTTTTGTTTTTCTCCTTTGTTGTTGGTTTTTTTTTTTCTCTTCTTTCTCTCTCTTTTCCTCGGCTTTTCTGCCCCATGCAGCACTATTTCTGTGATGCATGGAATACATTTGACGCCTTGATTGTTGTGGGTAGCATTGTTGATATAGCAATCACCGAGGTAAACGTAAGTACATGGCGTCTGTACCTGACTGTCCGTGCCTGTTCTAACACTCATTTGTCGTTCCCCGGTTCATTTTTTTTCCTTCATTTTATTTTCTCCTCCCCACCTCCTTATTTTCATTTTGTTTATTTTATTTGTTTGTTTAAGTTGGTTTAAAGGATTTTTTTCCTGTTGCTTTATTTTGATTTTTTTTAACTTTTGGAACGAGTTAGGCCTCCCCTTTCCTTTTTCGATTGCTGCATCTTTTCTCTCTCCCTTTACAATCAGCCTGGCATGACTCACACTGTATAGGAGGATGCAGCTATGGGAAACAGAGAGTGCCAGAGCAAAGGGGTATTTACAACTTCTGGGCCACTGCTGGGGCAGGGACCCAAGCCTCTCCTCACCCCCACCTTCACCTCCAGACTGCTGCCTTTCCCTGTCTCACCTTCCACTCCCATGGCACCTTGGAAAGGAGCTCCCTCACGGTGGACCACCAAAGTTAAGGCTTGGACTTTGCCTGCCTTGTCAGCCCAGAGACCAGCCCATTACATTCACACTGAACATCAGGCAGCCCAGTCCCCCCAGGCTCCTTTGGGAGAGGAGAACCCACCATGTCAGGACCCCTGCTCAGATCCCTCTTCTCTGGAGTGGCCAAAGAACCAAGCAGTTGGGTGATCCACTGGGAGCTCTTCCCAGGGTCTTTCCTTCCACAGCCTTTCCTTCCCTGGCTGTGGAAGCAGATTCTGGATGAGCATCTATCTCACTCCCACATGAACCTTCCTGGAGAACTGACTCTTGCACCTGCCTGGTTCTCTCCCACTCCCAACCCCATCACAACCCAGCCCCCGGCTCCCTAGCCTCAGACAGAACCCCAGCCCCTGCCCCCACCCAGGGCCTCCTGCCACCTTCTCCCAAGTTGCCTCCTCCTATACAGTTCCTTCCAGTTCCTGCACATGTCTTTTTGTTACCTGGCATGTTTAAACCTTCTCTCTTTATCTATAGGCAAGCCCTCTTGCGGTTAGTCTTTAACATGTGTCTGTTTAATTTTTTTGTTGTTATTATTTTTCCTTAATTAAGAGACTTGGTAATGTTTGCACAAACCTTTGATGCACTGAACCATTGAATAACAGCACGGAGCAGACGCTGTAGAGTTTTGATCTAAGATGTTTGAAAGTACCCTACCAACTGCCACCATCTCCCTTCTCCATCCTTACCCTCCTTGCTCCACTCCATATTTTGCTCCCAATCAGTTGAACTGACATGTTATCATATCTGCCTGATTCCCCTGACTAGAAGCCCATCTACTTTCCTTCCAGCAGATGGACGTTGGAAGGAGCCTGTTAACACTTTCCCTACATTCCCCTCCCATCAACCTCTTGTACCCTCCCTGCTCACCCTATAGCTACAGATTCAATGGTCCTTCTTTCTCCGAGATCCCCCTGCATTGTCTTTGTCTCATGTTGTGTGTGTGTGTGTGTGTGTGTGTGTGTGTGTGTGTGTGTGTACATACTCTCCCTTGACTTTTCCCATGAAATTATCAGATCATTAAAAAAAATCAATCTTCCTACTCATGCTCTGTGCCTCCCCTCCCCTCAACACCTCCCACAACCACCCTCACCACTCCTGAGCATACTTTAGGACTTTCAGGCTAGATGAGCCCTAAATCTCAGGTGCTAATCAGGTCCATGAGTCACCCACGCATGTCTAAAGGCCAGCACCTTTGTGCTTGGAGCCTGTGCCTTATGGTGCTCTCAACTGATGGAGCAGGCAGAGAGAGAAATAGAAAAGAAAGAGCAGCCCTGCCTTCAGAGGGGTTTGTCTTCAACACAGTAATGCAGCTCTGTAAGAATCTATGCCAAGAGACTGAGAGCTCTCCTGGATGCAGGGAGGACTCGTTGCAGCCCCAGGGGGTACCTTTGTGATTCTCACTGTTGGCAAGGCCTACATCATTCAACCTGCCATTTTCTCCCAAACTATAAGTGTTTTTAAATGAAAAACAAAGCAAAATAAGTTTGCTAGGGTATAAATTTTCTACAGAAAAAGTGGCTACATTGGGATAAAGAAAGAGTGTGCAGGGCAAGAAAGGAGCATGAAATCATCATGCAGACCCTTATGTTTAGATGATGGTTTTCTACTTATGATTCACCTATGCATTTATCTCAGGTAACTCATAACTGCCCTGTGAATTTCACAGGCAAGAATTATCACTCCCAATTTGCTGACCGTAAAGATGCTGATGGAGAGATTTAAGTGCCTTTCAGAGCCATACAGCTGGATTTCGGCCTCTTGGTGTAGCCAGTTCACTGTGCCCTGGGCTAGAGCACCTATCTCTTCACTCCAAGGTGCCTTGAACAAACACACACATCTCACATAACCCCCTATGTGTACTCCCACTAGCCAGGATTTGTTCAGCTCTTACATCGTGTAATCTATTCCTATTTTTTAAGTCATCTTTTTTATTAAGTAATCTCTACACCCCACGTGGGGCTTGAACTCACAACCCTGAGATCAAGAGTTGCACATTCTCCTGACTGAGCCAGCCGGGCACCCCTGACATTCTGTAATTTATATTTTAAATAACCACACAGGGATTTTTCCCATTTTCTAAACTAGGAACTATGTGTCATCCCACCTGAGAGTCCTGATGTACCTCTGACTCCTCCAGCCTCCCTTCACCCTGCACTGAGATTCTTCTCACTCCTCCAGATTGAGGAATTTGTTAAAAGTCATACAAATGACAACTGAAGGGTTGTCTGGAGATCAAACGGGGACAATGTGTATAAGGGAGAGCAAGAGAAGGTGTCCAGAGACCCACACCACACAATTAATGGCTTCTGAACAAAGAGAATAAATGTAACATCATCCAAAGCCCAAAGGCAGTGTGGGAGAGGAAGAGAGGGCCAGATGTGAAGTCAAAAGCTCTGCCTATAGAAGTTGCCAAAATGCCCAAAGACTTAGTTTCCTCATCTGTCAAAAGAATATGATGATATTTACTGCAGTGTGTTTTGAGGCTGAAATAAGAGCATCTATTTTAAAACTCTATGTAACTGTAAAGCACCACTGAGTGGGAGAGACGATGGCACCCAAGCAAATGACATTTTTTCCAAAACCCCTACTGGAGTAGCTGGCAGGGCCTAATCTCCAACCAGTTATATCTAAGTATAACTTACTACCCACAGACACTGCAAGGGCCCTTATTTTCCTGGATATGCTTAGACTCTGGAACATGCTGGACAGCTACGGCCAGGTGAAAGGAAGCACCGTGTAACTGACCACTGCCCACAACTCAGGCCTCCATAAGCCTCCTCCACAAGCATGGTCCTGGAAGGGCCCCGAGCTCAGTGCTGTGGATGACAAACCAATGAGCAATAACGCGTAGTCTCAGAGGTAGGTCCCTCCACCACACAGTTCTGCCTTCACGTTGTCGGCAGGTTATGGGTCTGGACGCTCCCTGGCATGAGGAAGTTCACAGCACCCAGGGAAGTTTCCCTGGGTGCTGCTCTAGGCCTTCCTGGAATTTTCTAGCCATACTGTCATCACAAGACATCCTTTCCCAGGCATATGTTCTATTTGGCAGGAATCCACACTTTTAGCCTCAGAGGAATCCATAAGGGCTTTCACCTGTCACTCATTATCTTTGACTCTTTTAAAACTACAGAGATCAGCTCTTGGTCCCCTCACTAAATCCTGTATTTATCCTAAATGCAGTCAAATACTCCCCACATTTATATTCATCTCCCCACAAATAATGTCTCTTTCCTCCTTGCCTTCACTACACAGGCCATGGTGCCTTACCCTCTCAGGAAATGGGTTTTCCACCAATCCCAGGAGCCATCATTCATTCACTTCACTGTGTTTATTGTCTCACCTTCTGTGTGTCAGGTACTATTTTAGGCACCTAGGATACATCAGGTGGGCAAAACAAAGCCTGTTGCTCTTGAGCTGGCATTCTAAGGTTGGAGGAATTATCAGACAATGAGCAGTGTTGTAAGTACAGAAAATAGGAACATCATACAGTGTATCAAATGATAAGTATTTTGGAAAAAAACTGTGCCAACTGAGGGGGATCAGAGGTGCTGGGGAACAGTGAAGGCAGGTACTGTCTTAAAAAGATGGGCTTCACTGAGGAGGGGACATCTGAAGAAAGCAAACATGTGAAGAAGGTGCAGAGTTACCCATGCAGATACCTGGGAGAGGAGCTTTCAGGCAGGAGGAGCAGCCCCTGTGGCTGGTGCAGACTGAGCAGAGGAGAAGAAGAAAGAGAGGATTGGACAGGGACCATATTTTGGCTTTTACACTGAGCAGAAGGGAAGACACCAGTGCCTTTGAGAAGAGCTGTCCATGATCTGACTTGCATTTCCAAAGGACCACCTTGCTGTCTATAGGAGTCGAGAGTGGAAGCCCAAACACCACTTAGAAGGTAAACACAGTAATCCAAGTAGAAGGTGATGGTAGTTGGCGACAAAGCAGCAACAATAGAAGTGGTAAAAAATGGTCAGATTCTCAACCTGTTTTGAAAATAGAACAGTGTCTCCAGACAGACTGGGTGTGGGTGTGGGAGAAAGAGGCATCCAGGATGGCTGGGGCTGGGCCTCAGCAGTGGGAGGATGGAGTCAGTATCAACTGGGAAAGACAGCAGGTGAAGCATGCTTGCATGAGGAAGACAGGAGCTCCATGAGGACATCAGTGGAGATGTCAGGTAGACAGTTGGGCACACTGTCTGGGGTCAGGACGTGGAGTCATCAGCATGTAGATGCCATTCAAAGCTGCAACAGTGGTGAAGAGCACCAAGAGAGGGAGAAAGGCAAAGGAAAGACGAGGACTGAGCTTGGGCCTCCGGCATGAAGAGGGCAAAACCCCTGTCCTCACAGCCACTCTGTGGTTGAATTTCTGTTCTCTCTGGGAGATGCCTGTGAACAAACACCAGACATTACTAGAGGCAGATCGTGAGTCCCCACTTTGTCTAATTCCACTGAGTTCTGCTGAGTTCCCTAGGCACCGGCCATTGCCCCTCTCCTCCCTGATGAGTTAACCTTGTTCTCTGTCTAAGGCCCCTTCCTCTGTGTGCCCTGTGAGGGCAGAGTGCAACAGCGCATCCCTCTGGGACTACTTTATTTCTTGGGTCTGAAATTATATTTTCCAGAGGGAAACCTAAAGAGGTAACCCCTGTGATTATTCATGGAAGACCCTGGAGCGTCAAAAACTGCTCCCTAACATCCAGACTGGAATCAACTTGGGTGCCTGGGACAACAGCCTTGCCCAACACTCTTCTTTTCCAATCTGCATTTTAAAGACTGTTCCACCACAGAAAGTGCTAAGGGGCCTGGATCTTCGCACTGTGGATATGGAGAAACATTCCCAAACAGTGAATTAAGAAGCCTGGGTCCTCTTTTCAGCTCTGGCACTATTAATCCCTGTGACTTAGAGCAACTAACCCCATTCTCTGGGGTTCCTCGAATGCATGTGGTGAGGTAGGCAGGTTGAGATGGTCTCAACCTGAGGGATCTAGCATTGCACGATTCTGAACTGGGCTTTTTCTGATATACTTTGAGGCATTTTTATTTCCCTTCATCACCTTGCAGATTCGAGAGGGGCGCTCCTCATAAAGCTCCCAAGACCTGTGGGAACTAGCTCACTTGGCTTTGGCAGATCTCACGTGGAAACTCTCTGGAGAGAAGGCCCTAAAGGGACCTTCTGGGAAAGGAGCAGGACAGAAATTGTGTGAGGGGAAAGAAGGCTGGCTTCTGGGGGGGCTCAGAGGGAAGACAATCTGGAGGATTTGTTTAGGTGCCAAAGTGCTAGTCCACAGAAATGACCAGAACAGGAAAAGCAAGTTAATTAACAATGGTACTAGTTGTGATCTTAGCTGATTAGGAGTGAGGTGGAGACAGGAAAAGAGGAGGAGGAAGAGGGAAATGATGGCTTCTCTTGGAGGAGTATTTGCCAGGCTATGTTAAAGACATTATGCACATGGTCAGATGAACTCTTCAGAACACTTAGTCTCCATAGGAGGAAACCGAGCTTCACACAGGATGAATAGTTTGCCCAAAATCACATGGCTAATGGGTGGCAAGACTGGGATCTCAAATCCATTTCCATTAGAGAATCGACTCCTGCACTTTCGTTGGCTAAATCCCTGAGCCAGACTGCCTGGGCATCTCAAGGGGCCCCTGCCACTCACAGGTCCTCATGCAGTGCATTGCCAGTACCGTGACCTGGCACAGAGCTGCCCAGCCTAACTTCTCTGTGCCTATTGATGCTGCCAGTGCTGGACCAAGGGAGCCAAGTCTGCCCTGACAATGCTCAGACAGATAGGTCTGCATACTCCTGACTGATGCCCCTGATTAATAGGGCTCAGGAGAAAAGGGCAAAGTGTAAATCAGCACCCACTACCCTTGCTCACTTGACACTTGCAGCTTGAGAAGGAAATGGGAAGGGGGGGACACTAGGGAGAATGCGGTAACAAGACTGGGAGGGATGGGGCTCCACTGCAGGGAGTGTCCAGGGATGTCTCCCAGGAGCCTCTAGGTGTTGGCCCCGAATCTTCCTTGCCCTGGCTCCTGAAGCCAGTGGTACCTTCCCACCACAGACCCACGGGACAAATAACTGTCTCTTACTGGTTTCCCATAAAAACAATAAAGCAAGTTTGATTCCTGCTCTGGTTTCAGGGTCTGCAATGACAGGGAAGGGAGTCATCCTGAGTCATAGAGAAAGAGTGTGCTGCACATCCACCCCCTCCAGGATGAGTCAGAGAGCTACACACACACGCTTCAACCCTCTCTCCATCCTTCAACCCACAGTGCCTCCATGGGGTGGCCCTCTTGGTCTGCCTTTCCCTGCCCCCAACCATAACAGAGAAGGGGCCAGAATGGGCACAAGAAGGACAGGGCTGATGCCTCTCAAGAGCCATGATGAGGGGTGGAGGCAGACAGTGGATTCGTCCAAGAATGTTAGAGTGGACACGACTTTGCAGACCTTCGGCCCAAGCCCATCTCCACATATTCCGCACATGTGCATGGAGTATTTACTGTGCAGCAGAGCCTGGGGATATACCAGTGTTTCAGATGAGGACACAGAGGGCCAGAGGCAGGAAACAACGTGCTCATTCTCACCACTTTTAACAGCAAGGCCAACCCACAACCTGGCCCCTGACTCCCAATCAGGTGTGTTGGTGTAGGGGGCTCAGCTTGTGGCATTACCAGACTTTGTCTATATGACAATGGTCAGTGAGTCCAGAGCTGGTTCTAAGGTAGATTAAATCAAGATTGATCTCAGACTAAACTGGGTGGGGCAGACTTGATCCTTGACATCTCTGTACACCTCTATTTCCCTTTGCTGGATCCCTTCTTCTATTGCTCATGGATCTCCCTTCCAGCTTCTTCCCACTTGCAGCACCACCCCCAGCACCAATACAAAACTAATGCAACCAAAGTATCCTGTTTCCAATATACTAATTCATACTAAGATAGTAGTGACTCAGTAAGCTACCTTCTGAAAAGTAACGTTACCCTTCTCTTTAGAGAAGATAGTAATGCTCAATTTAAAAATTGGAAATCTAGTGTGTCTAATATAAAACTTTGAGGAACATGACATCTGGGTGGAAAACATATTCCCCACCCTCCACCCTCCAGTTGCTCTACAAAGGCAGTTTTCTACTCTGCTTGGAAATAAAGTTAGCCCTCAAGAGATTTAGCAGTGCATCTATCAGCATTCTAGTTGGCAATGAGGAGCCATTTTGAAAGTCCCTGGGCCTCTGCAAGGAGAGGTTTGCTGTGCAGGCAGTGGACCACAGAGTACCATGAGGGCAGATGTGATAGAAAGTCAGGCCTGATAAATCAGCCTGGTATGCAAGTTTTCCCAAAGCTGTTGCCTTGAGGTGTCCTGCAGGCTTGACTCGAGAAGTCCGTGGGAACCTGCTTTTGTATGGAAATCCTGGTTTCGGTTCTTCATTCAGCCTGTGTTGGACAGTCTGAGGGTTCTGGCAGTTATAACCCATCAAGGCTCCTCTTGCCCTCTGCCTTCTGACCAAGACCCCTTCACTTTCTCTTTTCCTCTAATTTTCTTTCCTTTCCTTTCCATCCCTATTCTCATCTTTTCTGTCCACACACAGCCCTCTCCTTTCCCCTAAAATAGAAGAGTGGAAGGAGACTGTCACAACACACCCCTTGGTTTAGCCAGACCACCATCTGGGCCTTGCCAGTGTCTCTTACATTAGTTCCCACAGGCTAGCAAGCTACTGTTGGTGTCGTTGCCAGAAAGTTTCTAAAGCAAAGGGATCTAGAACATTCCATGAGCCAGCAGAGGATGTGAGAGATCTATACCTCAGGCAGGTTCAAAAATGCCCATGAGTGCCCCCCAAAGCATAGTCTATACCATTTTCTCTTCATATTTAGTGCACCTTTTCTCTCTGTCATACTCTTGTTCTGTCTCCCGTTTTCTCTGTCCTGCTGGGCTTGTGTTCTCCTCTCTCTCTCTCTCTTTCTCTCACATATAGAATTCTTTGATGTTGTTAGCACTGCTGACAAACTGATTTCATTCATTTATTCTTTATGGGTTTCTTTTGTTACTTGAGTGAAGGATATTGACTGTCCTTCCCAAGGGAAGATAAAACTATCTTGACAATTTAATTAGTCTTGTTTAGCATGAATTATTGGCAGGTAATAACACCTGGGGAGCCATCAGTCTGCAGGTGAATAACACAATGACTCCTGAGGCTTTAGCTGCTTCCAGCCACTTGAGCTAGCCACTGTGCAGCTAATGATACAGGGGTCTCAGCTGTCCACTCTCGGCAACCTAGCACACAGAGACAGGAAGAGAAAGAACCAGGAACCAACAACCCCCATGCTCTGTACCTCTCCAAAGAATCCCTTAAAGGAAGTCCTGAAGGGGCATTTCAACTGTGTGTCTGTAACCACAAAGATTCAAGAAGGGCCCTTCTCCTTCTGGCTAGAATTTTACAATGGGAAACAGATACAAGCCTGGAGGTTTCCAACATGGTGGAGGTGGACAAGGGGGAAAGGGGGACTGCTCTTTCCACTCTCTACTGCCTCATATTTGAGCTTCCTTTCATTTTTTTCCTGCCCTTTTCTGTCCAGTGTTTTTGCCTCCCTTGTCATTACCCCTTCTTCCTTTTCCTAGCACCCCTCCTCCACAGATCTATCTCTAAAGACCAAAGACCTCTTCCACAAACCAAAATGGAAATTCTGCTTAAGAACTGCTTGCAACAACCCATATTTCCTTCATTTTTCCCTTAAATCTTAAAGCCATTGACAGCTACCCTCAGCTTCTATATATCCCAGTTGACTTGTGCTTATTTAAACTTTACATCTCCCTAACAAAGAAGCTCTTCATTCAACTTCAGAGGGGTTACAGTTTAAAACATATTTTACTTTGTCTCCTTAAAATTCCCTTCCTTGCTGCCATCTCTGGTGGCTCTAAGTTTTGGCATCTCCCACCTCCACATCTGCAGGGCCACACTTTAGTTCCTGGTTGAAAGAGGAGATAAAAAGGATAATGAAGACTCTTCTGCCTTAACCTACATTTGCTGGCTCCTGTGAAGGTGGTGTCAAATATCTCTAGAGGCCCCTGACTCCTGCTATTTCCAGTCATCCTTGCCTGTACCAACCTGATGATTGTCCTCCCAACTTAGATTAACTAGAGTATCACCAACAAAACCTCAATCCCTCTGCCTTCCACCATCCCATGACTCTCTTACAACTGAACCAGCTATCCTGTCTTGCAGATCAAATTAAGATGAGATTAGAGACAGTGAATAGAGAGAAGCAGAGAGCAGAGCTTGGGAGGTAGGGAGGGTGCCAGCTAGACCCAGACTTTCAGGTGGTTTGAAATGGAACTTATATTAGATCCACTCCCTAAGCTCTGGACAAGAGATACTTAAAAAAAAAAAAAAAAGCAACAGTTCTGACTCACATGCTCCTGTGACATTGCTTTTGACTCATGTTTCAGAGGAATGTAAAATTTTAGCAACTGATATTATAACCATTGTCTCAATGGCGGCCACTGGGATGGTGCATTCCTCTTCTGTGGGTCCTGTTCATGACTTAGCCAAGAGCCAACCTTCCCTGGAGGGAATCAGAAAGTAATCTGCACCTTTCAAAGTCAGCATGTCCAGAAAAGTGCAGCAGGGGCTTATCTCTTTAAAATGCTCTGTAATGACTCCATCCACGTTGCTGCAAATGGCAAGATTTCATTCTGTAATGGCCTGATCTCGAGAAAATATCCTGGAATATGCTTTATTGGGTACTCCAGCCTAGATATCTACTGCCCAGTTTCTAATCCCTAGTAGTCCTTACCTTCTTGCTGTGTTGAGAAAAGAAACACTCCCCTTTTATATGGCTAAGAGGTATTTTCAACAACCTTTTAGTTCTTCAGAGAGACTGACTATGTAATGTTAACAATTGGGAGACACGTTCCACTGATTCTCCCCTTCATCCTTTTGGAAAAATCTCCATCTAGGAGAATCCTCTCCTTATCAGCCTCTGGTATTCTCTGAGTTTCACTCTTCAGTATCCTACGCATGCATGGTCTAAAGATGGTACCCCAGTGAAAAGGAGCAGGGAAGACATTCCAGAACCAAGACTTCATCCACTGAGGTGATAACTTCTAATTTGATCCTGAGCTTGATTCAGAAAGACAGTTTTCCAGAAAATAGCTCCTATTTGCTGTCCAGTGCCACTCATATCATCATTTCCAGGTATACAAAACCTAGGTAATCTGCATAAATACACTAAACAAGGTACATGAGTTTCCTTTCTATTTGCCCTTAGCCTGTTAGCTGGAACCACTAGCCAGGATTCTTTATGAAAATATTCCACCTCTGCCTCACCAATTGAATAGTAACCTTATTTCATTTCTACCAATTGTATGAACAAATTAAGTTAATTGACCAATATCTTTAAAACCCTTGAAAATTACCAGACCATTAGAAAACAAAGATTAAATAATTGGCTGCTGAGTGCCTACCATTACTGGACAAAATGCCACTGGAAAACTCAGCCACAATGTTCAGAATAGATAAGCAGCTCTGTTGGCTCACTGTAGAAGGGTCTCCAGGCTCATGGGGCATAAGTCTTCAGAGTCTTTCCACCTTTTCCTCCCCAGGAAGACCACAGATGGAGAAACTCTAAACTAACTCAGGGGAACTGGGAGCAGATCTGGGAAAGGGTCAAAGACGAGTGGCATAAGTACTCCAGGCCATCAAACAATTCCGAATTTAGTTCATAAAGTAGAACTATTGCTAGGTGACCTTTCAGGGCAGTATACCAGGGAATCACAGAGTGGCAAACAGCACAAACATGGCTCTGGGCTAGAGGTGCAGGTGCCCAAACCCAGTGGGTCCAATCTCCCCTTCTAGCTCACCAAGAGATTCCACTTACAGCTAAGCAAGGGTACCAAAGACTGGAATGACTACACAAGATCATCTAGGAAATGTCCTTAGGGGGTTGGCACTATGTCAGTGTACTGTGGGCTCTGTGAGGGCGAGGGCTGTATCTCAAGCTTCTTCCTATTTCCACTTAGAAATCACCCAATGATTGCTTTCTTATTATGAGTGGTTAGTTTTTTTTTGAGACCCTGGATCTTAAAAACATAGTTCTTCAAATAAGAATAGGCTTATATGAGACATTGACAAACACCACTCCCGTAGGTCAAAAGTGCCCTCTGAATAGCATAGCTTAACACCCAAGAAAAAAATTAATCTCCAAATTAAAATGAGTCTTCAGATTCTCCCAAAGTGAGACCCTTAGGAGAGCTATCATTACCTGGGCTGGGGACCCAACATAGGAGTCCCAGAGAGCCCCATCCTTCCTCTCCCTTCTTCTCTCATTGCTCCTCCTGACTTCTTCTTACCCCCTATTATAGAGGTGTATCATAAGTATTATTAAGTTAATACATATTTTTAAAATAATAAGATACAATCAAGGTGATTAGAACATACTCAAAGCTGAATCTTGAAGTAAAATATGACTTAAATACATGAGATCTTCATTCAATGAGAGTTGTGAAAAGCTAAAAAGCAACAAGGAAATACACAGTTAATACATTTTAAAATCCCACCTGTGGGATTCTGAATGTTTAAAAAGTAAGAAAAATGGTTAAAAATTTTCATGGCTGGGGGTTAACTCATTAGGGCCACATGACCCAGATATGTTCTCTAAATTGTCTCCATTCTGGTCCTGTTCAGGATAGGATTGACCCAGAAGATGCTTAAGGTTTTCTCAGGGATCTTAGGAGTAATGGTAGCTTTGGTGGTTTTCAGGGTGGATCCAAGAGGAGAACAATGGCCCATGTCTCCTATGGGAACTCTATCTAATGCCCTGGCATTACATGTAGTGTAGATTTACCTCTGTCTGACTCACACTCCCTTCCGCATTATAGCTCTAGAAACACAGAACTTCTTATCCATTAACACAGGAACACAAGCAGTCAAGCAGCTTGAAATTACTTCTGTGTGTGTGTGTGTGTGTGTGTGTCTGTCTGTCTGTCTGTCAGTGTCTGTGTGTGTCTGTTTCTATGTTCTATCTCATCCTGCTAGCTAAATTCTAGTGACCCCACAGCCTCCAGGCCTGTCAACTGACCTGGCAGCTGGTATTCCTCATGAAGCAGAAAGCAAGATCTAGAATGCACTCTGTAAATGACTAGAGAGGTGTCCCTTCCCTTCTTTTCCCTTGCCTCACCCTTTCTCTCCACCATTCCTAAAAAAGGACATCTTAACAATTTGCTATAAGAAAAAAAAAGGAATTTGCTGAGAAATCTGTTACCAAAGAAGTATTTTCAGTCTGCAAGTAAATGTCTAGTTGTGCACATTTCCATCCTTCAAAAATTCCATTACATGTTTCCTTGTTTGTACCTTTAAAACAGAAACACAAGAGCAACCATCTGAAAGTGGAGGGTAAAAGCAAAGTCATGACCTTCTAGAAAGAGTTAACAGCTCAGATGGTCAGGATCCATCAGGGGCTTAGCTCTGGGGCCCAAAGAGTAGGGGCATCTTCCTGGATACAAGCTCAAGGAACTGGGGGTTGCAATGGGATACTCACCAATGGCCAATTTCCTCAGCTCCTCCCCTAAAATGAACTCAGCAGTCAGACCCATAAGAACAGCTTTTTTGAGGGTTAATAATAGTATCCTAAATTGTGTGCAAGTCTTCAAAATGTAAAAACATTCATTATGGCCAAGGCTCTACACCTATAGACTGGGAGCTAAGCAAGACCAACTCCCGCCTGAACCTAAGCTTGAGGACAACCCCCACTACAGGGGGGTTGAGGACCACCTCTTTAGATCCTCCTCAGTGATAACTAAAATTCAGTTTTCCCCTAAACTTGAAGGACCATTACCCTTGAACTCCTCTGCTCAAGTATGTTTGGGCAGGGATGTGCACTAAGCATAACCAAGGCCTTTCTCCTTCAGCTGGCAACACCCAGGGTAAGCTAAGTTCATAAAGGTTATCTTGGGAGACATAGCTCATTTCAAAAAACAAAACAAAACCTTCCTGCACAAAATTCAGAAGAACTCATTTGCCACGGGTGTGAATTATTTAATGTGTGCCCAGAAATGGTCCTGAATAGAAAATGCCTTTGGGTCCTCACTAGATGCAGAGTTCACTCACTCACAGTGATGTCCCAGAACCTGCCCAGCCTATGCTTTGTATTTCTTTCACTTGTTTCCTTTTGCCCTCCCCTGCCACGGTGTTGCTCCTGTGTTAGCCGAGACCTAGAATACCAGGCATCTTCGTTGGAGACTCATTACAGCTTATCTCTATCTGCCTTTCTTTAAAGCCAGCTGAACATACCCAATGCTCTCCCTTTATGGTAAGACCGACCCTCCTGACCACGCTGTTAGCTTCTGTGACCCTCCTCTAACACCCCCACCATCACTCCCCACCCCGGTCCCCAGAGTCTCTTGGAGCCCAGCCTCGCTCCTGTTGCCGTTGCATGTAGCCACCATGTCGTGTCTATCCTGCCCTCTCCTGCCTGGTCGTGTGTGAGCCGTGAAGTGCTGTTTGTGTAATGGTGTTCTTTTCCCTCCCTGAGCTTTTCTCTGGGTGATAATTCACTGTGATCTTGACCATCTAATGAGCCACCGGGAGAGAATTGGACCCAAGGGCCATTTCCTGTTAAACATTCTGAGGACTCCACCGGCTGAGTCTCCAGCCTTAATCTGATGTGGGAAATTTGTGCAGGGCACCCATAAGCACCATGGTAAGGGCCTCCAGAGAAAAGATGAAAGAGAAGGATAACAGAAAGTCAGATGATGACTTCCCACTAATCATCCAGTGTCTGTAACATCTGGCCTCCTGTGTGCTCAGTATTTAAGGCCACAGTAAAATGTGTAAGGTGGAATTTATTACTGACAGTGTGGCTGAATATCCAACCACTCCAACAAATATACCCATGATTTTTTCTAAATTGCTGAAGTTCATTAAAATTAGGCTATCCCCACTTTTCTACAGCAGGCTGCAAGCAGAAAAACGAACTCAGTAGTTTGATTGGAACACTCCTGATGTAGGAGTCTATGATTCACTTTGCCTAAAGTGACAGATGCCACTGGGTGTGACCTTGAAGCCTCCTTGGAGCAACCTTCTCCAAAAAGCTGCCATCACATGTTTTAAAACTGAGCCAAGTGTGAGTTTTTAAAAGGACGAGTGAGTAGGTCAATTCCCTGAAAGTCAGCAGAATGGGGGCAAGATTGGGCCGGCCGGTGGTGTCTCCTAACACAGCCCATCCCAGGCTGGCTGGAAGGCTGCCAGGGAAAGGCTGAGACTGGATGTTGTACCCTACTTCACAGAGGCAGCCACTGGGATCTGCTTCTTCCCAGCAGTGTCATTTGGCTTCTTAGAGGACGTTTTTGTGTCTACATGGAAATGTGCTTCTCCTCCTTCTAGAGGGTTAGGAAACTATAGCTACTTGTGGGGACCAGGGAGGGTGGTGAACCCAACATGGAATTCAAACTGCAAGCTTGACTTTTATTTTTTAACTTATTGGATCCAGATGCCCCTGTAGCACCAGCTTCTCAAACTCTTGACACTCAGAGCTGAAGTTCCCCGTGTAAGCTTGTTCTTTCTTCTTTTTTCTCCTTTCCCGAACATAGTGGAACTGACAGCTGAGTTATAAAACCCCAAGCCGCCTCTTCCTTCTCCTCTGGGGGAACACAACCTCCTTTTAAGGAGAGAAAATAGAATTTCAAGTAGATACATGGGTGATAGAAATGCGGAGATTAAGGGCATCAAAGACTTCAAAATACACAGGCAGGGTAGGGCCCAGGGGCAGGATGAGGAGTTCCATCCTGAGTCCTGCGATAGCCCATGAGCAGGCCCCCAGATGCCCACAGGTCACCCTGCCTAAGGGGAACAGGCCCACTGACAGGATCTGAGGCGGCTGTGGTTTGAAAATAGAAGAAATAGTGTGACTCCTCCCCTGTCTGGAGAGGCAGACAACTAGGAGAGACCCTTCAGACATGGTTTCTGTGCAGCCTTCCCAGGGCAGAGTGAGGGTGTGCCGACACGTAAGCTGCTGCCTCTGAGGTTTTTGCCACCCTCGTGGGTCTCTCATGCTGAACAGGAGTAGTAGGATGGGTGGCCTCGGGAACCACTAGCTATGTCAGTGACAGCAGACCATGGGATTAGAACAAAGGACATTTGTGCTAATAGGATTTTCAGGGGTGCAGACAAGGTGTGGATGTTGTCAGGATCTGGCCTGGAAAGGACTAAAAAGAAAGCAGAAAGGTGAATCAAGAATGGGGAGGGCAGACACAGATCCAATGACTGGAGACTCCTCCTCCCTTGAGGGAGGCACAAGACAGGAACAGTAACAGGAAGCCCAAAGGTCCATTCTCTCCTGGTGCTGACAGGGTTGGGTGAGCTGCACTAGCTCTGGGGAACAGGCAAGTAGCTCCCAAGGGGCTGCCACCACTGGCTCTCTGGCCGGTGTGGGCAAGAGGGCCAGGGATCAGTCCATGTTGTTCTTAGGTCTGGAGGCAGAGTGTGACAGGGCAGCCTGTATTGCCCCTGAGCCCTGGGCAGGCACGTGTCCCAGCCCCAGGCCCCTCCAGGTCCAACAGGCTCGCCCTGCTAGCCAGCAGACCCCCAGCAGCACCATATTCCTGCTTCCACTTGCCTTGACCTGGATTCTGTCCTTCTTCACCTTCCCCTTGCCCTCAAGCTTCAGAACTCCCCTGAGGAGATGATCTGCCCTAAGCAGAACCCCTTGGTCATCTCATATGGGGGCGTGGACTTTAGAGCTCACTTTGAGGGACTACCCCCCCCCACCTCACCCTGCCTGTGCTCCCCACCCCTTCTAGGGTCTCCTACAGCCTGGAGAGGGTTAGGGCCTCTTAGAAGCCCCAGGGCAGAGGGGAGTAGAACAGCTTCAGAGCCCAAGGGGAGGCAAGGGCTGGGAAACAGTCACCATCAGAGCACTGAGCACTGAGCAGCAACCCTATTCCTACCTTCCCTGTAGCCATGTGGGAAGAGGTAGCACAACAGGAGCTCTGGAACCCCGAGCTGCCAGGGCACAAGATCCTGCAGTGGGCAACGCACTCCAATCCTGTTTGCTGTCAGCCCACCCGGCCCACCAAGACCCCCAGTACAATCATTCGGGGTCTGGGATGGAGGCCATGACCTGACCCGCCCAACCACCTTGAACAGAGCCACATCCCGCTCCGGATGCACGTCCCCCAGCCAAGCCAGACAAGAAAGAGGCTGGGCTGCTTCCTCAGCATTCAGCAGAGGCAGGATGCACCCAAGACAGCTAGCTCTCAGCCTAGGAGATTTCAAAGCATATGGAAGTTCCTTATGGAATCTTCTGTTACTTCACCTAGGGGGTTAAGAATTAGGACTAAAGGGCAAGAGAGGAGAACAGATAGGGTTATGGGCTCAGGGGCCTGGGCACAACTTGGCTCTGCAGAGACCTCAGGCCTGCGTTGTCTACCTGGAAAAGGTGAGCAGCTGGTCTCCCATCTGTGACCCAGTGGAGAGAATCTAGTGCAGCTAACCCTTCCCTGCCTGCCTCCACCCCAACCAAGGGCTGTGTTGCTCAGAGCAGGGCCCACCTTGTTCTTGCCCCCTCCCCTCTTTGTTGCTGTGTTAACTACCACCTCATATTGCCGATGGATTCCAGAACGCAGAGGAGAACTCCCGCATCTCCATCACCTTCTTCCGCCTCTTCCGGGTCATGCGCCTGGTCAAGCTGCTAAGCCGTGGGGAGGGCATCCGGACCCTGCTGTGGACCTTCATCAAGTCCTTCCAGGTAGCCACCTCCACCCTAAGTGGGCTGCAAGGAGAAGAGCCTCTTCAGCTCCCCAAAGGTGGGGCTGCACAAGGGTCTCTGCCCATCTCCTCCTGGGCTCCCTGCGTGGGAGGCGAGGTGATGCTACACAGGAAAGAACACCCCTAGGGGTCCAGTGTGGGGCTCACACTGCTGCTCGCCAGCTCTGTCCTTGATTTCCTCCTGTCTATAATAAGGTCATTGGGCTGGATTTGTGGTTTTCAAAAGCAAGCTCTGGAGCCCCAGACTTCCCCAAAGTCAGAGCAGAGAAGGCTGGGAGCTAAGGGGGAGGCTGAGTGGTTCTGCTTTCTTCTCTCATCTATGTATTTTTCCACAAGAATTTACTGCACAAAGAGGTTTTATGGTGGAAAAATTTTGAAAAACATGGGCCCAGATGATCTGATAACCTCAATGGCCCTCCCACTTTTGGCATTTTTAGGATCTGGCCGTCACCTGCCTCCCAGTAGGCATTTCTGCGGTGTCTGCTCTCCATACCTGTTTGTGGACTTAGCCAAATTCTCCAGGACCCCAGTGTCACTCCACTCAAGGAGAGACGGTCCCCTCCCAGGGGCACAGGGTTGCCTAACTATAGGATCAATTCTCTTTTCTCAGCCTTTATTTTCCATCTGTGAAAGCAGAATAATGGTCGCCCCTGGCCAACGGGTTATGTAAGTCTGAAGTTAAAGAGCAGAAGACTCTGTGAGACCACTGGAATTTTTTGAAGATGACAGTGCAGGGCCCCTGCATGTGCTGCCATGCTTCCTTAGCCCAGCACCAAAGGCAGCTTCTCCCTGCCCATGGAAGCACCACTGTCAGGCTTCCCAGCACTGAAAGATTCCTTCCTTGTCCCATGCTATGGCCAGTCTGAGCCCAGGGATGGGCATGGGAGTGGATCCCTGATCTGAACATGCCCGTAACAGAAGATGCAGTCAGAGGAAAGTGCTCTCCAGGCAGGTGCCTGCCTCGCTTTGGAATTCTATCCCAAAGGCATAAATAAACACCCTTCTAGGCAGCCTCCTGCCCTAGGAATCATCATCCGAGATCCTTGACTGGATCAGCCTCGCTGCACTCCTCAGAGCCAGCTGTCCACCCACCAGCCCCAGGCTGGCTCCCCACTTAATGATGGCCTGCAGCTGCCCTCCCTGCCACCCCCAGCCCACCTCCCCCCAACCTGTGCCATGCCCTGCCCACTCCCTGGGAATCTGAGGGTTCCGGTGAGAGCAGGACTGGTGGCTGGCCCTGTCGGTGGGTGCACCCCTAGGGTCCCACAGCTATGATGATTATACAGGCTATACACATTTCTCTGGGCAAGGAAAAAGCAACAGACAGGGCTAACTGTGTGGCTTGAACGTGGATCAGGAGCTCTGACCTGACAGAAAAAGCATTCGTGTGATCTTGCAATGCCATCTAGTGGTGTGTGGGCACCTGGCAAGGCATTTCCCAGATTCTTGGAATCTCCTGGATTCCAGAGTCAGCCCTGAGCCCCAGGAGGCCTCTCCCACTCTCCCCAGGAGAAGCAACAGAGACTCTGGAAAATGAAGTTGTCTGAGCTGCCAGGCAATAATACATTGAGTGAATAAAATATATGGGACCCAACAATGTGGAAGGCATTACATTAAGCATTTTGTAAACCTTAAATCATTTAAACTCCACAAAACCCCTGAGAGGTAATTCTTCATTCTTCTCATTCTTCAGAAGAGGAAACTGAGGCTCTGAGAGGTTAAGTAATATAGCCCAGCTCCTATGGCTAGAAAGTGGTAGAAATAGGATTTGAACCCATGATCTTTCTTTTATTTAAGTTTTTCCTTAGTAATTGTTTTTATTACAACTAGTAGATCATCATGCTACGTAAAGGAAGGGTGTAACCTGCCTCCACCCCATGCCTCCCCAGGAAAACTTGGTGTGTATCCTCCATGGCTTTCTCTTTGCTATATAGAGCCTAATTGGAGGACGTCTGCTCATTCTTGATAGTTTTTATTAAAGCAGTATCATACAATTTCCCTTACTCTCCAGCCTGATTTTCTCAGTACACCACACTCACTGCTTCTCGGGCAATTGAAACCAAGGGAAAATGGGAGGTCATTGCCATGGTTCAGACCTTCCCCCATACGCTGAACTTCTGTGGGGCCCTGGGAAATGCCACCTCCCAAAACCAGGCCACAGTGCCCTCTGGGAAGGGATCTGGCCAGCCATCTCCCTGCTGGTCTCACGCCCTATATCCTGTGCTTTCTTCCAGGCTTTGCCCTATGTGGCCCTTCTGATAGTGATGCTGTTCTTCATCTACGCAGTGATCGGGATGCAGGTAGGACAGCTCTCCTGCTGCTCCTCCGCTTCTACTTTCACTTCCCAGCTCCCAGCCCCACTTTCTGGACACCTCCTCCCTCCTACCTCCCTCTTGCTCCGACTGTCCCTCCCTCTGCTTCCACTTCTGAGACAAGAAAGTCACAAGAATTAGAGCATCCTTTCAAATGGCAGCCTTATGGATAGGAGGATGAATGGCCAAGTGCGGTACACAACTTCTCTCTCCTGCACCCCAGGCCTGACCTCTGCTCTCAGGTAGGGAAAAACACTCCAAGATTAACACCAGGGGCCTCTGTAGAGACAGCCCTTCCAAGAAACAACACTAAGGGTGTGTCAGACAGCACCCCTCCCTTTGCCCAGGTTTGCCGGCCTGAGAACTAGCCCCCAACCCCAGCATCATTACGGAGAAGCTCATGACTGAGAGGGAGGGAGAGAGGGAATGGAAGAGTGAAGGAACAAAGAAGGAGGAGGGAAGGAGGGAGTCAGGTGGACAAGCTGTCCCCATCAAACACGCAGCAGTTTCAAGGGCCCCCTCACAGGTGCCCTCACACTCTGTGGCGTTCTCCAGCTGGCCTCTCCTCAGGGCTCCAGAGAGCTCCCACAGCCTAGCACTCACACTGACAGGGAGCTTTTCCTCAGCAGCTCCCTAAGGAAGATTCTCCTACTTATTCCTTGCAGAAAGACCTCAAGTTTCCTAGGCCGAAATCTTTTGGGATGAGAAGAGCTACCTTAACCCTCACCAACGGTGGCAGCTTCTAGGATAGTCATATCTTTAAATGGTCATAAAAATAAGGAGGCCCCTGATTTCATGGATAAATTAAGCTTGCCCAAGTCCAGACTGCTCTGAAATCCAAGAACTGAATTTGGAAGAGTGTTTGGGCATCTGGGCTGAAATGGCAAAGAAAAGGAGGCCAGAAGCGTAAGTCTTGAGGGCCTAGCAGTGACTGTGATCAATACCACAGCGCTAGACACTTGCAAGTGGCTGCAAGAAGATCCTAGGCATTCTCACCACACCAAAAAAAAAAAGTTACCTGTGTTAACTGTGTGAGGTGATGGATGTGTTAATTATCTTGGTCTTGGTAACGATTCTACATTGCATTGTACATCAAATTACCACCACATTGTACATTTTAAATAGACACAATTATCTTTGTTAATTATTACTCAATAAAGTTTTTTGAAAGAGAAAAAATATATATTCTCAAGAATCTGCAGCCAGAAGGAGGAGGAGGAGGGGAAGAAGACCAGTGAACCCTCTGTCCCTACACAAAGCAGGGTGCTAGTTGCAGCTTCCACCTGCTCTTAGCCCAGCTCCCAGTGGCCCACAGGAAGGCCCATGGGTACTTTTCCTCTTACACCTGCCCAGTGTGGTGGATGGAGATCAGGGGCTGGATAGGTCAGCAGGTGCCTGCCTCCATGAGGCCCTGCCAGGTCATGTCAGGGGACTCAGCTCAGCTATGAGCTGGATTGACCCACAGTCAGTTGTGACCCCTAAAGAGTCCATTGAACAATGAGTGTCCACCGTGCACTGACTTACTCTCCTCTCCCCCTGCTTAGGTGTTTGGGAAAATTGCCCTGAATGACACCACAGAGATCAACCGGAACAACAACTTTCAGACCTTCCCCCAAGCTGTGCTCCTTCTCTTCAGGTGAGTCTCTGAGGACAGATGCATACAAACACACCTACATGATGCAGCCCTATGGTCTGGATGCAGAATGAGAGGGAACTCTTCCAGGGGACTGTGCAGGGAGAGAAATCTGTTGTTTCATTGTTATTTGCAATACTTTCCACTGAGCTGCCCACTGGTCACTGGCTAGTAACCACCCAAAAGCACTAGGTCGTCACAAGTCTAATACTGAAAGCACCATGGTTTGGAAGCCAAACAGGCTTCAAGCCAAGATTGTGACACATTCGCTGTGTAAGACACCTAACTTCTCTGAGTCTCAACTCCCTTGCAAACAAGTACAGCTATACCAATGTCAGTGTCATTTGCTGTAGTGGGTTATTATGTCCTCATGCACTTAGTCTCCTCCTCATTTTAGCCAGCCATGAGCCTTCACCCCTCTTGGAAGGCCACCACCTCAGGCCTAGCTGTAGAAAAGAGTGTTTCTCAGCCTGCTCCTGAGTGAATGAGTCTATGCTGCAACCTACTTCTTCCTCATCTGACTCCTAATGACCTCTTTGGTCCTTCTCAGTTTCCTGTTCCTCACAGCCTGGAACTCTGGGGCCCCTATCTAGACCAGGGCTGGCAGATGAGAATGATTTACCCCATCCCTGGACCAGACGACTTCTAAAGTCCATTCCAGATCATATATTCTACATATTATGGCCCTGGGAGAGGCAGTGAGCTCTCTACCATTCCCTGGGGTCCCTTTCCAGAAGATCCAGAGATCTATCAGACAGCATCACTTTCACCAAGTTCTATCAAATCCTTTCCCCACACCCAAGCTCAAGTATCATTATTGCTCAAAATGTATTAAATCAAAATACTGAAGCCTGTGCCATATTTAAATATCAGAGCTGAACACAGATATAAGACTGAGCACATGGGTCTATCTCCCCTCCTGTCCTAAAGCCCTTGATGACAGAAGATATTTCTTTTTTTTTTTTTTCAACGTTTATTTATTTTTTGGGACAGAGAGAGACAGAGCATGAACGGGGGAGGGGCAGAGAGAGAGGGAGACACAGAATCGGAAACAGGCTCCAGGCTCTGAGCCATCAGCCCAGAGCCCGACGCGGGGCTCGAACTCACGGACCGCGAGATCGTGACCTGGCTGAAGTCGGACGCCTAACCGACTGCGCCACCCAGGCTCCCCAGAAGATATTTCTTAAAAGAATAAACCCAAAACAATACTAAGGTTGGGGGGGGGGGCATGAAAGAGTGCTGTTACTCAACCAGGAATGTTGAGGAATTTCTAAATGGAAGAAATCAGATGGGGTTCAATTGACAAAGGAACAAGATCTGAAGAAAACACCTTCCCAACAATGTGTGGCCTGTGAAAAAAGTGAGAGCACTTCCTGGATCCACAGGTGCACAGCACAGGAGAGACCATGACCAGGCCAGCTCCTCAAGGACCTGTATTTGGAGAGCATTTGCTAATGCTCACAAGCTGAAAGCAGCAGCACTGAACATCACACCCCTGGGCTTTGGGGTCTGAGAAGTAGAACAGATCCCCCCAAGGAACTCCACCCTCAGAGATGCTACCTTCCCACCTCACCTGACAGCACATCTTCTCTTTCTTCCATGATCTCCAAAGAGTCTCTCTAATGAAAATTTGATCCACAGAGTTGTGAACTGGGTTCTCAAGCACAAATAACAGTCAATAATAATACCAAAGTATTGGGGGGAAACTAGTATCAATAAAGAAAGGCACCATGCTCAATTAGCAGATGAATGAACACATGAGGAGGAAAAAGAATATATGAAGCTAAAAGATTTGAAAATAAATATAATTCATATCTTTAGAGAGATTGCAGAGCATATTACATCTGTTAAATTAAGAAGGAGGAGGAGAAGTGGTTTTTTTTAAGTTCATTTATTTTGAGAGAGAGAGAGCAGGGGAGGGGCTGGGAGAGAGAGAGAAAGAGAATCCGAAGCAGGCTCTGTGCTGACAGCTCTGGGCTCAGTCCCACGAACTGTGAGATAATGACCTGAGCCAAAACCAAGAGTCAGATGCTTAAGTGACTGAGCCACCCAGGCACCCCAGAGAAGTCATTATTAATAAGAACAAATTAAAGAAAGAACTCAAAAAAACATACAGTTGTTGAAATATTCAGAAAATGGGCACAGCTAAAGAATGAGGTACTGAGCTGAAAGGTCAAACCAGGATTCTCTTAGTACACAGCCAAAGGCACAAAAAAACTGAAAATATAAAATAAAAATTAACACATGGAGGATAGAACTGAAAATCCCATCTTTCTCATACAAATTCAGCTAGAAAAGACAGAAGGAATGGAGAGAAGGAAATGAAGGAATGATCAAAGAAAATTTCATATAAAGATCTGAGCCTTCAGATTGCAATGGCTTACTAAATGCAGAATAAGTTTGTCAAAAAGTCCCTTAGACACATTATGATGAAGTTTTAGAATACCAAGAATAAAGAAAATATCCTTAAAGCTTCCTAAGAAAAAAAAATACTTTCAAAAGTGTTCCTGGGAATGCAAGCTGGTGCAGCCACTCTGGAAAACAGTATGGAGGTTCCTCAAAAAACTAAAAATAGAACTACCCTATGACCCAGCAATTGCACTACTAGGCATTTATCCACAGGATACAGGTGTGCTGTTTCAAAGGGACATATGCACCCCCATGTTTATAGCAGCGCTATCAACAATAGCCAAAATATGGAAAGAGCCCAAATGTCCATCGATGGATGAATGGATAAAGAAGATGTGGTATATGTATACAATGGAGTATTATTTGTCAATCAAAAAGAATGAAATCTTGCCATTTGCAACTACGTGGATGGAACTAGACGGTATTATGCTAAGTGAAATTAGTCAGTCAGAGAAAGACAAAAATCATATGACTTCACTCATATGAGGACTTCAAGAGATAAAACAGATGAACATAAGGGAAGTGAAACAAAAATAATATAAAAACAAGGAGGGGACAAAACAGAAGAGACTCATAAATATGGAGAACAAACTGAGGGTTGCTGGAGGGGTAGTGGGAGGGGGGATGGGCTAAATGGGTAAGGGGCACTAAGGAATCTACTCCTGAAATCATTG
The DNA here is from genome assembly GCF_014898765.1 of Herpailurus yagouaroundi. NCBI lineage: Eukaryota > Metazoa > Chordata > Mammalia > Carnivora > Felidae > Herpailurus > Herpailurus yagouaroundi. The sequence continues at coordinate 8,443,905 of NW_024412572.1, forward strand.
TTGCACTATATGCTAACTAATTTGGATGTAAATTTAAAAAAATAAAAAATAAAACAAGTTAAAATTGAAAAAATACCAATTTTCATTATACTTGGTATTAGCAAAAGTACATACTAGAAGACAAAGGAATAATGTATTCAATATTATGAAGAAAATGTACTTTTGGACCCAGACTCCTATAATGCAGCCTAATTAGCACTGTAACAAAGCAAAATAGATTCCAAAAGCATAAGAACCCAGAAAGTTTACTCCCTCACAGAAACAACTACACAAGGATGCACTTCCACAGAATGAAAAATTAATCTAACAAATAGAATGAACAGAGTAATATTAGCAAAGAAGCCATGAAGTTTATAGTTATGAGTTATGAACAAAGAAATTATAAACCTTATATTAAATCGAAATAGTTGTTAAGGGAGGTATTAGTTATTAAAGAATTGTTAATTTTTAAGTGTAATAATTATATTGTGGTTACATAAAGTTATCATTTTATTTTTTAGATGCATATTGAAATATTTAGGGTTGATATAATGATATTACATGAAGTTTGGGATTTGCTTTAAACTATTCCATCACAGAGATAAAAGGTGCCATATAGGGAATATATATAGTCAGTGGTACTATACTAGTGTTGTATGGTGACAGATGGTGGCTACACTTGCAGTGAGCAGAGCATATAGACTTGTTGAATCACTGTGCTGTGCACCTGAAACTAATGTTAACACTGTGTCAACTACTTCAATTTTTTTAAAAGGTGAGAATCCAAAATACAAAAGAATAAAATAAAATAATATAAAATAAAATATTCCAGCGAAAAGGGGAGAAGGGTAATTTGGGGGAGATATATGAAACACACACAGCAAAATATTGATGATTGTTAAGATTGGGTGATGGGTACCTGGGGTTTCTTTATAATTTCTACTTTTGTATATGGTTGAAAATTTTTGTAATAAATTTTTAAATAAGAAATAATAACTTAAGGGAAAATGTCCAAAACCTCAATAGCAATTTGCAAGTGAAAACCTTAAAATTATCTCAACAAAGTCAGAAGAATGAGGTGGTAGAAGAATAAGAAACATGAAAGTGTGCTGACATTCTTCTCTTGTTGTAGAGAGGAAAAGATGCTATTCAACCCTATGCACAGCCAGGGGAAAGTGTGTAAATATATATGTTAAATATTTGAAGGTCAACCATTAGAAAAACAGAAATGGAAATGTGTACATTCCAAATCACTAGAGGGGGCAAAAATCAGCAAGTAAAACCTTAGCAATTCCACAAAAGGAAGGAAAGGCAAAGGAAGGAAGGTGGGAAGGAAGGAAGGAAGGAAGGAGAGAGAAGGGAGGGAAAGAAAATTAGAAAAGAAAACAAGATGTCAGGAATAAAAGCAAAGATTAATAATCACTAAAAATTAAATTTTTCTATTAAAAGATAGATACTCTAATGTTGGTTTTAAGAAATCTAACTGTAGCCTGTTTATAATATAGTAAAATAAAATGATCTAAAGAAAATAAAAATAAAGGAATGGAAAAAGAACAATGCTTAAAAAAAATAGATGTAGTAATAACAGTATCAGAAGAAATAAAATTCCAAATGAAAGGCACTCAATAAGACAAAGAGGGATATTTGATATAGATAGAAGGTATAATCCACCAGATTACATAATAACCACAAAACTACATGAGCCTAACAATATAATTTGGAAATATATCAATGAGACTAATAGAATAAGGAAAAAATGAACACTCACATACACACACACACACACACACACACACACACACACACAGAAATACACACAATGGGAGATATGCCAAAAATGACAGATCAAATAGAACAAAATAAAAGAAAGGGTAAAGAATATCTAAAAACACAATTGATAGGGGCACCTGGGTGATTCAGTTGGTTGAGTGTCCAACTTCAGCCACTCACAGTTTGTGAGTTCGAGCCCCACATCATGCTCACTTCTGTCAGCACAGAGTCTGCTTAGGATCCTCTCCCCTTCTCTCTACCCCTCCCCCACTTGTGCACGCATGCACACACATGCTCTCTCTACCTCAGAAATAAATATTTACTTTTTAATTAATTAATTAAAATACAAAAAACACACAACTGACAAATTTAATGTAATAAATTTGTACTCAATAAATTGCAAAAAAAAGTTATTTTTAAGCACCCAGAAACATTCACAAAAATTAGCCAAGATTTAAGTCACAGAGAAAAATTCAATAAATTGTAAAACTTCCCCTGACTCCAATATAGCAAAAATTATAAATTAACCACAAAATCAGTAGTCCCTCCAAAATCTATTCATGTAAATGTTTTGAGTCACTGATCTAAATAACTCAAAGCTGAAGCTTACATACTTCTTAGAAATGAAAAGTGAGAGCAGTACATCTTAAATTTATAAGACGTATCAATCAATACCAAAGAAAATTTCAAAGCCAAAATTTTATTTTACAAATTTATAATAACCAAAACAATGGATGGAAAAAGAATAGCAAAATAACCCCTAAATATGAAATAACTCACTTATTAAAATAAAAGCAGAAATTAATAAAATATGAAACAAAAATATTTATCAATAGACCCTAAAACTAAGTCTTTGAAAATACCAGTGAATAGACAAAACTTCATCAAATCTAATTTTTTTAAAAAGACACATCAAAAAGAAGAAAAGAAATACAATTACAGATATGCAATAGATTTTCAGAATGATAAAATATGAACAAATTTATGTCAAATACTTGAAAATCCAGTAAGCACTTTTATATAGGAAAATATAAATCACAAAATTATCTTAAGAGCAAATTTTGTTTAATTAGTCACAATAGAAATTGAAAAGGTAATCAAAGTTTTAGTCCTCAAAAAGTCCCAAGATCCAGTATTTTTATGTGTGATGTCTACCAAAATATCAAAGAATAGATCATCCCTATGTTACATATGTATTAAGAAAGGGGAAAAAAGCAAGAAGTATAAATATGAAAACGTGTAGACATAACTGTCATTGTTGGCAAACAACAGTCTAATCCAGGTAGAAAAAACAAGCAAATCAACTCAAAAACCTTATAACAATTAATAGAATCAGTAAAGTGGAAGATTAACAAAAGAAAACAATCACTTTCCTGTACTGGAAATTATTAGTTTGGTCAGCCTACTTTAACAAAATATGAAATGAGTGGCTTAAACAACAGACATTTCTTTCTCACACATCTGGAAGCTAGAAGTCTGAGATCAAGGTCCCAGTCAATTCAGTTCCTGGTGTGAGCCCTCTTCCTGGCCTACAGACAGCCACCTTATTGCTGTGTCCTCATATGATGAAAAAAATGGAAAGCTCAAGTCTCTCCTTCTGTTATTAAAAAGACACTAATTTTGGGGCGCCTGGGTGGCGCAGTCGGTTAAGTGTCCGACTTCAGCCAGGTCACGATCTCACGGTCCGTGAGTTCGAGCCCCGCGTCGGGCTCTGGGCTGATGGCTCGGAGCCTGGAGCCTGTTTCCGATTCTGTGTCTCCCTCTCTCTCTGCCCCTCCCCCGTTCATGCTCTGTCTCTCTCTGTCCCAAAAATAAGTAAACGTTGAAAAAAAAATGTTTTAAAAAGACACTAATTTTATCATGGGGGACCCAGCATTATGACCTGATCCAAATCTTATTATCTCCTGAGGCCTCACCTGCAAATTTATTGAGGTTTAAGGCTTCAACACATGAATTTGGTGGGGGACACATTCAGTCTATACCAGGTAATTAGTAAACAGAGAAAAGAGCACATACTATCACTTTTCCTAGTCAACATTATACTGCAAGTTTTATCCAATGCAATAAGAAAAATAAAAAGTAAGAATTGCGGGGCGCCTGGGTGGCGCAGTCGGTTAAGCGTCCGACTTCAGCCAGGTCACGATCTCGCACTCCGTGAGTTCGAGCCCCGCGTCGGGCTCTGGGCTGATGGCTCAGAGCCTGGAGCCTGTTTCCGATTCTGTGTCTCCCTCTCTCTCTGCCCCTCCCCCGTTCATGCTATGTCTCTCTCTGTCCCAAAAATAAATAAAAACGTTGAAAAAAAATTAAAAAAAAAAAAGTAAGAATTGCAGAAGAAACAAAATTAAATGCCAAAAAATCAATTGCCAAACTCAACAACAACAGTTTTAAAATGGGCAAAAGTCTTGAATAGACATTTCTCCAAATATCCAAAGAAGATATATAAATGGCCAATGAGCATGTGAAAAGATGTTCAACATCACTAATCATAAGGGAAATATAAATCAGAACTACAGTGAGATACTACCTCATATTCATTAGGATACCTACTATCAAACAAAACAAAACAAAACAGAAAACAAGTGTTGGCAAGGATGTGGAGAAATCGGAACCCTTGTGCCCTGTTGGTGAGAAAGAAAAAGGCATAGCCATTGTGTAAAACAGTATGACGATGACTCAAAAAATTAAAAATAAAATTACCATATGAATCCTTGCACAATGTATAGGTAAATCAAATCATCATGAAGTACACTTTAAATATCTTACAACTTTGGGGGCACCTGGGTGTCTCCATCTGTTAAGCATCCAACTCTTGGTTTCAGCTCAGGTCGTGATTTCAGAGTTTGTGAGATGGAGCCCCACATGGGGCTCTGCACTAATAGCACAGAGCCTGATTGGGATTCTCTCTTTCCCTCTCTTTCTGCCCCTCCCCAATGTGTGCCTGTGCACTCTCTCTCTCTCTCTCTCTCTCTCACACACACACACACACACACAAAATAAACATTCAAAAAAAGAAAATAAATAAATACCTTACAATTTTATTTGTCAATTATACCTCAGCAAAACTGAAAACGAGTTGGCAAGTCCACAGAGCAATGGCATTTGTCCTGCACTGACGACCAGAGCATAGATTGGACAAACCTTTGGAGAACCAGGAATACCTAGTGAAAATGAAGACGACCCTAACTTCCACTTTCTAAGCAGATATCCAAGGCATGGACCTGCATTTTGATTGCAGTCTTCTTTATAATAGCAAAAAAGAAAAGAAAAACCTTAAGCAGGACAATGGGTTTTTTTTAATGGTATATACATAGAGTATACTGCTATAGGGTAGTTATGTTGAATGAACTAGAACTAAATGGATAAATCTTAACATGAATTGCAAACTTAACATGAATTGCAAAAAAAGGGACTTTTCAGAAAAGGCAGTTTGTCACCATTTATATATAGTTTTAAAACATTCAAAACAATGATATATATTTTCGTATCTGATAGTGACTGTATCAGACCATTCAGGGAATGATAAACACCTAATTCAATTCAGTAGTTCCCTCTGGGCAGGGAGGATGGCACAAGGGGTAAGAGAAAGATCCAGAGATATGAGATGGGCCCCATGGGTGGTAGACTTTCTCACCGCTCTCCCCTAGGTGTGCCACAGGGGAGGCATGGCAAGACATCATGCTGGCCTGCATGCCAGGGAAGAAGTGTGCCCCCGAGTCAGAGCCCAGCAACAGCACGGAAGGGGAAACGCCCTGTGGCAGCAGTTTTGCCGTCTTCTACTTCATCAGCTTCTACATGCTCTGTGCCTTCCTGGTAAGCCAAGGTGGGGCTGAACAGCCATGGGTATGAGTGTGCAGTTCAAGGCAGCCCAGGCTCTCTATCTACCTTTGCAGCTTGCAGTCAGAGCAACTCCATCAGAGGAACTAGCTTGCAGAGACTGAGTTAGGAGGAATGTCCAACCATCAGACAAGGACACAAAGCCCTGGGCCAGAGTGAGCCCAACTAGCATCTTTCTTGTCCATTCTTGGCTCTTGTGATGGTGTCATTGTACTAGAGGACAGAGGGGATGTGTGTGGAGGCCTAGAGGCAACCTGTATGTTTTCGACACTTTGATGCAGAGTGCAGGAAGGGTGGTGGATAAAGCTGCCCTCTGTCCTTGGCAGCGCTACCCAGCAATTGTGTATGAGAGAAACTGTCCAGCCCATATGTGGGGTTCATCCAACCCTGCTCTGATGCAAGCAAATTCATACCCAAGAGACCCAAGTTCCAGGGACTGGTGTTTTAAATGGTGAATATAGCTGGTCTTTAGAAACATGGGCTTCTGCCACACATGGCACCGGCTGGCAAAGAGGATTCAAGTGTACAGGAGGTCCTCTTGTAGAAACTCATCATATCTCTGTCCTCGGCAGATCATCAACCTCTTTGTAGCTGTCATCATGGACAACTTTGACTACCTGACAAGAGACTGGTCAATCCTTGGTCCCCATCATCTGGATGAATTTAAAAGAATCTGGGCAGAGTATGATCCTGAAGCTAAGTAAGTTCCCAGAGAGAAAGACTGATTCCCAAAACCCAGAGAACATTATGTGACCACACCTATAGGAGAGGTTCAGAACAGTTTAGCATTGGGTAGATCGACTGGAAACACTGAACTGCACCAGACCCCAGGGCCAAAGGTCAAAAGGGCCAGTGATACGCCAGGCATCTTTGGCTAAGTCAAGAACATGTCTGCTATTTTCAGTTGGACAGAAGGATGGGGGATCCTAGTGTCAGGAATAACTAGTAAGTATTCAAGTTAAAATATTTAGTCGAGTAGATCTCACTCCATTCTTGCTTCAGGTTCAAAGATACCCTCATAGGTCCATCACATTCGGTTGACGCTCAATAAATGCCTTTTGGTCAGATGGTTAGATTGCAGCAGCAAGTATCTGTAAGAATCTCATTGTACTCCTGAAAGTCTCTTCCACCTTAAGCAAAGCACTGGTGGAAAATTGTTCATTAAAAGCACTGGTGGAAAATTGTTCATTAAAATGTATATATTGGTTTTGGAGTTTTACCATGCAATTCTGCAACTCTGCACCAAGTTTGACCAACAGAACAATAGCTTTGGAGAGCCCAGTACTGAGTCCTGGGCTGCTAGTCGAAACCACGACTCTTGACTGATCTTTGACTCCTCTCCTTCCTCTTTTAGGGGTCGTATCAAACACCTAGATGTGGTGACCCTGCTCAGGCGGATTCAGCCCCCACTGGGTTTTGGGAAGCTGTGCCCTCACCGCGTGGCTTGCAAAGTAAGAGATGACCTGAGTTCAAAGGAGAAAAAGAAAAAATATGGAAGGGAAGAGGCCTATTTGTCTTGTGACCTTGGTCAGACCTTGATCCTTACAGGGATTGAAGACAATATTTTATGTGCCTAAAGAAATGAACATGGGCCAGATTACATTTTGAGGTTCCTACCAACAATCAGTCCTCAGACACCATAAAGGAAAGATGAAATGGATGCCTCATGACCCAACCAGCCACATGCCCAGTCCCATCAAGCTGCACCACCTAGGCATCCTAGAAGACTTCCAGCCAAGGACAGATGGATTAGGGGTTCTCTTCCTGGGATCAGGGGGCTATTAGAGTGTCTATGTATCAGCCTCAGGGACCTGTAAATCTCTAAAATTGTGTGCAAAATCACTGAAACACTCACAAATTGTACCAGGGAGAGGATCCATCATGTTCGTATTTCTAAGTGAGTCCATGACCCCATAAAAGTAAAAACAAGCATCCTAGTCTCTTTAGACCTAACTGTTGCTCATGTGGCCCTCACATGACCCTGAGAGTGAGCGCCCCCTTAAATTGTGTGTCCAGGCACCTCCCTTACCTCATTATAATCCCAACCAGGTAGCCCCACAAATGCTGAAGGGTATTGTTTCCACTCTCTCCCCTCTTCTTTCAATCCCCATTTCCACCACTCTGTACTCCTTATTGGAATAACAATGAGCTGAAAGGGGTTAGGGAAAGTGAGATCAGAGAGCTGTATAGAAGAGGCTCAAATAGAAAATTTTAACTCTGTCGATAAACCATTCATGGAAAATGGAGAACTGAATTGTGCTCTGTTTTACTCATTTTTTTCTCACTTGCATCTCCACCTTGTTCCAAAAAAGATGTTAGAAGATTTCCAAGGGTATAGAAGATAAGACCAAAAAAAAAGAGCACAAATTAAATGTAAAGTCAAAGCACAATGGACAAAAGAGCAGGGACAAATGTGGCCTACACAAGGTGACAGTGTGTCTTTGTGCCTTCCAGACTGCCTGGGTGTTGAGCTTCCCCACGGCCAGTCCACAATTCACATTGTCCTTGAGAGTCAAGAAGATCCAGTCACTCAGGAAAAGTATAAACCTTTTTGGCACTATGGTTAATGGGACAGCATACGATCTAACGAATAAGATCTTTGACCACATCTTGAGAGCAGATGCCAGAATGGTGCTCTTTCTCATAATTACTCTGGTGTGTGCTGAGGGCCGCACACCAGGGCACAATGCAATAGCAGCTATTTTGGGTGGTGAGAATGGAGGGAAAAGGGCAATCTGATCCAATCCAGTCAACAAGCTTTTAATTCAGCTTGATGCAGAGGTATATTTTTCAATATACAGAAAAGAAGATACACTACACCTCCTGCATGCAAACCTGCCATTACTGTCTCTCTTGTCAAGGCTTTGGATGAATGCTGCTGGCAGGTGGGCTCCTGGCAAATGCCTGGCATGCAGCTGTTCTTCGTTGCCAGTAGAAAGCACACCCATATGCCTGAGCAGACATTTGAGCAGAGGAGGGGGTTGTGTGGGCTTACCATCCTTTTGTGGAGGCAAGTGTCTAATAAGGACAATTTCCATTCTTCCTTCACTCTGTGTGGTAGGGTGAAAGTACTTATGGCAGAGCTGAGATTCTCCCCAGAACAGATTTTGAATACATTTTAGTGACCCATGCCTCAACCCCCACCTGCTCCCAACACACACACAAGTTGCAAGGCTCCCTCCTGGCATTCTCCTGCCATGGTGGTTCTGTAGGTCCTTTGAGAACTGTTTGCTGTAATCACCAGCTTTGCCTCCCTTTCTCCTCCAGCGTCTGGTCTCCATGAACATGCCTCTGAACAGTGATGGGACTGTCATGTTCAATGCCACCCTGTTTGCCCTAGTCCGGACAGCCCTGCGGATCAAAACAGAAGGTAAGGGTCATCTGAGGGCCACTGGGAGAGCCATTCAGAAGGTCTAACAGGTTAACAAAAGAGGAAACCAATAGGCTATAAAGTGCTCCCAGGATCTTCCCATCCTGTGTATCAGAGCAGCGGCTCAGTGATAACCTTCACATGCTGAAGAGGCCTGGCCTGCTCATGTTTCCTTTGCTCCTTGAATGGCCTTTTGGCCTCTAGCCTATTTATTTTGAACCCTAGCTTTCCATCAATTTCTATGAATGATTCTGGGTGATATCTTGAAGTCAGAGCTTATAGTTCAAAAGCAGAAGGTGATGAGTGTTACCTGAAGCAGGACTAAGTCCCATCTAAATGAAATTTTACTGACTGTGTGGATCTCTCAAATGTTTACCTTTCTTTTTAAATTAGAAGTGTCAGGAAGGGGTCATATTGGCAAATGGTGATTATGGTCAAGGTAATCACATACAATTATACAGGCTGTGCCTGGATCAAGGTGCTCAGCTAGCTGACAGGTATGGGTTAAGATCTCACCTGTGCTTTGCTAGCGGGCCATGCTCCCTCAGGGATGTGTCCACCTGAAGGGATGCCTTCTGGTTTGCACAAATGTGCCCTTTGGGCTAGCAGCAGCCTTGGCTGAGATAATCAGCTGTCTTTGTAATTGATAAGTATTTCTGAACCACTCTGTGGAAAAGGCTATATAGAATGTACCTAAGAAGATGCAATTGCTCTCCAAGAGCTTCTAGCTTAATTACAATGTTTCCTAGAGTGTGGTCAAAAGACCACCTGCCTCAAAGTCAGCTGTTGAAGCTTGTTTAAAACTTGATAAGGCATTTATTCTCTCTCTACTTCAGTTTCTTCATTTGTAAAATAAGAATGATAATGATGTGTGGGAATTCAGTTCAGTGAAGAATCCAAAGAAGTGCCATTTCTCAGTTAAATCCTTCCACAAAATAATAGAAACATCTACAATGAAGGAAAACAAGAACCAGGCCAGCAAGACACATGTCAAAGTAATGAGCTAATCTTTAAAAAATTGAAAATAGTTCAAGTTATGCTGCCAAACTAAAGAGAAACAAAGGCTGAAGGAGGCAGTCTGAGATTCTGGTGTAAGAAGACCCTGAATTCACCTCCTCCCAAGGACACACCAAATCTACACCCACATATAGAGCAATTCATCCTGAAAAACAGCTTCTGCACAACAAATGTTAGAAGCACCACACAGAGAATGGCAGGAAAGATGAAAACATGGTAACCATGGGAACACCCTGACCAATGTGATGACCTGCAGCGAGGAGGGATAGCACTGAGGGACCTGCACCCAGACTCACCTACCCTGAGACACAGGGGGAAAACAGGCAACAGGACTGTAAGTGAAGGAAATCCATTTACATCCACTAAATGGTGGGGGGAGTACTGGAATTCTTTCCAGGTTGGAGGTACCAAAAAGCACCATTGTTTACATTCCTCTTTCACCTTGATAATGCAGATGAGAGCAGGGTCTAAGTGCTCTAGTTGGCCTGATAGGGTTGCTCCAATGAGCCCCAGGCCCTTAGCCCACACCAGCTTCCCCCAGGTAGCCCCCACCCATGCCCACCAACTCCAGCCAACCCACCAAGGTGACCTGGTCTTAGTGCACCCCAGGACACCCCCAGCCAGTGTCTGTTGAGCTCCAGCCATTCCATCAGGGTGATCCAAGCACCATATGTCCCTTGACTCCCTGAGACCCTGCTGGCTTCAACTCCAGCCAGCCAGCCAAAACTTCCAGGCACATGCAATCTACACAGGGGATGTTCCTACATGAGGCCACTCCTTGAGAATAGGAGAGGTAGTTATTCCACCTAATTTGTAGAAACAAAAATTGAAAGTCAAACAAAATGAGGAGACAGAAGAATATGTTCTAAATGAAAGGGAAAAATAAAACCCGGGGGCGGGGGGATGAGGGGGTGGGAAATCCCTGATGAAATGGAGATAGGTAATTTACCAGACAGATTTCAAAGTAATGGCCATAAAGATACTCACCAAACTCAGGATAAGAATGAAATAACACAGTGAGAACTTCAACAAAGAGTTACAAAATATAAGAAAGTACAAAACAGAAGTCACAGAGATGAAGGATACAAGAATTGAATTGAAAAATACACTAGAAATCAACAGCAGATTAGATGATACAAAAGAGTGGATCAGCAATCTGGAAGACAGAATAGTGGAAATCATCCCGTCGGAACAGCAAAAAGAAAAAAGAATTTTTAGAAATGAGAATGGTTTTAAGAACCTCTAGAACAACATCAAATGCACTAAAATTCACATTATAAGGGTTCCAGAAGGAGACGGGGCGGGGGGGGGGGGGCAGGAAACTTATTTGAAGAAATAATGACTGAAAACTTCCCTAACCTGGGAAAGGAAACAGACATCCAGGTCCAGGAAGCACAAAAAGTCCTAAAAGAGAACCCAAAGAGACCTATACCAAGGAATATTATTAAATTGTCAAAAGTTAAAGACAAGGGGAAAAAATTTTAAAGCAACAAGAGAAAAACAACTTGTTATGCCCAAAGGAACCCCCCATAAAACTATCATCATATTTTTCAGGATAAATTTTGCAGGCCAGAAGTGAGTGGCATAATATATTCAAAGTATTGAAAGAAAAAACTGTCAACCAAGAATGCTCTACCTGGCAAGGTTATCATTCAGAATTGAAGGCGAGATAGTTTCTTAGACAAGCAAAAGTTAAAGGAGTTCCTCGCCACTAAACCAAGCTTATCAGAAATGTTAAATGGTCTTCTTTAAGCAGAAAAGAAAAGGCCATAACTGGAAATAGTACATGAAGAAAAAACTCACTGATAAAGAGAATATATATATTTATATACTTATATTTATCAGTAAATCAGCCACTTAAAAAGATAGTATGAATAGGGGTGCCTGGGTGGCTCAGTCGGTTGAGCATCCGACTTCAGCTTAGGTCACGATCTCGTGGTCTGTGAGTTCAAGCCCCACATCGGGCTCTGTGCTGACAGCTCAGAGCCTGGAGCCTATTTCAGATTTTATGTCTCCCTCTCTACCCCTCCCCTGCTCATGCTCTGTTTCTCTCTCTGTCAAAAATAAATAAACATTTAAAAAAAGATAGTATGAATATTAAGAAAACAAAAATAGTAATTTAACTATAACTACAGTAAGTAAATAATGCACAAAATAAACATATATCAAATATAACATCAAAAACATAAAATATTGTGGGTGGTGGGTAAAAATGTAGTGCTTTTAGAATGTGTTCAAACTAAAAACAAATTTTGTTCAAACTTAAGTGACTATTAGCTTAAAATAAACTGCTATATATAGAGAGAGAGCAATATTTATGAACATCATGGTAACCACAAACCAAAACCTACAATAGATAAACAAAAATAAAGAGAAAGAAACCCAAACATAACTAAAGAACCATCAAACCACAGTGGAAGACACCAAAAGAGGAAAAATGAAACAGAGAAGAACTGCAATAATAACCAGAAAACAATTGACCAAATGATGATAGTACATACCTATTAATAATCACATTAAAAATAAATGGACTAAATGCTCCAATCAAAAGACATAGGGTGTCTGAATGGATAAAAAACAAGACCCATTTATATGCTGCCTATAAGAGAGTCATTTCAGATCTAAAGCCACTCAGAGACTGAAAGTGAAGAGATGCAAAAAGATATTCCAGGGAAATGGAAACAAAAAGAAAGCTAGTGAGGCAGTACTCATATTAGACAAAATAGACTTTAAAACAAGGACTATAACAAAATACAAAGAAGAGCATTACACAATGAAAAAATGTTCAATCCAAGAAGAGGATATAACATTTGTAAATATTTATACACCCAACATAAAGTATTTAAATATATAAAGCAAATATTGATAGGCATAAAGGGAGAAATTGACATTAATACAATAGAAAGGAACTTTAATATCCCACTTAATCAATGGATAAATCATCCAGAGAATCAATAAGGAAATATTGGCCTTAAATGACACATTGGACCAGATGGACTTAATAAATATATATAGAACGTTTCATCCAAAACAGCAGAATACACATTCTATTCAAGTGCACATGGAACATTTTCCAGGATAGTTAAGCCACAAAACAAGTCTCAGTAAATTCAAGAAGACTGACATCATATCAAGCATCTTTTCCAAACATAATGGTATGACACTAGAAATTAATTACAAAAAGAAAACTGGAAAAAAACCCCACAAACATGTAGAGACTGAACAACTTGTTACTAAACAACCAATGGGTCAACAAAGAAATCAAAGAGGAAACAAACAAACAAAAATACCTTGAGACAAATGAAAATGGAGATACAACTTTCCAAAATCTATGGGATGCAACATAAGCAATTCTAAGAGGGAAACTCATAATGATACAGGCCTACCTCAAGAAACAAAAAAAAATCCCAAATAAACCATCTAACGTTATACCCAAAGGAACTAGAAAAAGAGGAACAAAGCCCAACATTAGTAGAGGGAAGGAAATAATAAAGTCCAGAGTGGAAATACATGAAATAGAGATTGGGGGGAAAAAAAAAGAAAGAAAAGATTAGTAAAAGTAAGAGCTGGTTCTTTGAAAAGATAAATAAAATCAGTAGCCAAACTCAAGAGTAAAAGAGAGAGGACCCAAATAAATAAAATCAGGAATGAAAGAAAAGTTACAACTGACACCACAGAAGTACAAAGGGTAAGGGGTGCCTGGGTGGCTCAGTCGGTTAAGAGTCAGACTTCAACTCAGGTCATGATCTCACGGTTCGTGGGTTCAAGCCCTGCTTCAGGCTCTGTGCTGACAGTTTAGAGCCTGGAGCCTGCTTCAGTTTCTGTGTCTCCCTCTCTCTCTGCCCCTCCCCTGCTCAAAAATAAATAAACATTTTTAAAAATTAAAAAGAAAAGAAATACAAAGGGTAAGAGATTACTACAATTATATACCAACAAATTGAAAAACCTAAAAAAAAAAATGAATAAATTCCTAGAAACACATAACCTTCCAAAGACTGAATCACACACACACAAAAATAGAAAATATGAATAGGCCAATTACAAGTCATAAAATTGAAACTGTAATTTTAAAACTTCTGAAAAACAAAAGTCCAGGACCAGACAGCTTCACAAGTGAACTCTACTAAACATTTAAAAAAGAGTCAGTATCAGGGCACCTGGGTGGCTCAGTCGGTTAAGTGTCTGACTCAATTTTGGCTCAGATCATAGTCTCATGGTTCATGGGTGGGTCATAGTCACAGTTCATGGGTTCGAGCCCCACATTGGGCTCTGTGCTGACAGTGTAGAGACTGCTTGGGATTCTCTCTCTCCCCCCGCCCCACCCCTCCCCTGTTAGCTCGCTGTCTCTCTCTCTCTCTCTCTCTCTCTCTCAAAAATAAATAAGTACATTTAAAAAAATTAAGGGGGCGCCTGGGTGGGTCAGTCGGTTAAGTGTCCAACTTTGGCTTGGGTCATAATCTCATAGAGTTCAAGCCCCATGTCGGGCTCTGTGCTGACAGCTCAGAGCCTGGAGTCTGCTTCTGATTCTGTGTCTCCCTCTCTCTCTGCCTCCCCCCCCTGCTCATGCTCTGTCTCTCTCTCTCGCTCTCTCAAAAATAAACATTAAAAAAATTTTTTTAATTAAAAAATAAAAATAAATTTAAAAAATTTAAGAAGAAGAGTTAGTACCTATTCTTCTCAAATTATTCCAAAAGATTAAAGAGGAAGGAAGTCTTCCAAACTTATTTTACAAAGCTAGCATTACTCTGATACCAAACCAGACAAAAATACCACAAGAAAGAAAATTACAGGCCAGTATCCCTGATAATATAGATGTAAAACTCCTAACAAAATATTAGCAAACCAAATTCAACAATACATTAAAAGGATTATACATCACAATCAAGCGAGATTTATTCCAGAGATGCAAGGATGGTTCAACATCCACAAATTAATCAATGTGATATACCACATTAACAAAACAAAGGATAAAAAATCATATGAAGATCTCAATAGATGCAGAAAAAAGCACTTAACAAATTCAACATTCATTTTATGATCAAAAATGTCAATAAAGTGGGTATAGAAGGAATGTATCTCAACATAATAAAGGCCATATATGACAAACCCACAGCTAACACCATAGTCAGTGGTGAAAAGCTGAAGCTTTTCCTGTACAATCAGGAACAAGACAAGTATGTGCACTCTTACCACTTTAATTCAACGTAGTATTGGAAGTCCTAGCCAGAAATTAGGCAAGAAAAAGAAATAAAGGCATCAAAATTGAACAGGAAAAAGTAAAACTGTCACTATTTGCAGATGACATGATATTGTGTAGAGAAAACCCTAGAGACTCCACCAAATCTATTACAGGTGACAAATGAATTCAGTAAAGTCACAGGATGCAAAACTAACATACAGAAATCACTGTTTCTATACACTAATAACTATCAGAAAAATAAAGTAAGGAAACAGTTCCATTTACAATTGTATCAAAAATAATGAAATACCTATAATACATTCAACCAAGGAAGTGAAAAACCTGTACTCTGAATACTGTTTAAGACATTGATGAAAGAAATTGACAACATGAATAAATGGAAAGATATTTTGTGCTCATGAATTGGAAGAATTAATATTGTTAAAATGTCCATGCTACCCAAAGCATTCTACAGATTCAGTGCAATCCCTACCAAAATACCAATGGCGGGGCACCTGGGTGGCTTAGTTAAGCATCTGACTTCAGATCACGTCATGATCTCATGGTTTGTGAGTTTGAGCCCCATGTCAGGCTCTGTGCTGACAGCTCAGAGCCTGCAGCCTGCTTCAGATTCTGTGTGTGTGTGTCTCTCTCTCTGCCCCTCCCCCGCTCACACATTGTCTCTCTCAAAAATAAACACTAAAAAAATTTTTTTAATACCAATGGCATTTTTCACAGAATTAGAACAAAGCATCCCAAAATGTGCATGGAACCACAAAAATAAATAACCAAAGCAGTCTTGAAAAAGAAGAACAAAGCTGGAAGTATCATCCTTCATGATTTCAAACTATACTACAAAGCTAGTATACTAATCAAAACAGCATGGTACCAGCATGAACACAGACACATAGATCAATGGAATAGAATCAGAAAGTGCAGGAAAAAAACCCACACATATGTGGTCAATTAATCCATGACAAAAGAGGCAAGAATATACAATGGGGGAAAAGTCTTTTCAATAAATGGTTACTGGGAACATTGGACAGCTACACGCAAAAGAATGAAACTGGACCACTATCTTACACCACATACAAAAATAAAATTTAAATGGATTGAAGACTTGAATGTAAGACCTGAAACAATAAAACTCCTAGAAGAAAATAGGCAGTAAATTCTTTGACGTCAGTTTTGGCAATATTTTTGGACCAGTCTCTTCAGGCAAGGACAAAGAGCTAAAATAAACAAACGAGATTACGTCAAACCAAAAAAATTTCACACAGTGAAGGAAAAGGCAACCTACTGAATGGGAGAAGTATGGGTGACATTTGTTCTTCCCCAAGGTTCAAAGGAAAATCTGCTCTGTGACTCTCTTCTAGCTTCTGGTGGGGGCCAGCAATGCTTGGTATTGCTTGGCCATAGCTGTATCACTCTAGTCTCTGCCTCCATCTTCACATGGCCTTTTTTCTGTGTGTCTCCATGTGTCTTCTCCTCTTCTTATACAGACAACAGTAGTATTGGATTTAGGGTCCACTCTAATAAAGTATGACTTTGTCTTAACTAGTAACATCTGCAAAGACCCTATTTCCAACTAAGGCCATGTGCTAAGGTTCCATGTGGACATGAATTTGGTGGGGACACTATTCAACCCACTACAAAAGATAAGCATTTTTATTTGAGCATTATTTTAATTATGACTCTTTCATTGTATATGTCAGAAACCACTAACTACATAAC
Source organism: Herpailurus yagouaroundi (assembly GCF_014898765.1). NCBI lineage: Eukaryota > Metazoa > Chordata > Mammalia > Carnivora > Felidae > Herpailurus > Herpailurus yagouaroundi. The sequence goes on from NW_024412572.1 coordinate 8,460,788, forward strand.
CAGGAAGTGAACCTAACCGTTAGGGATGCCTCCATAACTGGAATGCCCAGGATTATCCTCTGGCTCCAGGTACTTTTTGGATCTGACAGGGGACTCAGGAATCCATCACTCTCTCTCCATTGCCACCTCTGCTTACTCCTGTTGAAACACTTTCCACAGGAGACTCTCTGGTGTGGCCACAGGGCAGATTTCATCTCAGATAGTCTAACACCAGAGCTCTCAACCATACTGCTTCCCCTGTGTAGTAGCAGTAAACACTCCTGTATTGGTTTCCTATACCTATACCAATTACCACAAATTCTTTGGCTTGAACAATACCTATTATTAGCCCACAGTTCTAAAGGTCAGGGGTCCAGCCATGGAGTAGCTGAGTTCTCTGCTAAGAGTCTTACAAAGCCAAATCAGGATATTGATCAGGATGTGTCCTCTTCCAGAAGCTCCAGCTCATTTAGGTTTTTGGAGGAATTCATTTCTTGCCATTGTAGGACTGGCTCTTAGCTCAAAGCATCAGTGTGTGCTTTCTCTCAGGCCATAGCAGCTACCTCCTATTCCTTCTGCTTCCAACTTGGGACAATGCTCTAGTTTTATCTTTTGACCTTCTTCATGCATTACTTTTTTATTTGTTTTGGTTTGGTTTTATTGAAGTACAATTGACATATAACATTACATTAGTTTCAGATATACAGCATAATGATTCCACATTTGTAGATATTAAGAAATGATCACCATAGTAAATCTGGTTATCATCCATCACCATATATAATTATAATTGTGTGTGTGTGATGAGAACTTTTAAGATCTTAGCAACTATCATGCAGTACAGTATTATTAACCATAGTTACCATGCTGTACATTGCATCTCAGGACTTATTTATTTTATAACTGGAAGTTTGCACCTGTGAACTCTCTACTTTTAAAGAGCTCATGTGTTAGGTCAGGCCCACCTAGATTCCCTATCTTAAGGTGATAGGAGCCACATAATATAATATAATCACAGGAGTAAAATCCATCAGAGTCACAGTCCCAGGGACCATGCAGGGTGTGTATATATTGGTGGTGGTGGGAGATAGCTCAGGCAGAATTTTAGACTACTGCCCACCATATCCTCTCTTACAGCTGCTCTACCACCAGTGGCCTAGAGGCTGCACCAGATAGGCATCAAATTAAGTCCGTTTTACCAGTGGAAAAAGTAGACCCAGAGAAACTCCAAAACAGAACCCAGTGTCTACTGATTTCTACTTCTACGCTGAGGTAGAAGTAGAAATTTTTTTGCCACATCCTCCCCACAGGAGACTCAGAAAAGGGCTTTGACACCAAGGTCCCCCTGTGTATGGATGCTTTATGCCTTATGTGGGGGAAACCTCCCAATCAGCCACAGAGGCCCATGAGAAATGCCATGCACTGGAACAGTCCCTCATGCTCTCTGGCAGGTGGCTGTTGAGCTTAGTCAGGGCAGGCTGTCTGGTCTGCTCCAAGTGCCACCCACAAGGAAGCAGCATGTGGGGGTGAAGGGATACCAGTGGCTGGCCCAAGCAGCAGGCAGAGAGGAAGCAAAAAGGAATTGCACTGGACAGGGAATGGAGGGAGGGGGAAGTAGGAGTGCAGAGAACAATACAACCAGAAATGGATGGAGGTAGCCAAGAGAGAGAGTGAAGCTCGTGGACCATGTCTCTCTGTGGGGCAAAATGCCACCAGTAGCGTCTTCCCACTCTACACAGAAGGACCCACTCCATGGGAGGGCCCCAAGGGGCTGATGATCCTTTTCAGCCTTGCATCTCCCTCCCCTCAGGGAACCTAGAACAAGCCAATGAGGAGCTGCGGGCCATAATCAAGAAGATCTGGAAGCGTACCAGCATGAAGCTGCTAGACCAAGTGGTGCCCCCTGCAGGTGGTGAGTACTTCAGGATCTCTTGCCTGGTTTCTGAGTCTACTAGAGTCTTGGGAGGCCTGCTTTCCCCAGGCCCTTTGTGTGTGGAGCTCAAAGGTGCTATTGGTTACAAGGGACGATGGTAGGGGTGCCTGGGTGGTTCAGTCGGTTAAGCGTCCACCTTCGGCTCAGGTGATGATCTCACGGTTTGTGAGCTCAAGCCCCACGTCGGGCTCTGTGCTGACAGCTCAGAGCCTGGAACCTGTTGCAGATTCTGTGTCTCCCTCTCCCTCTGCCCCTCCCCTGCTCACGCTCTGTCTCTCTCTGTCTCTCAATAATAAATAAACGTTAAAAAAAATTTTTTTTAAAGAAGAAGGGACGAGGGTGCCATGCCCTTCACAAACTCAGATACAGAATGTCAGCTTGGAAATCTGGTCCAATCCTACATTTCAAGACCAAGCAAGGCCCCTCAATACTTAGAGGTTTGACAGAATTTCCAAGGAAACTCTGCAAATATAAGTTTCCCCATAAACTACCAGGCTGTTTGCTCTGGAAATAATGGTGCCCTGGAAAAAGAATCCCCTGAGATCCTCTCTGGGTTGAAATTCTTTTTGTTTCTCCTAGGGCAGTGTTTCTCTACCCTGTCAAACCCAAAGCCCCTTTTCATAACAAAAAGTTTATAATGCTCTTACTACTACCCTGAATGAAAATAATAATCTTCCTACATATATAATTTCCAAAATATTAATATAACACTTTAATATAAAATACATTAAAGTCAAGTGTTCTTCAATATATACATGCTAAAGCACTATGGCTTATGACACTATGCCAAAAGTCATAGTTAACTGAAATACTTGCACACATCTACATATGATGAATAAGTTTGTGTTTAAAGGAACTAAGATGATATTGAATATCATTGACATTTTGTGTTTATCATTTTGAGGGATAACTAAGTATATTAAATAATATATCCACATGTATGTATACATACATGCACCTACGTATGTGCACATACATAGAACAAATGCAGACCGATGTAAGTAGGTGACTACTTACAGACCGCAGCAGACCGCAGGTGACTCAGACCACGAGCAGTGTTGCCATCAGAGATACGATTTTCCAAAATGTAAACCCCTCTTAACCAAGTGGAAACAAAGCAAATATGGTCTTCCATCAATTTACACAGCAGTTATATTCCTGGAAAATTCTGGATATATTAAAAGCAGGCAAAAAATTATTTTCTGTTCATATGTAAAATGCAGTTAGGTTCTTAGCTTAGATAGTTATAGACAGGTTATGTCCCCACATGGACATCTAGCAGATTGCAAAGCTATTATTTGTTGTGTAAAACATGCCTGTATTTTAAGGGACACATCTGGAACCACCTAATACCTGTAGCACACTGTGACAGCTAAAAGAAAGCCCCACGCAATCCCAAAACACTCCTTAAAATGTGACACCACCCCCCCCTGTTGAGAACCACTTCCCAAAGGGAAGTAGGACAGGAGCTAAGTGAAAAGTCACCTACACAGGCCAAGCATCATCTGACATTTTGCATACATTATTTAATCCTTATAACATTACTATGAAGTTTGCTAAAGAAACTGAAGTTCTTCAAAACTATGTAGCTGACCCAAGACTACATGGTGACTACCTAGTAGGTTCAGAATCCAAACCCAGGTCTGAGGGATGCTAGAACTCCAAGCTCTTTCTTCCCTACCGCTCTTCCTCCCCAACTACCCTAAACAGGGAACACAGGGCTTTCCCTCTCACATGGTAATGAGGTCTTTGTCATGTAGAAGGTCATCACTGCTGTAGACTTGGCTATTCTTAAAGTACAACTAGGAGTAAGAGAACCATCACAAGCCCCTATATCTAACCTACAAGCTATCTCCTGGGCCCATTTCCCAGAGAAGAAGATGGAACCAAGGAGCTACTCATAGGGCATGCAGTGCTCTCCTTGGAGAGTCATTGGCTTCTCCACCACCTGGTTCATTCCCAAGACAGAGTCTGATTATGTCATGTGTAACTTGGGGGTCCAGCCCAGCAGGGACCCAGCCAAGCCACATGGTAAGAAAACCCAATCTGTCTAATTATAAGAAAAACCTAGACTTAGAGGAGAAGGTGCTCCTTACACCAAACCCCATCTTTAAGCAGAACTGTTTGCACTTAGGGGACTGGTCAGTTTATGATGGGCATCTCAAGTTTTAGAATCAAATAGGGACACCTGGGTGGCTCAGTCGGTTGAGCGTCTGACTTTGACTCAAGTCATGATCTCATGGTTTGTGAGTTCTAGCCCTGCATCAAGCTTTCTACTGTCAGTGCAGAGCCTGCTTCAGATCTTCAGTCCCCCTCTCTCTGCCCCTCCCCAACTTGCACTTTCTCTCTCAAAAGCAAACATCTAAAAATTTTTTAGAATCCAATAAAAATGAGTTAGCAATATAAGCTAAGTTTTTTTTAATGTTTTTAATGTTTATTTATTTTTGAGAGAGAGACAGAGCATGAGTTAGGGAGGAGCAGAGAGAGAGGGAGACACAGAATGCAAAGCAGGTTTCAGGCTATGAGCTGTCAGCACAGAGCCCGATGTGGGGCTTGAACTCGCAAACTGCAAGATTGTGACCTGAGCTGAAGTCGGACGCTTAACCGACTGAGCCACCCAGGCACCACTAAAGTTTTTAATACATTTTTTTAACTTTAAAAAAAAAAAACAAGGTGGGAAATAATTTTGACAATAGGCTACTTCTAGTGTAAAAAAAAAAAAAGATGGGATAAGAATATATTTGCTTATTTTCAGAAAGCACTTGCAGAAAGACTTTTTGGAAAAATACTCAAACTAATTTGAGAAAGGTTATTTATTAAAAGGTGGTAACTAGGCAGATGGGGGAGGGGTGGTAAAAACACTTTTCACTGTATACCTTTTAGTATATTTTTGCCTTTTGAACCATGTTAATAGACTACCTCTTTTTAAAAAATTAAATTTAAAAAACTTAAGAAAGTTTGGATGCTGAAAAAAGTTAATGAAGCCCAACTGAATTCCCCCATTTATCTCCCTTCTGTCCTTTTTTTCTCACATCTCAGATGATGAGGTCACCGTTGGCAAGTTTTATGCTACTTTCCTGATCCAAGAGTACTTCCGGAAATTCAAGAAGCGCAAAGAGCAGGGCCTTGTGGGCAAGCCTTCCCAAAGGAACGCCCTGTCCTTGCAGGTGAGGGGTGAGGGGGGGTCCACACCCTAAGGAAGGGCCTGGTCACCTTCTTCCAACCTCTGGCTAGGGCTTAAATCTGTCATCAGTGGGCTGGAGGCCAGGTCCCTTCAGAAGGAAACTTTCTGAGAGTTCCAACCTTTCTACAGGTGGGTGTGTGAAGGGGCTACATACTGCTTCCCACACACCCTGCCCTCCACAGTCCTGCCCACTTCACAGCTCCCCAGAGCTCTATGGAGCTCTGCTGAAGTTCTGGAACAGCCCCTTATCCTTCCTGGGTGGAGAAATGGATTCTTCCACTCTGGGGCAGACAAGAGAGGTCCCAAACCACATCCCCAGTTAGCACACACAGATAAACCCTCTCAGGCTCACCTGCCTTGTGGAGAGGCAGGTGGGTCAGGTGGCTGGGTGCCCCTCTGGGTTTCAGGCTGGCTTGCGCACGCTGCATGACATTGGGCCTGAGATCCGACGGGCCATCTCTGGAGATCTGACAGCTGAGGAGGAGCTGGACAAGGCCATGAAGGAGGCTGTGTCTGCTGCCTCCGAAGATGACATCTTCAGGGTAGGTGGATGCCATAGGAGCACTCTCTTATCTTTTTAAAGTTTGGTTTGAAGTAAGAAGGTGGGCTGGCTTCACCTTTTCTGCTAAGAAAATCCAGGGAGAAAGCCCTGAGCTCTAAGGCAGATTTCAAGCTCTTCCCAGTCAACTATTTCCTATCCCTGCATGTTTTCCAAGCCTGACTCCATCTCAAGGCTGGGCTCCCAGGACATGGCAGCTTACAGAGTGTCACTGGCTCTTGGAGAAAGAGGGGAGGAGCCCTTTTCTTACAGGAAATGTTTCCTAGGAGAAACTTCTACATTAGAAGTTGCAAATGGTGGCTCTTGGGCCTCATCTAATCTGCAGACCTATTTTGTTTGCCAACATTTGGAAATTCAGCACATTCAAATAAAAATCTAGACCTCTGGCTTCTCTTTTAAAAAAATCAGAAAATCTGGCTTATGTTCCCACGTGGTAGCAGAGGAGTGGAGCCAAGTGGCAATTATCCTCTTGAGATAAAGCATGTGTTCTCCAGGTCACAAAAATCCCCTCCAGCCTTCCTTCCCTCTCCCATCCTGGATATGAAGGCTGAGTGTCAGTTTCAGAAGTGAAAACCAAACCTGACTCTGCCAGGATAGTGGAACTCTTGGGTCCTGCTCTCTCCATTCATTGTGGCCCATGCCTAAGCCCTGAGGTACTTGGCTAAAACCCTTCCCAAGTGAGAGAGAAACTACTGACCACCATTGCAATGGGGCCATGCTCACAACTGTCCTTTCCAGCTCCCACAGGGGGACCACACAGGGGTCCTGGGCTATGGAGTCACCGGGAGGAGCTTGCCCTCCTTGTGGCTACCCTGTCATCACCATCCTCATCTTCATCACTGTGAAATGTCCATCACTGAATGGCCTCAGGGACTCAGCACCATGATAACACTGCCCCAGCAAGACCCCACAGATCAACTTGCAGATAGCCACTTTCCCACTCACCCAGGACAAGAAAAAAGTGTTAGGAAAAAACATTGGGTCCTGATTTGAAATCTCTAAGAACCTCCCAGGGGAGAGAAAGCCATGATATAATTAATGGAGTCAATGTGTCATCCTTATTTTCAAAACCATTTCGCCAACATGGTTTCTAGCTCAGTGAGCCATTTGGATCTCCATTTAAAAAATTCTTGTTAGAATCCCCTGGTCTCTTTCCCCACCCCTCAGCCCTCACCGTGCCTCACAGCTGCCAAGCCAAGCACTGGCTGCAATTAAGGATTGCCATCCTACACTGGTCCTTGAAACTCCTCGTGGGGTTCATTAGAAAGTCCCAGGGGAGCAGCCTCCCTGCCTGACTGGTTCTGCAAGAGGTCCTGTCCCTCACTGTTCCCCCCAGTGGTTTCAGAGGGGACTCTCTGGGTCCCTCCCTCTCAAACCACCAGGCCACGCAGGTGAAGAGTTCCCCATTTGCCATGTGCTGCCCGGCGTGGTTGTGCTCTCTGGAAGGCGGACAACCTTCCGTGCCTTCGCTGAGAAGGAGAGGTAGCTGAGGGGGCTTTCTCCTCCACCCACCCCTCCCGTCTTGCCTACAGAGGGCCGGTGGCCTGTTCGGCAACCACGTCAGCTACTACCAAAGCGACGGCCGGAGCGCCTTCCCCCAGACCTTCACCACCCAGCGCCCACTGCACATCAACAAGGCGGGTAACAGCCAAGGCGACACCGAGTCGCCATCCCACGAGAAACTGGTGGACTCCACCTTCACCCCCAGCAGCTACTCGTCCACTGGCTCCAACGCCAACATCAACAATGCCAACAACACTGCCCTGGGCCGCTTCCCCCGTCCCGCTGGCTACCCCAGCGCAGTCAGCACCGTGGAGGGCCATGGGCCCCCCTTGTCTCCTGCTGTCCGGGTACAGGAGGCAGCATGGAAGCTCAGCTCCAAGAGGTAAGCAGGAGGGTGGGGCATCCAGGGTCCATGCACAGGGGCCCCACACACTCCAGCCCAGAGTGGATGGGGGGAGAGTTTGGCCCCCAGGCCTACCACTCACCCCTCAAGCTGGGATGGAGGCTGCTGCCCCAGAGCCCATCAAGAGATAGGCAAATGCTGCTTCCCAATCTTGCCCTTGATTATATGTGGCAGCCATCCTCGGGAGAAGGCACCATGGCGCCACTGCCCAACAAGTGTCCTGAGATGCACACTTGTGGACAGAGCCTCCTGTGCTTTCTCATGCTAACCAAGCAGAGGAGCTCCAGCCCCTGATCCCTGGGATGTCGGCATTCTGGCTCCACAGTAGGCTCTGTTCCCCTGGCCTTTCCCAAGTCTGCCTAAACCTGGCCTTTGGCTCAATTAGGATGGGAACGGAGCTACCATCTTTTCTTTATGTCCTTCTCAACCCTCTTGGGAGGGACATTTTGGTGTCAGGAGGCCCTTCACGGTAGCACTTGCTCATTCTGCCCCAGTGTAGGATCATTCCTGGTAGTTTGACTGATCTCCCACCTCCTGATGCATGCTTTTCTCCCCACCCTCTGCTCCCTGGTGCTCCAGGATACATTGCTATGATGTGCTGGGACGGTAGGTGCCTACTTTCATGCTCTGGGCCTCAGGAAGCACAGCCTGGGCTTAGAGGGTCTCCCCGCTTTTTCTGTCAACAGCTCCGGGTACCCAAGGCCGGGTGGGTGGGAACATGCCTCCACATCTTGCCACTTCACCCTTAGTTGAGCTGCTCTTCCAGAGCAGGATGGCCTCCCCACCACAGCAGGCCGGGAAGATCCCCAGCATGCCATGTTCTTGGGCAGATCCCTCTTGCTTGCAAACTTAGAAAATAATCGTGAAGTGTGAGTGTCTTTCTGGACAAGTGTCCTGAAGCTGCTTTCATCTAAGGAGACAGCATACCTGCCCCCTGGTTTTCACTTCTGTTCTTACCACCCATTTTCAAATGGCTCCATGTAAGCCTACATGGCCTGGGCATTTAACAGTGTTGATGACAGCCAAGTCAAACCTTACTGCCTGGAAGCCTGGCTGGTTAAACCACCCAAAAGCAGTGTTGGGTGAGTCCTGCTCAAGAGATGTATACTGATGCCTTCTATGTGCAGGGCAGTGTGCTTGGCACTGGATTTTGTATGCTGATGTGAAAGGGTTAGCTTTGTCCAGAGGAATATCAAAGTTTAAGTGGCTGACCCATGACTGTCTTGGTGGTCCCTCCCTTTTCTGCAAACCTCTTCCTCTTCTACAACCTTCAGGGACTCAGTCTTAGTGCCATTTTCTCCCTTGCTCCCCTTACCAAAACCTCTTCTTAATGAAGGCTCATTGTGTCCATCATTAGCTTCTCAGTGTAAACTAATACCCCCTTCAAAGGGTATTTTCCAAACTGTGTTCCATATTAAATGAAGGGAGAGTGGTTTTTAGAGAGGAGATAGGAGAGACATCAGGGGATTGTCTTCCTCTCCCCACAGATACATCTATCAATGATTATGGTACATGCAAAGCACCTAGCACAATGCCTAGCATGTAGTAAGTGCTCTCTAAACATCGGCTCCCTCCCTTCCCAACACAGTAAACAACACTCAAGGCAGTATGCTTCAGCTTGGTGAGGAGGAACAACTTAACCAAGGTTGTAGCTCTGGGGCCTCATCCTTCATCTTGCAGCTCAAGGCTAAGTGCAGTGGCCCCAGGACTAGCCTTACTTTTGATGGGGACAGGCCAGCATGTCTTGCACACAGTGGCCCCCAAGAAGTGGTGTTGCCTGCCTGCTGCCATTCTCCATCTCCAGCTCATCCCATCATGCCTCACCAAAGCTCCTTTCACATATCTCTCCTCCCACTCCATCAAGAGCCTTCAACATTTCACCTGTCCTTACTGTGGGGTGGGCAGCCATCTGTTAGGGCCTTCTCCAGAGAACCAGGTAGGTACCCAGGAACGGTAGCTTCCTGAATTGCACACAGCCCACTGGCTCAGGGTCAAATCTAAGATGCCAATCCATCACTGAGCCCTGAGAAAATAAACTGGGATATTTCCCTGATGCCTCCATGAGTAAAGTGGGCCCCAGCATTCAGGAACTATAGGAAGAAAGATGGAGGGAGGTACTGAGCGAGGCACAGACAGGAAAAGAGAGAACACCTGGACCAGAGCTAAGAAGACATGACCAAATGAGCAGAAGATCCTGGTCTGGAGGGAAAACAAAATAATCCAAGGTACATCCTGGTGTGGGAGGATCTCAAGCTCAGCAGGGAGTCAAGCTCACTGCCCAGGACAACAAACCCCCCTATGTGAGGCTTCTTCTCCGTGCCTTCACTCCAAGGAGCCAATGACAAACCCAAAGCCATGTCAAAATGTGACACCAGGAACTTCCCAGCTCTGCCCAACTAGCACCCAAAGCCCCAGCTGTCTCTAGCAGAAGGAGAGGACAGCCCTTGCACAGGCCCATGCCGACCTGTATAGAACAGTCCAGGACCCTGTTTTAAAAGCTGGTCCTTTCTACCTTTCAAAACACCATCTCATCTGTTACTTCATTTGTTACTCCCAAGTTTCTGAGTCAAGCAGGGCATATGTTAGTTCAATTTTATTGATAGGGATACTGAGGCATGTGGTGAGCTAGTGACTTATGCCAAAGGGCAACTGAATTGGCGTCAGAACTCAGATCTCCTTGGATCCTACCCCAGAGATGCTTGTTCCATGTGGAATTCTATCTCTAATCTTACTGCTTCCATGGCTCCGCAGCTTTGTCAGCGACTGCAGGAAGAAGAGGCCACAGCAGTTTTGTGTGAGTGTGTGTGCACATGTGTGTGTGCGTGCGTGTTCCCTGTGTGAGTGCCTTGCACATGTGAATGAGTGCATGTGCAATGTGTGCCACCTCATCTGCTGAAGGAATGGTGGGGATTAGCAGTTTCTGACTTTATTTCTCCATCTTGGACACTTCAGGTGCCACTCCCGGGAGAGCCAGATAGCCATGGTGTGTCAGGAGGAGGTCTCTCAGGACGAGACCTATGACGTGAAGATAAGTGAAGACACTGAGTACTGCAGCGAGCCCAGCCTGATCTCCACAGAGATGTGAGCTCTGCCCCCAGGCTAGCCCATGTGCAGGAAAGGGTCTGGGGGTGAAGGGAAGCTCCCTGAAATCCCTCCTCTGGGCATGACTTGGGGAGGGGGAGATCATATATCAGAAGATGCCTAAAGCATCTGTCACCTCATTAGGGAGATGGATGTATGTGTCTACACACACATGCACACTATCCCCCAGTTAGCTTAGCTTTTCTTGTGATGCAATACTTTCAGGAAAACTTTAAAACATTGTTTCATAAACTTTTTTTACTGAAACAAACTGTCATAAACATACTTTGGAGTGAGACTCAGTACACACATACATGTATTGACAAATAAATGTTCATGAAGCTTCTTATAATAAAGCTACCCAGCAGAGGGCACTGCTGGCAAACAGTGGCCAAGATTTTTGTCAGTGCTGGAATTTTTAATATAATTTATTATCAGATTGGTTTCCATACAACACCCAGTGCTCATCCCAACAAGTGCCCTCCTCCCTTCCCATCATCCACTTTCCCCTATCACTCAGCCCCCATCTACCCTTAGTTTGTTCTCAGTCCTTAAGAGTCTCTTACGGTTTGAATTTTTTAAGAGAAGCGTTTTTTAACTACAAGTCCAGACCCATTCGAGGGTTGTGACATTTACTTAGTTATGATCGATACTTTTTTATATATTAATGTTTTATTGGAAAAGGTACATGAGGGGCACCTGGCTGGCTCAATTGGAAAAGCATGCAACTCTTGACCTCGGGGTCATGAGTTCAAGCCCCATGTTGGGTGTAGAGGTTACTAAAAAATAAAATCTTTAGAAAGAAAAAGAAAGGAAGGAAAGGAAAGGAAGGAAAGAAGAAAAAGAAAGAAAGAAGAAAGAAAGAAAGAAAGAAAGAAAGAAAGAAAGAGAAAAAGAGAAAGAAAGAAAGAAAGAAAGAAAGAAGAAAGAAAGAAAGAAAGAAAGAAAGAAAGAAAGAAAGAAAGAAAGAAAAAGAAAGAAAGAAAGAAGAAAGAAAGAGAAAGAAAGAAAGGGAAAGGGTACATGAAAACCACCTATGGACATGAGCCCAGGTGAACATAACATGCAAGCCTCATCACACCGTCTTTTGTCTTATAAAAGCTTAACTTCTTTGGAGTAATGTCTTGCCCATTCCAGCAACAGTGTCCCAGTTAACTTGTTTCCTTTTTCTCTAGGCTCAAAATAAAATCAAACTCCTCTCAGGTCAGGGCTGAGTTGAGTCTTTGGCGAGTGAAGAGAGCCATCTCTTTTAAGGGGTCTCCAGTGGCTTTGTGAGCTTGGTGATGGGTTTTGAGCTCAGCCAGGATACTGAAATTCTTCCTCATCCAACCAAACTGCACATCCACCCTGGACCATTTGGGGCTCTCTTCTTTGCTGGATGGGTCATAACAGGGATTGTTTTTTTCAATCTATGTATAGTCTGAGTCAGCCTCTTTCACAGGCCTCACAAGTGCTTTGATGCCTGGCTCTTTGCAGTTGCTATGGTAGAAGGCTTCTTCCTCCAGCTTCAGGACTGGAAGGAAGTTCTGGGCCTGGTAGTTGTAACATCATCCCAGCACGCTGTCTGCTAGGACTATGCTTAAAGCTCTCCAATGCTGAACATCACATCCACACCTTTGTCTAGTCAGCTTTCTGGCCCTGACTTTATCAGCCACTAACTGCTAGATTCTCCCCAGAGTTTTTAGAGGCTGAAGCCTTCTGAAGGCTGGAGTTTATCCACTTTAGCTGATGCCCATGCTGGGTTCTTAGTCTTGGTACATTTTCCTGCTGGCCCTTTATTGTCTGTCTGGCCCAGCAGGCTCAGCAGCTCCAGGCAGCCTCTTCTCCAGTCTCAACATGGTCTCCTCCAGGGGGCTGAAGACCAGAGGATCCTGGAATCAATGAAGAAACACAAAAAGCAACTCTGTATCTGCCTCCAGAAACTTCCCCAGGCTCCAGAAAGCCAGACCAAGATCAGCATTTTAAAATAAAGAATAACATAGTACACAATAGCATAGAATAGGTTAGAATAAGACAATAGATAATAGTGTATCCAATGTCACAAAGGTATTATTTAGTGAAATACTTGTTTAATGTGTGTACTGAGTCTCATAAAATGTATTTATGACTGTGGGTTGCATTCAAAAAGTTTAAGATGCATTATTTTAGTAACTTCCCTAAAAGAAGGACAGGCCCTTTAACCTTTTGATTTGTAGAGACTGCAAATTTTCACATGGCCACATACCCTAGAAATCAGTAAAAGCATATGCGTCCTTCCGTTTTGGCTCTTACTGAGTGCTTGGTGCATCCAGGCACTCTGCTAGAGCATGAATAAACCGGCCTCAGCACTCAAGGATATTTTACAAACTAGTTAAGATCTCAGAAGAGGGAGATAACATGGAGATTTTCTAACTACTTGTTCACAGAGTGGTACAAGCAATGAGGGGGATAGACATTCAGAGAAGGTCTGGGTCAAGGTGACCATAACAGCCTCCTTGCACAAGATCAAACAGAAGCTGGGTCTTCAAGAGTGGGTACAATTTGGATAGAAGAGAATATAATAGGATGAGTTCACCATGTCAAAAATGAGAGGAAAGGCTTGGAGGTTTTCAGTCAGAAATTTTCTTGCACATCTACAAAGGCTCAAGGGCAGTGCACTAGGAGCAGGGAAGGCAGCACAGTCTCTGCCCTCGAAGCATGTGGAGTCACAGCAGGAACAGAGTCGGTGGCCTTGTCTGTAAAATGAAGGGGTTAGAATGCACCTGTGTTCTTGGACTGCAGGCTGCTCCCACTGGGGACTGTGAAATCAACTTAGTGGATTGCAGCTGACATTGTTTGATGAAATAGAATAGACTAAAGTAGCATAGAAGCCACCAGAAAGCAGTGCATGCAATAAAGGTAAGTATGGTTCCAGAAGCCGAGTTCATTTAGGTGTGTCTATGTATATGGGACCACGAGCAGTATATTTCTTATTGTGACTCTCCATCAAAAAGGCTTAGAAGCCATTGAGTAGATGCCCCCTAAGGCCTCTTACAGCTCTGCTGGTCACTGACTAGATGACTGGGTGTTTGTCATAGGTAACCACTTGTGTGTCCTGATGATGAAGGGTGGGCAGGCCAGGGAGAAATTAGGGGAAGGAGAGAAGTTTTGGCTGAAATTGGGAGTACTCATGATAAATAGCACCCACATATGTAAACAGCGGAGCCTAGGCTGTTCCTGGAAAGAATCGTGTGGGCCAAAAATTGTTTTCCAACTTTCTCACCAACTTTGACTCAAGATCGCCTCCACTGCCTCAAATCAGAAATGCAAGGCTCATGAGCAGACAGACCGTGTATGAGGAGCTGGAAACATCTGTGATGCCAGAGAGCCAGGCCCAGCCTTGGGGGGTGGGGGGTGGGGGGTGGGGGGTGGGTGGGGAATTCCTGCTGCCCCTTCGCCAAACCTTTAGGAGAGCAAAAAGTGGGAGTTCCCTTCGCTAAGGGAGAAAGCAAACTGCCTTCAGGGGTGGCAGCTGTCCCTATGGGGTGGAAATTCTCAGCCTCCCAGAATAAGCTCCAGGAGTTCTCTGTTCCAGGCTCTCCTATCAGGATGATGAAAATCGGCAATTAACACCACCGGAGGAGGACAAGAGAGATATCCGGCAATCTCCAAAGAGGGGCTTCCTCCGCTCTGCCTCACTAGGTGAATACTCACACCTCTCACTCCAGATGTGACCAGCCAGGTATCACCCCCCAGATGACTGGTCAGGCATTCAGGTGGCTGAGAAACTGCCATGGCCTGGCTCAGACAACTCCCACACAGTGGCTGCCCAGTGATGAGACAGGATTCTAAGGGCAGGGCTTGTTGGGTGGAACTTGACCATATGCTACCTGATATGGGAGCCAAATGGTAGAGAGAAGGTGATCCAAGGGCCACTAACATGGCTTCTACACCTCCCAGGGTATGAGCCTCACAGGCCTGTGTCCCCTTTCCCTGTGCTGATCACAGTTCTATGGCTGGCTTTGCAGGTCGAAGGGCCTCCTTCCACCTGGAATGTCTGAAGCGACAGAAGAATCAAGGGGGAGACATCTCTCAGAAGACAGTCCTGCCCTTGCATCTGGTTCATCATCAGGTAGCCCAGACTTTCAGATATGTCACTGGCCATCACCCCACAGGCTACAAAACCCCCATGATTATGGCAAATCCCAAGACACCATTCAGTTTTCCCTGTCTTGACCACTCATAGTCCCAACCCCTGGCCCTAACAGCCCCCGATGAGGGCACTTGTCCACGCAAGTGAGAACGTTAACAAGGGGTGTCAGTTCCCAGGGTGGAGATGTAGCAAATACTGGTGAACAGGAGCTCCTCATGTGGTCCCAAAGGATCAGCAGTGCCAGGATTCTGCCTCATCTTTCTTCCTACAATGGTGCAGATGTTCCCTCCACAGACATTGGCTTACACTACAGAGCACTCAGGCGGATGTACTTACATAGTGTTACTTATAGATATACTTATACAGAGTTGCAAGATACACCAAAACATAGAAATGATCAAAGATTCTGCCAGTAACATGGTCAGGAGGAGACTGATATTCAAGGAAAGCAGGTCCAGAGAGATTTGACAGTTGAAGTATCTCTTGGCATGGCTGACTCCAACTGAGCCAGTGAAATCCAAGACACCAATGTCCAACATAATCTCAGGATCTTAGAAATAATGCAAACTTCAAAGAACCAAAGTCCAGTCTCTTACTTCTGGGCAAATTAGGGTCTAAATTTCCTAAAGTTTTTACCTCTCAAATTGTATACTCCCTCACCACAGGCCCATGCATTAGATGATTTCTTTTAATACCCAAGGGCACTCAACTGCCAATCAAAACTTATAATCTGCAAAAGATGGCCATTGTGGCTTAGCTAAGTTGATATGATTTCGGCTCAAAGTATCCACTGTTTTGCTTAGCCGATGTGGCATTGCCAGCATACATATGATTTCCACTGGGCTTTCTGGAGTATTGAGCATAGCCTTATACTTCCCTCAGATCTCCAGGGAACCAGGGACCCAGGCTGGGGACCATCAAGAGCTGTGGGCAGGGGAGGCAGGCTGGGGGGACACTGTATGTGCTATTTAAAAAGATTTCTAGAAGTTCATTTCACCCATCTATTCTTATCATGAGGTTAGGAACCTCTGCTTTATTTACACTCCCCCCTTCATGCCTTTCCACTACCCCCCAACCCACTGCCATGTTCCCTTTCCTCTTCCTCTCCGTCTGGGCTTTCCCACTGCACACTCTCCCATGGACACTTCCACTCAGAGAAATTGTTGTGGTGGTGACATGGAGGTCAGAGGATACAATATGTAAATAGTCTAATCACAGCACAGTGTAAGATTTGAACAACAGCTCAGAGACAAGCTGAGCTGTCTCTTAGACAAGCTGATCCTTAGATCAGCAGGACATTCTTAATAGCCTAATTGTAAAAATTAAAACAATAAGCACTGATTTTTTTTCTAGCACTTTATGGTGCTTCACAGACCATATTGCACTTGAACCTCACATCAACCCTGCAAGATAGGTAGATAGAGGGCATTCGTGTTCTGGTTTTAGAGCTGATGAGGGCAGCATTCCTGGTAGACTGCTCACGAGAAAACCAAAAGCAAAAGAATTCACTGCTGACTGGTGATAGGGCCAGTACTGAAAGGCAGACGAGCTTGATTCCACTCCTTTGCAACTTTCTGGATTTGGAGGAGAAGGCGATCACTGCAGACGGACATGATCACAGAATATATTTTAGGGTGGCAGACATGAGCACTGGGTCGTGATGGGCGGGGGGGGGGTGGGATTCAGAGGGCTGAAAATGATGGATGTGGGCTCCAGGTAGGTGGAGCTCGCTGGGAACAACAGCTGCTAGGAATAGGCAGAGGCCTGACTGCTTCCAATAACCCGTGTTCCTTGTGTGTCCGCAGGCATTGGCGGTGGCAGGCCTGAGCCCCCTCCTCCAGAGAAGCCATTCCCCCAGCACATCCCCCAGGCCCTGTGCCACCCCACCAGCCACTCCAAGCAGCCGAGGCTGGCCCCCACAGCCTATCCCCACCCTGCGGCTGGAGGGTGCTGAATCCAACGAGAAACTCAACAGCAGCTTCCCGTCCATCCACTGCAGCTCCTGGTCTGGAGAGCCCACACCCTGTGGTGGAGGTGGCAGCACCATCCGGAGAGCCCGGCCAGTGTCCCTCACTGTGCCCGGCCAGGCTGGGGCCCAGGGCAGGCAGTTCCACGGCAGTGCCAGCAGCCTGGTAGAAGCGGTAAGTGACCCAGAGCTGCACAGCAGGCAGACAGGGGGAAGGAAAGGCTGAGGGCAGCAAGGGGGCTTTGCATGAAGAATGGAGAAGGGAGGATCTGGTCCTTTCCCAAGCAGAGTGGATGTCGAGTCTCTTGGCCAGAAAGACCCTGACTCCCAGGGTCCACTGAAGAAGGGCATGGTGTGCAGAAAATGGTGATCACACAAGACGCTATAGGCTTCTGCTTGGGCCGGGCCTGCTGTAGGAGGAGAAAGTACTGAGCAACATAACCCTGCCACAGGCCAGTGAACCCCAAGCAGGGCCCCGGGCACCAATTTACAGCCAGTGGTGAGCTCTGAGGGCTCCAGATGCAAATGTGGGCCTGGGCTGGGTTTGTTCAGTATCAGTATCTGTGGTTCTCGAGCCTGGGGCTCATTAGAATAACCCAGGAGCTTCGGAAACCTAGGACACATTAAATGGATATTTTTAAAAGCCCTTTGATGATTCTAATGCACAGCCAGGGGTGAGAATCACTGTTCTAGAACAAGAATGCTTCCGGCTCCTCCATGCTCTGCCCTGGCCAGAGCAGCTAATGCACTCCTGGCACCACATTTTGGGAGACTGTGACAAATTGGAACAAGCCCAAAGGGGAACACAGCAAGGGGTTGGCAGGGTCCCTAAATGCCATTTCCTATGAGAACTGTCGGGGGAACTAGGGAAGCAAACCTGGAGGGGGAACAGCCTAGGAGGCCACGATAGGCATCTCAAACCTGTGAGGCCCCTCATGTCCTGGGCAGGGACTCTTAAGTGCAGGCCTGGAGCGGCAGATCAACCTGCCAGGTGAGCGGATTCAAGGTCACATGAGGAAGACCTTTCCAACAGAGCTTTTCCCAAATGAGGAGGGCTTTCCTATAAAGGGGTGAGCCCGCCATCACTGGACACATGCAGGCAGAGACACTGCCCATCCAGTCGTCAGGCTGTTGTGCAGGAGGTGGAGAGTTAAACCAGATGACCTCTAAGGTCACTTCCAGCTCCGAAGCCCTGTTCTTCACTTGACCTTGATTATCCCTCATTCAGTTCACAGATTTCCATTGAGTGCCGACCACGTGCAGGCTCTGTTCTAAGTGCGGGGATATAGCTGAGACACCAGTTTTTGCTCTCATGAGCTCATGCTGTGGTGAGGAGACACAGACAATAAATAAGCATGTGTGTGGCATGTCCCACAGGGTGGGAGCTCTGAAGAAAACTTAAGCAGGAGAGGAAATAAAGAGTGATGGGGTGGGGAGCAGGACAAATGGAACTGGGAGGAAGGCATTCCAGGCTTCATTATGAATCCCTTCCCCTTGGCTCAGAGCCAGTCACTAAAGCAGCCTTTAGGAAAGAGGGAGCAGCTCTGGGATCACCTGCTGGCCTTTGGAGCAGGAACAGAAGCAGGTGCAGACATGCCGTTCTGCACACCTCCCCACAATCCTCTCCCACAGAGGCAGCCAGCCAGCAATAGGCAAGGGGCACAAGGTAACAAAAGGTTAACAAGTTTCACAAAAGGAGGATGAAGGTTTCTTGGCAAGAATAATATGACAGGCATGTGGGGGTGGCAGGGAGGAGAAAAAACAGGGTGGGCTGGGTTCTACCTTAGACAACGGCCCAGCAGCACCCCTCTGGCCCCCTCTGTAAGTTGAGTTCTCATGTGTTTGACAACAGTTTTTGAGTGCCCCAGCCAAAACATCTCCCCTCCAACCTACGCACCCCTGATTCCTTTGGGCAATGCTCTGTGTCCACTCCTTTCCTGTGAGCACCCCTACACACACACACACACACACACACACACACACACTTCCCAAAGGTACCAATTATACGCCCCTTGCCCTAGCCCTAAAGAGAAGAGTCAATCTCCAGGAATAATGTTCCTCTTTGGTTCTTCTTCATGGTCCTCCCTTCCCGCTTCAGGTCTTGATTTCAGAAGGACTGGGGCAGTTTGCTCAAGATCCCAAGTTTATTGAGGTCACAACCCAGGAGCTGGCTGACGCCTGTGACATGACCATAGAGGAGATGGAGAACGCCGCAGACAACATCCTCAGTGGGGGCGCCCAGCAGAGCCCCAATGGCACCCTACTACCTTTCGTTAACTGCAGGGACCCAGGGCAGGACAGAGCAGAGGGCCAAGAGGGCGAGACCTGCGCGCCCACCCTGGCGTGTCGGAAGAGCGAGGAGGAGCTCCAGGACAGCAGAGCCCACGTCGGCAGCCTGTAGTAGCTAGGGCTGGGGAGACGCTGGGTTTTTTATTTGTTTCAATGTTCCTAATGGGTTCGTTTCAGAAGTGCCTCACTGTTCTCGTGACCTGGAGTTAACCGGAACAGCGTCTTCATTCATTTCGTTGGGACAAGACGCAGAGTTGGGTGGTGGTGGAGAGCCAGTTTTTCGGGGGGCGTGGAAGGCAGCAATCCCAGTTTGTGTTGTGTGCACAGAGGTAGAGTGGTGAGGAGGAGTGGAAGAATCAGGGAGGGAGAGCAAGAGAAGAGACGTCTGCCCTCGCCTCCGGGCATGAAAGAGAACCTCAGCTTCCTGCGGTAGCCCTCACCAAAAGGACCCTATGTCAAACGGGTGTCAACTTTGCTTGTAAAAAAAAAAAAAAAAAAAATCATTTGCACATATTCTGTATGAGCCTCACTGTCTCCATAGAGCCAGGGCCCTGTGGATTTGCAGAAGGAAGCAGGGGTAGGACTTCAGCGAGGACCCAGCCCCATCCCAGAGAGGGAGGAGGAACAGCAAGAGGCTGCAGGAGGTCGGGAACCCGGAGCGGCTGGCGGGGGGCGCATGGCAGCCTCACCGTCAAGGCCCCGGCCACGCCCACTCGTCTGCGTCAGGCTCACCTAGCCTGCCCTGGGCTCCCAGCTCCAGAGTGGCGGCTGGGCCTGCGTTGGCGGGGAGGGGCAGCTGGCGCTGCCTGCCAGGGAAGGGGCAGCCAGTTCTTGACGCGACGAGGTGGTGCTGAGCTTCTGTTGAGCGCTCTTTTGTTTTGTGATTTGACATATTTCTTGACAGCATGTTGCAGTTTTCGTTTTTTTGGTTTTTATTTTCATTTTGTTTTCCCAGGGGGAGGGGAGGAAGAAGTGTTTACAAAGCTTTGTAGCCACCCACCTTACTGTTTTCACTTTTGCAAATGTAAATCGGGTTTGGTTTTACTGTATTATTTAAACGATTGTGGTTTTCTTTTTCTACGGTGGGTTCTGTGGAGCCGCTGTAGTCCGAGTTTTACCAGCCATTGTGTATGCGCAATTTGTTATAATTTCTGTAGGTAGTAACAACAATTTTTTGGGTTTGGTTTTATAATTTAAAGTAATGCACTTGATGTAGTCTTGCACATATGGGTGATTGAGTTGGGTTCTTTTTAATGCTGGGTGTATCCGTGGGTGCCAGAGAGCGAAAGCACGGATGAGAGAGTCTCTGTGAGTGTGTGTGCTACGTGTGTGTGTGTGTGTGTGTGTAGTGGGTTGTCTAGGCACATGTCCTACGTGTGTATGTGCACCCATGCAGTGCACCCATGCGTGAATGAGTGTGTCGCTCCCCCTTTCTGGTCTAACTGTGGGGAGATCTGAATCTGGGGCCATTTGAAAGCAAAAACAAACCACTGTCTCTGCTTCTGAAACGGGAATCAGTAACTCTTTGCATTTTCTGTCCCACAAGATATGCAAAAACAATGCAATAATATTCATTTTAAAAATACAATTGTGAGTTGTGTTGGCATTAAAGCTGTATTTAAAAAAAAACAGAAATTTAAGGGAAAAACTCAAGAAGGCGTTTTGCTTCGATATATTCCGTGTAATGTTTTATTGCATTGATAATGTTTCTGTTGAAGAAACTGTTATACTTGAATTCAGGTCAGTTTCAGTATTTTACAAATATTTTTTTAAAACTGAATTGCAATTGTGCCAAGCGAATATAATGAATTGAATTAAGTTTGTTTTTGAATTCACTTCTTGTATATTTTGCTGCATGTAAGTAAATCATTTTGTATTTGAAGTGTGACAAGCTTTACCCTTGAACTCTGAAGTGCTTTTCTATATGTGGTTGGGGGAAAGGGAACGAATATTCTTTTAATTTTTACAATGAGCAAAGGTATCACCAGTGTAAATCATTACCCCGCGATCCACAAACAGGTTTGGACATTACTGTTTTGCATATCTTGTGTTCGCTTCCATTTCCCTCAATTTTTCCAAAACTATATAAGTATATTCGTACTACATCTTGCTTTGAGAGACCAGGACATGTCTTATTCCTGTCTTCGTTCTATCCACTCTGCTCCAGTTCTCTGATTTGGACTTTCTCTAGGGACACTCCTTCACCATGAGGGGACATCACCAGGCTGGCGTCAACGTCCCCCATGGGAGAAGTGGCTGGCTTTTCTGTTCACTTTCACCGCGCAAACTTTCCTCAGTGGTTTCCTCAGGAAAGTGTACATTGACTTGAGAGGATGGAACTAGAGTCGGGCTGGTTGGAGGGAAGGGAGTCCTCCCCCTGGCAACTGCTCTACCCAAACTCAGACGGCAGGGGCCAGAGAACAGCAACCAGGTAAAAATCTTTGTCCATCCAAACGTCAGCTCTGTCTTATTCACTTCATCTCTTCCTCTCTGGAGCAGGATTTCTTCCAGACCCACCCTCGTGTGTGTGGCAGCCATGGAAGGGACCAGGACTGGGGAGGACATGTCAGGAGTTCACAGTGATAGTGGAACCAGAGACTTTGTGGGAGCATCTCTTATGCCCGTTTGTGTCTACCTAGAACATCATCCTATTGGTGCTGTTTCCTTCAAATAGAGTTCAACAATGATGGTTGAAAAGGAAGTGATTTGGGGAAAACAGGACCCAACCATTCATCCAGGATTTACTCATTGAATGTCTTCTGGTCCCAGTGTGCTCTCAGCCCTTATATGAGCAGCCTAGAAATTAAAGTTGGAGAAAGTCCACTACCCCAATGAAGATGAATTTCACTTTCAAGGACTGATTCATGAAAAAGTGGAGAAATGTGCCAGATACTCCCAGGTTAACTTACTGTCTAGAAGCAGGAGGGTTTCTTCCTGTTTCTCCAAGCCCAACCCATCCAAACATTTTTGGTTTGTTTTCAGTGCTGTGAAGGCCTTCTAGAAATTAGGTGTCATCCTTTGTCTAGTTTCCCAAGATGTCTGCCACTGTGCTGCTAAGATTTTAATTATGATGGAGAGGGGAGCCCTTTTGGATTAATACCTGGTTCTTGCTGTACGTTTGGTCCCTGGATAGAAATTTGGAATCTTAATTGACTACATGCACACAAACACACACACAACATACACACTCAGACTTCCTGCTGCTTTTTTCCTTTTAGACTTCTTCTGCATCACCAAATCTCGTTAGCCGGCTGCAGGCCGGGCTCATACCAGCTACCCCCAGGGCCGTACCTAAGTATGCCCCTTACCCTTCACCACTCATGCCTACAAGGTCCCTTCTTCTTTATAGTCATCTCTGTCAGAAGACCAGCTAGCCTTGCATCCTATAGAGACAATGTCAGCAGTGACAAGGGCATCTGGCCCTATGCCTCTATGAAGGAAAGGAGTTTCATATGGGAGTTCCCTGTCTAGAGCCATGAGTCTTTCTGGCATGACCTCATGGTCAATTGGTAAAGGGCTGACATAAGATACTTGTCATCATGACAGACTGGTTAAATCAGTCATGAAATCCTGAACCTCGTCCATTAGATGTTTACCCTGCACCTGGAGCAGAACTTACCCCATGACCTTGTAAAACATAACTGTCAAATCTTCTGAGAACTCTTAAGTGGCAGGAGAAAGCTGCTAATGGCTGAGGACCAACAGGACTTGAAGTGCAATGTAAGTTCTGGGGGCGGTGAACGCGATTTTTATTTGTCCTCTGAAGGGCCCAGACTCTTTTATTTCCACACTTTGGCTTTTTAGTAGTCATGTGTGTGATTTTCAGTTGTCTCCTTTCTGTTTCTAGAAAGTTCTTTTTGGTCTTGAGCAGAAAGAGAAGAATATTTTCCTAGATTTTGGCTTGATCCATGAATTTTTCTCTGCTTTGCTTCACAGGCAATTAGTTATAGTCCCTCCCCTCACCTTCTAAGTCTGACAGGCTGCCCTCTGACTGGGAGGTCCAAGGACAAAGGAACAAGGCTTCCTTACTCTGTCTTTATCCTATGACGCTGCTTCCAAATCTCAGGGGCTTGTCTGGAGAGAAGCTATCATTTTCTCACAGCCATTTTCCTTCCAGAACTTTTCCTGATCATTCACTTATAGTAAGGCAACCACAGGAGAAGTGTACCTTTCAATGCCTAAGTAATATCTTTCTGAGAAATAAGAACACCCTGAAAATGAAGAGTTTGGAAGGTATCAAAAGGGTTTCATAGAAGCCCGTTGATATATGCCCATCATTCCTAAAGATCAAGATATGTAGCAAGAACCTAGTTCAGGCATACAAAATAACCCTGGTAGTCAGGTTTTTAGCCTCATCAAAGTACAATTATAAATGTTGCTAAGGAGGATGAAAGCATCTCAATCCTGAGGGACCTAGAAAAAAAATGAAGTATCATTGTCTAAGAGTTAGAAACTATTTAGCAAAGAGACCAGAAAAGGGCAATCTGGTTTCGAGAAGACTCATTTAAGCCCCAAGTTAGTAAAAAAAAAATAATAAATAAAATAAAAATAAACAAAAAAAATAAACAAAAAAAGACATGGCTCTGGTCAGGGGAAAGTATTGGCACAGAGAGAACAGGAAGGGAAATGGGCCAAAACAAAGGGTATGTCTTGACTCTTTATGCATCTGTCCCCATTTTATGGAAAGAAGTGTCCAGTTCAACCACCCACAATGGCAAGAACAGGGGAGAGGCTGATGCCTCAAGGATCAACTTTAGAAAAAGAGAAAACTAAAGTTTCCATCTGGCATTGTTTTCCCAAACTATTTGGCTAGATGTGAGGTATCTGCCACACTATCTTTCCTCTCTGCTGGTGTCCCTCCCCTTGTATTAGCCAGTATGCCACCTGAAACTGACTCTAGTCAGTTGGAAGGTATGAAGGGAGGCCTAATGTCACTCACTGCGAAGCTCCTGGTCACCACATCCGGGTTCCCCATCAGCTCCCTCTGAGGAGACACAAGGAAAAGAGACAAGGGAACGAAGTGTCCTACAACTGTCAGGGAGAGAGAGGGCCTCTTTTCCATTCCCCAAGCCATTCTCTCTATTCCAGCTTCCTGCCCAACCCCGCTTTTTCCTTCTCCCCACCCCCCAGTCTAGCCAACAGAAGAGTTGAGAGGAGTCCAATGTGCAGATTCTTACATAGTTTCTTTGTGAAACTAGTTCTGTTTTTAACTTTATTTTTTTTATTTCAAAGCAATGAAACTTTGCTTTGAAGCCAGATACCAATAGAACAGGTGGTTTCTGCCAGACTTCCACATGGTTGGGGAGATATTTGAACACCACACACACACACACTTCCTTAAGGAACAGGTGCTGGTGAAGGGGTTGAGCTCTGCACACATGATATTGTCCTCCCAGAGGACTGAGCACTGTGTAGAGAGAAATGGAGAGAGAACCAGAATAACTTCCTTGGGTAGAAATAGTGTCATCTGAACCTGTTATTACTGTGAACTAAATATTATTTATCTATATTGAGAAATACTACTACTTCTAAAATCAAGACTTTTCCCTCACATGATTTTAAGAGTCTTGCTCCACAGCAGATGCAGTGGTATAGACCCTTTGGCCCTTTGGCTCTCCAGTATTCTAGAAAAGCCTTTTGATGGGTCTCTGAAAGGGAATTAGAGATTGCCAGGAGGATATATTGAGCTGAGTTGAACAAATCTATTCAACACTGAGAGCAGAGTCAGAGTTGGGACTGTCCACAAAAATCCCCTAAATCTCTACCAAATTAAGAAAGACAAGACAAAGACGAGAAAATTAAGCAAAAGCTTCAAATATTACATCACCAAATATTCTCCCTTCAGATCAGATGCTGGCCTCTCCACAGCTATACTCTCTTTTGGGGGACATCCCATACACCCCATTTCCCAGAATCTAATGACTTTCTTAAGGTTCCTAGAAAGGGCAGCATGACATTTAATCTACCATAAATCAGACATTTACTACAAATTTGCCATCCAAAAATCACTCATGTACTTCATACATAAGAAAATTTTTCACCTAGATCATTATCAGAAAAGTCTCTTGATGGAAGAGGTTGTACATCTTAAGGGAGGGTAATTTCTATGTGAAGAACTGTGGAAATAGGATGGTTCCTATTTTCAGTTTAAGCCTGAAGAACTCTTGTTCTGATATTCTTGGAGCCCCAGAGTGTATAAGCAGAGGAATGAGGAAGATGAGGGTGAGTGGGCACCAGCCTCAGCACTGAGTCACTGCCAAGGGATGCTGAGGGCTGCAGGTTTCAGACCCCCTGCATGAAGTCTCTCCTGAGCCTGCAACCAGGAAGGAAGAGAAGAGAAGTCTCCCTTCTGTAGAGTCAAGGAGGAACAAAAGAGGACAGGTCACTGCATTCTGTACCAAGCCCCCTCCCCCAAAGATTTCCCAACATGGGGAAACTACATTAAAGCTTAAAAAAAAACCTTGGGAATCAAGGGTAGACGGTAAACAAACAACCCTGTGCAAAGGGCTCCTTTGTAAGGCAACTCCAGTGACCCAAATGCTATGGGCTCTTTTCTGCTTGCACACATCACACCACCCATGCATCAAGCTGCATCCCATTCCCCCAAGTTTGGAATCCATCTCTTGGTTTCTCAACTAGATTATGCACTACCCCATAGCCGCTTTCTGCCCTGCCCAGAACATATGCTGTTCTCCTAGAGCCTCATGGGAATGAGGTCTAGCACCAAATAGGCTGTGGGTATCAAAGGCATAAACAAATTTGGACAAATCTGTGACGGTAGTAGTTGAGAACAACCTGTGGAAAAACACACAAGTTTGTTAAGAAATTGGGTGGTGGGTCCCCAGCTGATGAAGCACTGGAATGTCTGTTACTCTCATAATCATCTTGTTTTAATACCCTAGAGCTGCCAAGCAAAATTTCCGTCCACATAAGAGGCTCCAGATACATCCCCCTCTCCTCATGTCCTCTTGCTCAGGCCCGAACCAATTTGTATCATGCTTGTTCTCAGAGCATCACAGAAAGATGAACGGTGCCTCCATCGTCATCCCACTGCCTGTCACCACCCCCCACACCCCTGCACACCCCTCCTCTCCAGGCTCCACGACTTCACAGTCTTACTGTTGTAAATACTGTTGTACAGTTTGTAATCATCAACTAATCCCGTTGTCAAAGGCCTCGCCTGCTGCGCCTTCTCGCCCTTGAGAAAGGCCAGGGAATCTAGAAGGGGTAACCTTTCGAGAAGAGCTTCAGGGTCATCTCTGTGTGAGACGCTATGTATATTCCTGTAAGATTGCATTTTTATCTAAGGAATGATGTTATTTAAAAAACAAACAAAAAAAAACAAAAAACAAGAATTGCAAATAAATTTCTTAACAATGTCTACACTGGTTTTATCGTATCTTCCACATCCTTCCTCTTCTTGTGTTTCCTACAGGTTACAAAAATACACTTAACTGCCAGATTACCCTCTCAGAACCTCCAGAGGGGTGGGGGCCAGGAAAACATGTGAAATCTGAATCCGATGATAATCTCTAACCTTATTTCAGCAATTTATTCACTCCTTCCAATGAAAACGTTAACAGAAAAACAAAGTTGACAAGGAAAGAGAATAGGAGGAATTGAATGGATAATCCACAAAACAGAAGAGCAGCTTCCCCCCCTCCCCCCACGATATTTGGAAAGGCATAAAATTGGTTTTGAATGAATGAAAGGAAGAAGGGAGGAGGGAGGGAAGGGAGAAAAGAAGGAGGGAGGGGGAAGATCAAATTATGTATATTAAAGATTAAAAATTCAAGGTTCTTTTTTTGGGGTTCTGTTTTATTATTAAACTGGCTCTGACAAAGCTTCCAGAATAATTCCCTGTGTAAAAATAACTTGTCCCAGAAATCCATGTGTCTTAGTTGAATACAATTATAACAACAGAAACCCTCCCACCGTTGGATGTTCAAGTCCATTTTAGGAATTAAAGGACATCAACCAACCTCCCTACTTCTCCAGAGCCTCCCTCCTCCCTAGCCCACCACCCATACCCTAAGCTCTGAAGTCTAAGGCCCTATGAGGAGAACAGAGGAGTGAAAGAGCTGGGGACGGTAGCTACCAGAGCAGGCTGGGAGGACACTCCACAGGGACCTGCCTACAAGGTCACAACCCATCAGCAGATCCAGTCAAAGCACCAAAGTTTGTAAATGATACCTTTAACCAATGAGAATAGATTCAGGATTCACCCTATAATGAAATTACTCTGCCTTGCATTTTGTATGTTTTCCTGAATGGGAGTAAAAGGAGTGGAGGGATAGCCATGGCAGGAATTAAACATAACCGTAGGAGCACATCACCAAACTGAGGCATCCCTTATGTGTGCAGGGCCTCACTTCTGCTTTATAATTTGGTGTCAGCTCCTTCAGCCTGGCCTGGCCTGGCCTTCAAACACTCTTCCTATATCAGGTCTACTTCTGCCCATTTCTTCCTTTGTCCTCACAAGAAAGAGGACAAAGATACTAGATATTAACTAGATATCTAGGTACTAGATATTAACTGGGCTGCACTTGCTAATGGGCTGAATTACTGCATGGTAAAAAAAAAATCAGTATACATACATGACACTCCCTCTTGTCCTTTAATTTTCTAACCTCCATGTAATGAGCAGAACTAAGCATTCTTTCTACAAATCTCTATCTCTTATTTTTTTCTCCCTTTGTTTCCATATGGCTTGCCAGGTAAGTGGCTCACTAGTCCCTCAATCTCTTGCTCTTCACAGCATATAGGGATATATTAGCCCAAGAATTAGTCTGTGAAAAGTGGGGGAGCAGAAGACTCTGAACTCACCAAGAGCCAAAATGATGGGCTCCAATCCAGCCTTCACAGAGCATTATGTTGTACATTATCAGACATTATTCTGGCTAATGATAGAGTAACATTTACTTTCCAACTGACTACAATGCCATGTATATAATTTCCTGGGGAATCCCACAGGGAGGAGAGGCAGGGCAGAATTTGGCACTCTTGAGAAGTTCAAAGAACATCAAAATCCCCCATCACAAAGGTTGACAATTTAAGCCCAAGTGTTTCAATGATGCTCCACTGAGATTCCATGTGACACAATTTCGGAATCAGAAAATATAGTTATATATTTGAATACCATTATCTGTGTGACATAATTCTTGATACGCAGTAAAGCCTTCTCTTCTCACAACTGACACATGCAATTCTATCATTTGTGTCTCCTCTTTTTAACTTAGGTATTATCAAAGTGTGGTTTCTGAACCACCTGGCAGAATCATTTGGGATACTTGATTAGAACACAGATTCTTGGGGTGCCTGCGTGACTCAGTCAGTTAAGCAACTGACTCTTAATTTTGGCTCAGGTCACGATCTCATGGTTCCTGTGTTCGAGCCCCGCATCAGGCTCTGCATTGCTGGTGCAGAGCCTGCTTGGGATTCTTTGTCTTCCTCTCTCCCTGTCTCTCTCTCATTCTCTCTCTCTCTCAAAAATAAATAAATAAACTTTAAAAAATTGTTTAGAAAGAACACATATTCTTGTTTTACCCACAAACTTGTCCTTATCTCAAAGCTATTAAATCAGATACTTTGAGGTTGGAGCCCATCAATATGCATTTCAGCAAGCTCTCCGAGTTGTTCTTATTTAGACCAAACATTTCAAATTGCTGGTATCAGACTGATATCTATTAAAATGCATGGTCCCTGGGAGAGGAAAATTTTTAAGCTTCTTTCATTCTGTTACATCCCAGGGGAAACCAAAGGTCTTAGAGGATATAAGTAAAAGATTTGAGAGCAGATTTTGATGGGAAATGGGAGTAATCGTTGTCAGCACTGAGGAAGGAGAGTGGAGACAAAAGAGAAAGTACAACAAAATATGCAAGAAAGTAAAGGTTTAGGTAACAGAACCAGAGGCATCGTGAGGCAAACTTCTATTTCACCCACCTAGGAATTTTGATTTGTCTAGGGAAGCAATGAAGTCAGATTAAGCAAGTGATCTGGCCTCTGTTCTAAGATCCAGTGAGAAATGAAAGATGGCTTGACCTTCTACACATGGCTGCCATCTTAAACATCTTCTTATGTTTCTTCTTCTTAGTCTTCCAGACTAAGACTACCGGAAAGACTTCTGAAAACTCCTTTGAAGGTGTGGTAGTCCTCAAAGTCAAGCTACTGTCAGTGGGACTCTCCTCTAGTCCTCTCTAGAGCATCTTAAGTTAGAGGAATGTCGGCACTCTACATCAGGGATCAGACTAATGCGTTGGGACTGATAGGATATAGGAGGAACAAGAAAGAGAAGACTCTGAGGTGTTGAGGAAGAGGATCTTGATGAATTACCTGTACTTCAGGCATTCTCCAAACATAGCAATGAGTGGCAGTCACCTCTAGAAATTCTACCTAATAATCTTAAAATGTCAGGTTTGTGCTCAGGAAAGGAGAGAATTTGAGATATGTTAGTATTAGGGTGGCTACATTGCATGTTGTCTATAACTAGACAAGTTCTGGCCCCTTAGTTGTCCATCCAATGAAGACCTTTGGTCGCTCTGATTAGAACCCAGAAGAGAGTGTAGCCTAAAGAAGATGGAGCATGGATTAGCTGGCACTTGGTAAACAGAGCCTCCTTTAACTCCACTTTTGCTCCTAAAATCAAGTGTCCACAGACTGACCTTTTTAAATAAATCAGATTACATCACATCCTTGCTCTCATCTGTCTAATGCTTTCTCATCACATTTGGATTAAAATCCAAAGTCTTTACCATGATCTATAAAGCCTTAAGCATCTGGCTTCACCTACCCCTCTACTTCTCAGACCTCATTTCCCACCATTGTCCCATCCCACCCACTTCCAGCTATAATCACCTTCTTGCTGTCCATTAAACACATAAAATGTATTCATCCCTTTGCCAGTTATCAATTTATTGCTGCTGAGCACTAAACCTATGCTTTTTACCCTGCTCTGTGATACTAGAGTTCAACCACATAAACATTTCTCCTTTGCCAGTTGGCTCAATGCTTAGTACAGTCTTTGTCAATAGAGGGCACTGAAAGGCCATTGCAAAATAAAAGGACTTCCTTTCACAATTCAGTGTGTTATTTTTAAGCATATAGCCATGGAGCAGTATGTGGGAGGCTTGGTACTGGTCATCTCAGTAGCCTTTACATACCAGCTCCAGCCTGCTGATGACCTCCAGCAGGTTTCTCCACCACCCAACAGGCCATGTTTATGGACCTTCTCTGACCCATGCCCTCTGGCAAGTTTTCTTAGCACTAGCAGGCTGTGTGATCCTGTAGCAGCCATGCCTCTCCAAGAATGTCTGGATCAGCCTTGAGGTGAGTGGTGAGGAGAGCTTTTCTAAGTTCTTAGTTCCTTCCTAAACTACTCTCCCTCAGCCCTAGAGATAGTAGCTACTTTTCTCTTCTAGTTTGATAGCTAACCCTTTTTATAAGCAACAATTCTTTATATTAAATTTCTTCTATTCAAATTACTGGTGTGGGGTCTGTCTCCTGATTGAACCCTGATATAGAATTGATACTAGAATGTTCTGGAGAGACAGACTCTCAACGATAGAATTTGAGAGTGAGTTTGGTCATGTATTAGCATCTGAGGGCAGTACTAAGTTCTTTGTTAGTGGAAATTGGATGCCAGTTATCCATGACATAGAGTGACATCCCAGTTAATAAAATTGCCACCTATGATGATGTATTAATTAATGCCTTGGGAGCCCAAGTAGCTGCTGCATTTATTATTATGGCAGTAGTAATGACAAGGAGTGTGGTGTGGAACTGACTTTCCCAAGTACATTGCATTACTTATGGGAAGAAAAAGACAGGCTCAGGATCATAACCTGAGAATCGGAAAGCTCCTACCACAGACCTACTATAATATTTTATTTCTTATAACTAATATTGCTGAATATCAAGCACAAATTTAACTGTGAAAGTGGTTGAATTACAATAGCAGTTGGATTCACAGCCTTCACAAGCTTCTTAAGTGAAAGTTAGAACACTGATTCAGAAATAATGAGACCTTGAAACATGGATGGAGAAATCTGGTAGGATTCAAATGAAGTTGAGATTCTAAAATCTCTAAGTCATTCTGAGCATCCCTTTGCAACAGAAGCAGATAAGTGCTACAATGACTAGCCTTCCTTTGCTGGAAAACTATGATAACGTCATCTAAGGCAGATGTCTTGAAAGGGATGCTTATTCTCCTCAAGATGCACTATCATCACCTCTTATTGCTTCTAGACCCACAACTTGGGTCAAATCTCAGCATGTGTCAGGGACTCAGACACACAGTATCACCCAAGAGGAAATGGCTTGTACTCTAAATAAATTATGACTTGTAAACCTAGGAATATGTGGGAGTGTACTCTAAGGGAGTTAGAACATGGAGAGTAGAGGGATACCTGGGTGGCTCAGTTGATTAAGCATCTAACTCTTGATTTCGGTGCAGATCATAACCTCATAGTTCATGAGATCAAGCCCCTCACCAACTTAGCACCTGCTTAGGATTCACTCTCTTTCCCAGTCACTCTGCCCCTCTCCTGCTCCTCTTTCTCTCTCTTAAAATAAATAGATAAACTTAAAAAAAAGAACATGGAGAGTGGAATATAACTCTGTATCAAACCAAATTAATTTATATGTATGTACTTACTAGAGATTTCAGATTTTGTATTTCAAATTATGCAGATGGAAGTGGCTCTGACACCTTACTTAGGTGGTCAACTGACTCTTGGACTCAGTAATGTCCTCTGCTTAATGACAGTGAGATACCATAGTTTCCATGATCTGATATGAAGGAAGGTATCTGAAGGTTTAGGAAGACGGAAATGTTGATATGTACTTATCATGTATAATATGCATACCCATACCCTCAACCACATTCCCTGAGAAGGCTTAGAAGACCTTCCCATCACTAAGATTTTGAGAAATAAATTAGTGAAGGAGTACCTGCATCCTTTCAAAGCTCTGTAGTTACTCTCATTTGTAGACTAGATATGGCCATGGGGGATGCTACACTGATTTCAATAGGTTCAATGAAATCCTGGAGTTAGAAAGATCAAGAGACAGCATGTCACTGCCTGACAAGGTGAACACATTTACTACATAAAGAGGAGCAGGTCCTTATCAGGGAAATACAAATCAAAACCACACTCAGATATCACCTCACGCCAGTCAGAGTGGCCAAAATGAACAAATCAGGAGACTATAGATGCTGGAGAGGATGTGGAGAAACGGGAACCCTCTTGCACTGTTGGTGGGAATGCAAATTGGTGCAGCCACTCTGGAAAACAGTGTGGAGGTTCCTCAGAAAATTAAAAATAGACCTACCCTATGACCCAGCAATAGCACTGCTAGGAATTTACCCAAGGGATACAGGAGTGCTCATGCATAGGGGCACTTGTACCCCAATGTTTATAGCAGCACTCTCAACAATAACCAAATTATGGAAAGAGCCTAAATGTCCATCAACTGATGAATGGATAAATTGTGGTTTATATATACAATGGAGTACTACGTGGCAATGAGAAAGAATGAAATATGGCCCTTTGTAGCAACGTGGATGGAACTGGAGAGTGTGATGCTAAGTGAAATAAGCCATACAGAGAAAGACAGATACCATATGTTTTCACTCTTATGTGGATCCTGAGAAACTTAACAGAAACCCATGGGGGAGGGGAAGGAAAAAAAAAAAGAGGTTAGAGTGGGAGAGAGCCAAAGCATAAGAGACTCTTAAAAAGTGAGAACAAACTGAGGGTTGATGGGGGGTGGGAGGGAGGGGAGGGTGGGTGATGGGTATTGAGAAGGGCACCTTTTGGGATGAGCACTGGGTGTTGTATGGAAACAAAATTGACAATAAATTTCATATATTTAAAAAAATAATAAATAAATAAATAAATAAATAAAGGGGAGCAGGAACAAAGGTAATCAGAATGCTTTTGGCCAATTGGGATCTCAAGTGGTGGTTAATTGATTGTATAGTAATAAAAGAGATCTCCTATTAAAATATTGCTAGATGCATGACAGGAGTCAACTATGACCCATGATCCAAATCCAGCCCTTACTTATTTTTATAAATAAAGTTTTATTGGAACACAGCTACACCCATATATTTACATACTGTCTATGGCTGCTTTCCTGCTATACCTGTAGAGTTAACTAGTTGTGACAGGGACTGTTTGGCCTACAAAGCCTAAATTTTTACTATTTGGCTTTTGTCATTAAAAGTTTGCCAACCCAATGAGAAAGAATGAAATATGGCCTTTTGTAGCAATATGGATGGAACTGGAGAGTATTATGCTAGGTGAAATAAGTCATACAAAGAAAGACAGATACCATATGTTTTCATTCTTATGTGGATCCTGAGAAACTTAACAGAATTCCATGGGGGAGGGGAAGAAAAAAAAAAGAGATTAGAGAGGGAGGGAGCCAAAACATAAGAGACTCTTAAAAACTGAGAACAAACTGAGGGTTGATGGGGGTTGGGAGGGAGGGGAGGGTGGGTGATGGGTATTGAGGAGGGCACATTTTGGGATGAGCACTGGGTGTTGTATGGAAACCAATTTGACAATAAATTTCATTAAAAAAAAAAGTTTGCCAACCCAGAGGTGCCTGGGTAGCTCAGTCGGTTAAGTGTCCTACTTCAGCTCAGTTTATGATCTCACAGTTTGTGAGTTCAAGTCCCACATCAGGCTCTGTGCTGACAGCTTGGAGCCTGGGGCCTGATTTGGATTCTGTCTCTCTCTCTCTCTTTCTCTGCCCCTCACCTGTTCCCTCTCCCTCTCTCTCTCTCTGTTATAAATAAACATTAAACATTTTTAAATAAATAAATAAATGTTTGCCAACCTGGATCTATATAACTGAAAAACTTCTAGTTCTGTTGGTTAAAGATCTGGTTTGAGTCATTGCAATGGAGACTCATGATCTTTCATCCAGTTTCTAGTCCTAAGCCAATTCACATATCCAGAGACCGTTGGTTAAAGGGGAGACACTCTGCAGAATGGCCACAAGTATATACAGCAAACATTCCTCTAGGACTTCCCTGAGGATATCTGTAGCCATTTACCAGTAGCTGGGCACTTGAGAAAAGGAAATACCCAGACTAATAAGGGATCGGTAGATACAGGCTCTGAATTGAAGTTAATTCCTAAGAATCCAAAACACCACTGTGTCCCACCAGTCAGAGTGGGGATTCACGGTGCTTAGATGATAGATATATACCTCACAGAACTGTGTCTGATCAAGGAACTAATTTGGCAGCAAAAAAAGTATAGCAACAGGCTCATGCCCATAGAATCTCCCACAATACTCCATTACCCAGAAGCAGCTGACTGAATTGAAAGGTAGAAGGGCTTACTGAAAACTCAGTTATAATATCAATTGTGAGACAGCACCCTGAAAAGATGGGGTCTAACAGGCTAAAATACATGCTTTGAATCAGAAGCCATTATGTGGTGCTATCTTCCACACAGCCAGAATATATATACTCTCTGAATCAAAGAGTAGAAGGGAGAGAAGCTCCTCTCACTATTATACTTAAAAAAAAACATTGGCAGAATTTTTCACTTCCCATTCAGCAACCATGAACTCTTCTGGTTTGGAGGTCTTAGTTCCCAGTGGGGAAGTGCTTCTATCAAGGGCATGATGGCTCTATTGATTTGGAAGATGAGACCACCACTTGGCTATGTGGGAATCTTTATGCTGAACCAACAGGCAAGGGGAAAAAAAGAGTTACTCTACAGACTGGAGTGATTGATCACAATTGCCAGTGAGAAATTGAGTTGCCCCTACACGTAGGGGACAAAGAAAACTATTTCTGGAACCCAGAATACTTCCATGCCCAATAGTGAAGGTTAATGGAAAACTATAGCAAACAAAAGGAAAAGTTAAGACTCTTGAAGATTCAGACCCTTCAGAAATGATAGTTTGGGTCACCCTATTAGGATATTTTGGGCCACCCTATTAGAAACTTAAGTTTCTGGCTCAGGGCAAAGAAAAACATAAGAAGGGAGAAATATCAACTATGACTTTGTGACCAATTACAAGGATTATATCAGTTTTACATATTTTCTTTTTGTGTACATATTTATTTGTAAATTATAACTATTTTCTTCTCTCTTATTCCTTCCCTTATTATTTTATATATACAAGTTGCTAAAAATTAGCTCTGTAGGGGCACCTGAGTGGCTCAGTCAGTTAAGTATCTGGCTTAGGCTCAGGTCGTGATCTCACTGTTTCTGTGTTAACAGCTCAGAGCCTGGAGCCTGCATCAGATTCTGTGCCTCCCTCTCTCTCTGCCCCCCCCCTCAAAAATAAATAAAACATTAGGAAAAAATGTTTTAAGAAAAGAAAATTAACTTTATAATTTAGCTATTATGTAACAAAATTTTCAATGGAACTATGACCAAATTTGAAAGTACTGAATACAGTCAGCAATGGGTATAATGTCTATTGTGACTATTTTCAGTTTGGAGAAAGTGTGAGCACTGCTTCCTTGTACAAAGAACAACTACAGCTTTGTTAGGTGGAAACAGAGTTGTTTCATTGTTGTTTAGAAGTTTAAATGTGTGCAGGAAGGTACATATGGAAGCTGAGTTGCCCAAAGGATAGACTGCCAGTTACCAATTTATTATCTTTTTTTTTTTCCTGCCCCAGCTTTGTGATACAAGGGCTGGACCCTGTAAACATTTCTCCTTTGCCAGATGGTTTAGTGTTAAGATTTGTCATTAGATAAAATAGGTAATACTGGAAGGACACTAGGAGGCAATAGTAGAAAGAAGGGAATTCCTTCAATGTGCTATTTCTTGGTGCAGCAGCCACCAAGTTCTGGTGTGTGGGAGGCTTGCTAGAACTCATCTAAGTAGCCCTATGGACTGGCTTCATTTGCACTCTCTGACAAGTGAGTCTGCTTCTACAGAGTAGCTCTGACCCAAGTTTGTCACCCTCTGGCAGATTTTCTCATCCCCCACAGGCTACATGTTCCTGTAGCAGTCATACCCTTCCCTCCTGGTTCATCTCCATCAGTCCTAGAAGCAGAAGCTGTTTTCTGTGATTGCTAACTTCCAGATCCCTTATAGTCCTCTTTTATCCCATTACGTAGTTAATCACCTTTGACTACTTAGACTTTGCACCAAACTCTCCTTGTTCAAATTATTGGTGTCATTTCTGTTCCTGATTAAACTTTGACCAATACACCACCTCAGAGCCCTTGCTCTTCCCTCTGTCTGAGACAGTCTTCATCTGGATAATTGCATGCTCAAATATAGCTGTTGACGGACTGCTGTCACTGTCCAGACTGCCCTTCTTGTAATTAAGCTAAAGTCTCTGATGCAGCCTCTATTCTGTGAAACAAGATGGCACAGATCCAACCACTGAGCACCATGCCTGCAACCAGGATAAGCCCAGGGAAAGGGGAAATGCAAGGTTTACTGGGGATATAAACCAGACCTTGAGTTTTGACTCTCAATAAACCTGCCTGAGAATAGTATTACCACTACCCACAAGCTCTAGGAATAGCATCAAGATTCTTTTAGAGCACAGGATTATACTCCATTGTCCAAAAATGTATTTAGTGTCCTTACTATGTACCAGACACTCTTCAGGGCACTGGATATACAGCAACACTTGGCTCTGATTCACCCCTAAATTTTTTCACAGTTCCCTCTTCTACACAACTTCCAAGCATGCACTGGATAAAACCGCATCCACAGGGTGTGGCCTCTCCACAAACCCAGCTGAGTTTCAAAATGGGGCCTCAGAGGCCCCTGCACACAGTTGTGCTCAAAGATGCCCAGCCTAGGATGATAGTAGAAGGTGGCGTCCAGCAGCACCAACTGCCAAGCTTTGTGCCTGGTGGAGATTGTGTGAGCCCAGCAAGTTCTCATTTTACAGTAGTATTGCAACAGGAGGTTCTGGAACCTCAGATCCCACCTGTACGACACCAGTGCAGATCAAGGTGGATCATTCAGGACAGTAAGAATCTTTCCAGGGCTGGCCTATGCAGGAGCCTTCTAGGCAGAAGGGTCAGAAGCAGCAGTCACCTTAGTCTCTGGCACTCTCTGCTAAAACTTATACAAGCCCCTCAGACTGTGACTGGGTCACCTGCTGGAAGAAAGCAAAGGAGTATTGTTTCCTGGGATGGAAGAAAAGCTGTGAAAACCTCAGATGCATTAATGCTGAGACCAGCCAACCTCCACTGGCTCTTATACCATTGTGGGGCCCCTGGGGTCAGTGTGTTAGTTTTCTATTGCTATGTAACAAATCTCCACAAACTTAACAGCTTAAAACAACATACATATTTTTTTTAAGTTTATTTATTTGTTTTGAGAGAGACAGAGAGACTACGAGTGGGGGAGGGGCAGAGAAAGAGGCAGAATCTCAAGTAGGCTCCACACTATCAGTGCAGAGCCCAATGTGGGGCTTGAACTCACAAACCATAAGATCATGACCTGAGGCAAAATCAAGTGTCAGACACTTAAGCAACTGAGCCCCACAGGCACCCCAACATGCACATATTATCTCACAGTTTCTGTGGGTTAGGAGCCCAGGCATGGGTCCTCTGTGCATGGTTTTGCAAAACTGCAATCTAGGGGTAAGCTGGGCTGTATTCTCATCTGGAGGCTTGACTGGGGAAGAATCCACTTTAAAGTTCTTTCAAGTTGTGGGAAGAATTTAATTCCTTTGCAGTTGTATGACCCCATTTTCTGCTGGCAGTCAGCTGGGTGCCACTCTCAGCCCTAAGAAGCCACTTGCAATTCCTTGCCATGAATGCCTCTTCAAAGCCAGCAAGGGAAAGTCTTGTTCTAATCTGCTAAAATAGAGTTATATATAATATGACATAATCAAAGGAGTGACATCTTATTGGTTAGAAGCAAGTCACAGTTTCTGCTTACATTCATAAGGAGGGATTATACAAAGACATGGACACCAGGAGGCAGAAAATCATTGGGGGAGACCTTGGGATCTGCCTGTCACAGTCAGCCTCAAAAAAAATTCCAACTACAGGGGCGCCTCGGTGGCGCAGTCGGTTAAGCGTCCGACTTCAGCCAGGTCACGATCTCGCGGTCCGTGAGTTCGAGCCCCGCGTCAGGCTCTGGGCTGATGGCTCAGAGCCTGGAGCCTGCTTCCGATTCTGTGACTCCCTCTCTCTCTGCCCCTCCCCCCTTCATGCTCTGTCTCTCTCTGTCCCAAAAATAAATAAACGTTGAAAAAAAAATTAAAAAAAAAAAATAAATAAATAAAAAATAAAAAATAAAATAAAATAAAATAAAATAATTCCAACTACATCCAACTAAGTAGTTTCGGAACATTATGCTTGCTTGGACAACACAGACTGTACCCAACAAGGTAAGGCTCTTGGCATTGCCCTCGTTCTTCATCTCACACGAAGCACCTGGAAGGAACCTAAGCCTCAGGCACAAGATGGCTACTCAAATTAGTTCTGGGGACAACTGCTTAGCACAGGATGAGGTAACTAGCCATACCTTCTCTGTAGCATATTCACTCTGATCCCCATCCTTGTTGCCTCCCCCCAGATGTGGAGAGCTTTAGCCATATCTGGTCAAACCACCTTGTGCTTGCAAATAGCATGACTCAGCAGGGACCCCAAAGCATTGTTAGTAACGTATGTGTAGACTTGACCTGAGCTTCAACATAACTCAAGATAAACAGGTACAGAAAAATAATAATAAAATTTTTAAAAAGATAGACAGGTCAGGTCTTGGAGAGAGACAAGATTCTGAACATAGTGAAACCCAGTGCACTGATTCCTCCAAACATCATTCCCACCCTACCCACACTCATCCTCTCCCCAGTGGGATTCATCCAGATTTATTCAGTCCTCATTGGAGACTCAAGTGAGGTGGCAAGACTGCGCCCACACCTAGGAGCTTGAGTAACTTGCTCTGACAGTCCAGCTGAGAATTTTTCTGTAGAGAAGAATTACCTTCCCTTTATTTACAACCCAAATTGGGGAGGCCAGAGCACAAGTCAGCCAATCTCCTCTGAATCTTTAATGCTCTTAGTTCTAAGACTATGAAAGCTCTTCCTGATTTGAAAATACTGGAAGGATGAAGTAGCAAGCTCAAGGCCACAGGCTTCTGGGGAGGACCAAATTAGATAACACATTTGAGAAAACTCTGAAATGTTATCAAGTGTGTACCACCCCCCCCCCCCCCCCCCCACACACACACAGACAACCTGAGCCTGGCTGTAGAGAGAGGACACAAGAACAATAAATGTTTATTTTATGAAGGACTAAAGCAAAGAAACAGCAGGAAGAAGCCCTGCCCCAGACACAATATTTAAAGGAATACAAACTTCCTAGTGTAAGGGAGGAAAGACTCTCAATAAGAACTTCAAACATTAGTCAAGCCAAAACTTAGCACTGGCAAGCCCTTTTAGCAGGTAATGGTGGATGCTGTACATGAAGAAACCTGAACAGAAGAGGATGATCATGAAGGATAAGGTGATGAGGGTGTAGATGGACATTCGCTTCTCCATGGTCCCCCTGATCAGGCAGAAATAGGGTCCTGGACAGCTCTTGGTGCTGCAGTGAATGATAGCTTGGCTCACCAGGGGCAGGTGTTGGTACATAAGAAAAAATAAAAACACACACTGTGCACCAACCTGCAGGAGGAAGTAAAGGAGATACAAAAGCAAAAGCATCTTCTCCTGGTGGAAGTTCAGGATGGACTTCTTCGGGGAAGGGGCATGCTCCTGGATTCCCACCATGGAGCCGTCCTCCATTTCACCTGCCACTGACTCCACTGACTTGGCTTTGATTTGCTTGTGCCGAATCTGAGCCATGAAGAATTCCATGAGGAAGAAGAGGGCTAAGAAAATAAAGAAAAAAAAGTACCAAATTCCCACTACAGGACTGTTAAAACTTTTTTCAAAACACTCAATCAAACAAGTATTGGTAATGTTGCCATGGCACCAGAAATCTTCATGGATGGGAACCCAGGGCATGCGGACCACGTACACCACCACTCCATACACAGCGATG
Source organism: Herpailurus yagouaroundi (assembly GCF_014898765.1). NCBI lineage: Eukaryota > Metazoa > Chordata > Mammalia > Carnivora > Felidae > Herpailurus > Herpailurus yagouaroundi. The sequence goes on from NW_024412572.1 coordinate 8,500,800, forward strand.
AACCCAAACCACAGCTGTCGCCCAATATAGTAGCGGGATTTGTCACCAGCCACTGAGTGTAGCACAGGGATCAGTCCAGCCACTGCCGCTGCAGCCATCTCTTCAGAATCTCAAGGGACCACAGAATCCAAGACCAGGAGGACTCCTGACAGCACCTCAAGAAGGGCAGGAAAGGAAAGAACACAGTGTCAGTACTTGCGAGCAGGTGGCCAAGAATCCTAAGCACATCCAAGGAGATGGCTCAGGTTTTAGATCTACTACCAGCTGTCAGTTTCATATCTTTATACACATGCAGTATTTGTGCCCCATGATATGGTTATTCCTCTCTCCACGTTTCAGCCTATGATAAAGGCTGTCCACTCTGGACACGCCCAACTGCACAACAGTTACATATCTCATCTTTCCTACTAGATTATCAGCTTCTGGAGGTCAGGAGTCAAACTTTATTCACAGTTAAAATGTCCATATCATCCGGTATAGATAATGACACATAAGGGTCTAATAGACTTGATAAATGAACAAAAGGATGGAATGAATAAATGAATTTAACTATTCAGGTGTGTCTGGTTGTTCTAGAAGCCCTATGACAATCTCTATACTTTGTATCTTTGCCAGGAGATTTCTGAAGACTATAGGGAAAAATAGAACATTTCCTTTTCTTTCATGCACATGGCTTCTGTTCCATCCACAATTCTTCAGAGGGTACCTATCACCATACTTTATTGATACGACTACTACTAATAATACTCTTTAAGAGTCCCCTTCCCTGTTTTTATGTTATTTTTGCTTCCCTTTCTTTATGTTCATCTGTTTTGTATCTACATATGAGTGAAGTCATATGATATTTGTCTTTCTCTGACTTATTTCGCTTAGCATAATACCCTCTAGTTCTATCCATGTTGTTGCAAATGGCAAGATTTCATTCTTTTTGATTGACAAGTAATACTCCATTGTGTGTGTATATACATACATATATATATATACCATATCTTCTTTATCCACCCATCTGTCGATGAACATTTGGGCTCTTTCCATACGTTGGCTATTGTTAATAGTGCTGCTATAAACATGGGGGTGCATGTGTCCCTTTGAAACAGCACACCTGTACCCCTTGGATAAATACCTAGTAGTACAATTGCTCGGTCATATAGTAGTTCTATTTTTAACTTTTTGAGGAACCTCCATACTGTTTTCCAGAGTGGCCGCACAAGTTTGCATTCTTACCAGCAGGGCAAAAGAGAGCCTCTTTCTCTGCATCCTCGCCAATATCTGTTGCTTCCTGAGTTGTTAATCTTGGCCATTCTGACAGGTGTGAGATGGTATCTCATTGTGGTTTTAATTTGTATTTCCCTGATGATGAGTGGTGTTGAGCATTTTTTTCATGTGTCTGTTAGCTATCTGGATATCTTCTTTGGAAAAATGTCTCTTCCTGTCCTTTGCCCATTTCTTCACTGGATTATTTGTTTTTTGGGTGTTGAGTTTGATAAGTTCTTTATAGATTTTGGATACTAACTCTATCTGATATGTCATTTGCAAATATCTTCTCTCATTCTGTCAGTTGCATTTTAGTTTTGCTAATGGTTTCCTTCACTGTACAGAAGCTTTTTATTTTGATGAGGTCCCAATAGTTCATTTTGGCTTTTGTTTCCTTTGCCTCCAGAGACGTGTTGAGTAAGAAGTTGCTGCGGCCAAGATCAAAGAGGTTTTTGCCTGCTTTCTCCTCGACGATTTTGATGGCTTCCTGACTTACATTGAGGTCTTTCATCCATTTTGAGTTTATTTTTGTGTAGGGTGTAAGAAAGTGGTCCAGGTTCATTCTTCTGCATGTCGCTGTCCAGTTTTCCCAGCACCACTTGCTGAAGAGACTGTCTTTATTCCATTGGATATTCTTTCCTGCTTTGTCAAAGATTAGTTGGCCATATGTTTGTGGGTCCATTTCTGGGTTCTCTATTCTGTCCCATTAATCTGAATGTCTGCTCTTGTGCCAGTACCATACTGTCTTGACGGTTACAGCTTTGTAGTATAGCTCGAAGTCTGGGATTGTGATGCCTCCTGCGTTGGTTTTCTTTTTCAAGATTGCTTTGGCTATTCGGGGTCTTTTCTGGTTCCATACAAATTTTAGGATCATTTGTTCTAGCTCTGTGAAGAATGCTGGTGTTATTTTGATAGGGATTGCATTGAATATGTAGATTGCTTTGGGTAGTATCGACATTTACCAATATTTGTTCTTCCTATCCAGGAGCATGGAATCTTTTTCCTCTTTGTGTGTGTGTGTGTGTGTGTGTGTGTGTGTGTGTCTTCTCCAATTTCTTTCATAAGCTTTCTATAGTTTTCAGTGTATAGATTTTTTCACCTCTTTGGTTAGATTTATTCCTAGGTATTTTATGGTTTTTTGTGCAACTGTAAATGGGATCTTGATTTCTCTTTCTGTCGCTTCATTGTTGGTGTATAGGAATGCAACCGATTTCTGTGTGTTGATTTTATATCCTGCAACTTTGCTGAATTCATGAATCAATTCTAGCAGTTTTTTTGGTGGAATCTTTTGGGTTTTCCATATACAGTATCATGTTGTCTGTGAAGAGTGAAAGTTTGACTTCCTCTTTGCTGATCTGGATGCCTTCTATTCCTTTGTGTTGCCTGATTGCTGAGGCTAGCACTTCCAATACTATGTTGAATAACAGTAGTGAGAGTGGACATCCCTGTCATGTTCCTGACCTTAGTTTAGCTGAACTTAGCTCTCAGTTCTTCCCCATTAAGGATGATATTAGCGGTGGGTCTTTCACATATGGCTTTTATGATCTTGAGATATGCTCCTTCTATCTCTACTTTCCTGAGGGTTTTTATCAAGAAAGGATGGTGTATTTTGTCAAATTCTTTTTCTGTATCTATTGAAAGGATCACCTGGTTCTTGTCCTTTCTTTTATTGATGTGATGCATCACATTGATTGTTTTGCAGACACTGAACCAGCCCTGCATCCCAGGTATAAATCTCACTTGGTTGTGGTGAATAATTCTTTTAATGTATTGTTGGATCCAGTTGGCTAGTATCTTGTTGAGGATTTTTGCATCCATGTTCATCAGTGAAATTGGTCTGCAGTCCTTCTTTTTAGTGGGGTCTCTGGTTTTGGAATCAAGGTAATACTGGCTTCATAGAATGAGTTTGGAATTTTTCCTCCAATATCTATTTTTTGAAATAGTTTCAAAAGAATAGGTGTTAGCTCTTTTTCAAATGTTTGGTAGAATTAGAAAACCATCTGACCTGGGCTCTTGTTTTTTGGGAGATTTTTTGATTACTAATTTGATTTTTTTACTGATTATGAGTCTGTTCAAATTTTCTATTTCTTCTTGTTTCACTTTTGGTAGTTTATATGTTTCTAGGAATTTGTCCATTTCTTCCAGGTTGCCCAATTTATTGGCATATAATTGCTCATGATATTCTCTTCTTATTGTTTGTATTTCTGCAGTGTTGGTTGTGATCTCTCCTCTTTTGTTCTTGATTTTATTTATTTGGTCATTTCCTTTTTCTTTTTGATCAAACTGGCTAGGGATTTATCAATTTTGTTAACTCTTTCAAAGAACAAGCTCCTGGTTTCATTGATCTGTTCTACTGTTTTTTTATTTCAATAGCATTGATTTCTGCTCTAATCTTTATTATTTCCTATCTTCTGCTGATTTGGGGTTTTATTTCCTGTTCTTTTTCCAGCTCTTTAAGGTGTAAGGTTAGGTTGTGTATCTGAGAACTTTTTTCCTTCCTTAGGAAGGCCTGGATTGCTACATACTTCCCTCTTATGACAGCCTTTGCTGAGTCCCAGAGGTTTTGGACTGTGGACATTTTAATTTCCTCTTTAACTTCTTCATTAGCCCATTCGTTCTTTAGTAGGATGTTCTTTAGTCTCCAAGTATGTGTTGTCTTTCCAAATGTTTTCTTGGGGTTGACATTTGAGTTTCATAACATTGTGGTCTCAAAACAGGTATGGTCTGATCTCGATCTTTTGTACTTGTTGAGGGCTGATTTGTGTCCCAGTGTGTGATCTATTCTGGAGAATGTTCCATATGCACTTGAGAAGAATGTGTATTCTGCTGCTTTAAGATGAAATGTTCTAAATATACCTGTTAAGTCCACCCAGTCCAGTGTGTCATTCAAAGCCATTGTTTCCTTGTTGATTTTCTGTTTAGATGATCTGTCCATTGCTGTAAGTGGGGTGTTGAAGTCCCCTACTATTATGGTATTATTGTCAATGAGTTTCTGTATGTTTGTGATTAATTGATTTATATATTTGGGTTCTTTCACGTTGGGGGTACAGATGTTGGGACAGTGGAAAAACAATGCACATACTATTTACAAATAAGTGTCCATTTATAGCAGAGTGCCTAGCACATAGTAAATGCCCAGTATGTGCGTGTGGATGTCCCTTGTTCCAACACCAGCAAACATGGTTGTTCTCCAGGGTCCACTGGGACCTTTGCCTGTGGGGAGTCCACACAACCCACCAAATGTCTTCTCAGCAGAGGAACCACTTCTCCCTATGTGGCCCGAGGATCCCTCGGACCTCACTGTCTGCTCCTGGGGATTCACTGTTCCCACCAGAGCTCCACCAGGTATCAAGTCATGGAGTTTCAGACTCTGTTCTCTCCTGTTCATTGAGTCATAATGGTATCCACACCCTCTCCTTTCTCCTTTCTCCCTTTCTTATTAATTCTCTTATGGGTGTTTCCACTCTTTCTCTTTTTCTCCAGCTATTTTCGGGGAGAGGGCTTTTCCTGTACTCTCCCCACTGTCTCTGTCCTCTCTCCACAAACAAAAACAGGTCCCTACCCTCCATGGCTTCTCTCTCCCTCAGTTCACCTCTCCGTGCCATGTACCTGCCGAGTTCTGTGGTTCAGTTATGCAGATTGTTGAGTTAATCCTCAGATCAATTTTTTAGGTGTGCAAGATGGTTTGGTGTTGATCTAGCTGCATTTCAGGGAAAAGAGATGTAAAAAACTTCCATGCTGCTCAGCCATCTTGGCCTTGACCTTAAATCTTTTTATTAGCTTAATTTGGGTAATCATCAATGGTTGTCCTGTTTTACATGTGTTCTTGTACATGGCAGTGACCAATCATTTAATTTGAGATTTAGAATATTTAACAAATTTTGAGGAGTTTTTTGTGATGAAATACACATTAACACAGAATCTACCATTATGATCATTTTGAAGTGTACACTTCTGTGACATTGAGTACATTCACACCCTTGTGCAACCATCATCACCATCCACCCCCAGAACTTTTTCATCTTCCAAGACTGAAGCTCTGCCCCTAAACAATAACTCCCTTTCGACCCCCACTCTCTCTGAATCCCTGGAAACCACAACTCTACTTTCTGTCTCTAGGAGTTTGAATACTCTGGGAACCTCCTCTAAGAGAAACCATGCCATATTCATCCTTTTGCAACTGGCTTATTTCACTTAGCATAAAATCTTAAAGTTTCATCTACATTGTAGCAGGTGTCAAGTTGTCCTTCCTTTTAATGGCTAAATAATATTCCACTGTATGGAAATACTACATTTTGCTTATATATACATTCATTGATGGACATTTGGGTTGTTTCCACTTTTTGACTGTTTGAATAAAATGACCATACCACACTGAGATATCACCTCACGCCAGTCAGAGTGACTAAAATGAACAAATCAGGAGACTATAGATGCTGAAGAGGATGTGGAGAAATGAGAACCCTCTTGCACTGTTGGTGGGAATGCAAACTGGTACAGCCACTCTGGAAAACAGTGTGGATGTTCCTCAAAAAGTTAAAAATAGATCTACCTTATGACCCAGCAATAGCACTGCTAGGAATCTACGCAAGGGATACAGGAGTGCTGATGCATAGGGGCACTTGTACCCCAATGTTTATAGCAGCACTTTCAACAATAACCAAACTATGGAAAGAGCCTAAATGTCCACCAACTGATGAACGGATAAAGAAATTGTGGTTTATATATACAATGGAATACTACTTAGCAATGAGAAAGAATGAAATATGGCCTTTTGTAGCAACGTGGATGGAACTGGAGAGTGTTGTGTTAAGTGAAATAAGTCATACAGAGAAAGACAGACACTGTATGTTTTCACTCTTATATGTATCCTGAGAAACTTAACAGAAGATCATGGGGGAGGGGAAGAGGAAAAAAAGTTACAGAGAGGGAAGGGGACTCTTAAATACTGAGAGACTCTTAAATACATAAGAGACTCTTAAATGCTGAGAACAAACTGAGGGTTGATGGGGAGTGGAAGGGAGGGGAAATTGGGTGATGGGCATTGAGGAGGGCACCTGTTGGGATGAGCACTGGGTGTTGTATGGAAACCAATTTGACAATAAATTTCATATTAAATAATAAATAAATAAATAAAACGACTATTAACATGGATGTACAGATATGTTTGACTTTCCAATCACTTCTTGTGAGTATATAACAAGAAGCAGAATTGCTGGATAACATGGTAAATCTATGTTTAATTTTTTTGAGGGATCACCACAATGTTTTTCATAGCAGCTGTGCCATCTACATTCCCACCAGCAACACATAAGTGTTCTAATTTCCCCATGTCCTTGCCAACACTTGTTGTTTTCTGGGGTTCTTTTTAAATGCTTTGCATTTTACTAAAAAAATCGTCACAGCTAGTGCTGAAAAGTCTTCTTCAAAGGTGTCTGAGACTCAGCAATATTTCTAAATTACCCCCAAGAATCAGTTCACATCACTCAAATAGTCATACATAAGAATGAGAGGCAGGCTCCAGAGTGAGCTCATGGATGTAGGACTACCCAGTAAGCCTGCCAAGAGCAGTGGTTGATCAAGGAGAAGAGCCAAAGCGGGTAGATGGGACAGTGGGAAAACAATGCACATACTGGGCATTTACTATGTGCTAGGTACTTTGCCATAAATGGACATTGATGTATCATTTATTCTTTAGAACAACCTTATGAGATAAATATTCTCAATTTCTAGACAAGAAAACTGAGATTTAGAATGGCTAAGTAACTCCCCCATGATCATTATATAGCCAAGTACATGGAGTAGTCAGGATTAGAAACCAGAGTGTCTAACTTGGCAGCCTAAACTTTGGATTTCATCTGCTTTGCAAGCGCATGGTCCAAAGATAACAAGGAGGAAAGGAGGAAGGCCATGGTGGGTCTCCGAACCCTCACCTGCCAACTCTCATGGGAAATAAAACAGTTGGTGGTCAGACTCACAGATCTTTGCTTTCCTTCCTTCAGAGACAGTTTTGTGGCCAAATCCCAGTCACTCAAATTGAAGCATCAAATCTCTGGTAACATGTGTTGAGTGGTGACTAAAAGGACAGGTTTTTACTGCAGTGGCTGGAGGAGTGGATCCGGTCTGGACCATTTGTGTCCCTGCTTCTGCTGCCACAGCTCTGAAGCCCTGCTTTTTCTCTCCTCTCCTATGTAAAACCTGGTGGTCAACAGGAAACCTCTCCTTCCTCACCAACTGTTCCTCTCCTTAGAATCTCTCAGCTAGCTGCCCCATTGGCTATGCCACCTGCCTGTCTTCACAGCCTCTACAAATCATCACTCTCAGAAAAGCAGGTGTAGGAGAACCTTCAGATCAAGTATTCTATAGCGTAGAATGGAGGGTTTGTACAGGGTCAGGAGCCTGCTTGGAAGATTGAGCCAGGGCCCTGGTGATATCCAGGTCATGGTCTGTCCTTTTCCTTATCTACTCCTGGATTCAGATGCCTCAATAGTATGACTCTGAAACAGACTATCAGCAGATTCAACAAGGAGTAGCTGGTACCTTGCCCATTCTTCTCAAACCTCCAACCCCTTTCTGCTACACTCTCATCTCATTTAAACTGAAAAAACAGTGATTGCCAGCCAGGAAACTCCCTCATTTTCCAAATGAGTCCCAGATCCCATACCTGGACCTTCCCAAGGACCCCATCTCCTCAGTCAAAACTCTCCCCTGAATCCTCGGTTTCTGCCTCGCCACAGAATTTTCCCACCAGCACTCTTGCCCTTGCCTAGCTTCCCTACACCCTACTTTTCCTCCTAGCCAAGTTCCTGGATAAAGCTGAGCCTCTCCTATGTATACTGTCTCCACCTCCTCACCTCTAGTCCACCACCAGTTCCTCCTGTGTAGGGAAGTCAAGATCTCCATCCCCATCAGAAGTGTGATGGGCTTGCTTTAAGTCAAGCAATGAGAATGACTGTTTCACTGTTTTCTTTTTGCCTTGCCTGAAATCTCAGAGCTATATGTTCAATTATAGTAATTCTATTAGACTAGGTTCATGGTATATTTATTTTCCTTTCCTGATAATTTTAATTGTATGGTTTGATACTATAGGTCATATTATAGGTTACCACACATTCTTCAGAGCTAAAATTTATAAATAGACAAGAAAAGAAACACCTGGATTAATTTGCATTCAATTCAAAGAGCAATTTCACAGGAATTATGTGAATGATTAAAAATATGGAAAAAATAGTATGCAGTCATTTAGCTCCAAATCCTCTGTGCCTAACATGAAGTAGGTCTCAGTAAATGCTTGTTCAATGGGTGAATGAAAAATACAATGTGAAGAGAGAGAAAAACAGCACAATGTCACGTGCTCAATAAATACAACATTGTTTCACTATGTATGCCTATCATACACTAACAGAAAAACGTATGGATAAGTGAAAACAGAGAAAGCATTGGAATGGTGGTGTTGTATATGGATTTCTTTCTTTTATATCTATGTTGATATTATTACAATGAATACAAACTGGAGTGGAGGTACTAGAATGCTGTACTACAATTATACATTCTAGTGTTTAATTTGGTAGAAGATGGGGCTTGGGTTATCTATTGCTTCAAATCAAGTCATTTCAAAACTTAGTGACTTAGAGCAGCAATGGCTTATTTACTTCTAATGATTCTGTGGGTTAAAAGTCTGGGCAATGCCTGGTTGGCTAGTTCTTTTGTTGCAGCTGGGATTAACGGGGGTGTCCATGAAGTTGCAGTCGAATGGCAGCTGGGCTGAGCTGGAAGGCCTAAGAAGTTTCACTCACATACCATATAGTCCGCTACCCAGCATGGCCTCTCTCATTGCACATGCTAGCTGCCTCATCACTCAGTATTTTATCTGCAGCTTCTTTTCTGCATGGCAGCTGGCTCTCACAGAGAGCAAAAGAGCAGAAACTACACTGCCTCTTGGAGGCCAGCCTCAAAAGCCACACAATGTCACTTCTGCATCTAGGCTCAAGGAGAGGGAAATAGACCTCTCTTCCTAATGGTCTCATTGCAGAAATCATGCAAGATGGGAGATAAAGTTATGATCATCTTTGAAGAACAGTCGGCCACTGGGTGCTTAAATAATGTTTCACTTCCAAAGTTGCAAAGAAACCTCTTTTAAGGTACTCTGCCAAGTGGAATAGACCTTAAGGATAGTGATATATAAAACCCTGAGTGTTCATTTTATTTTGGGAAAGAGGAGGGAAGAGAGAATGAGTGGGGGAAGGGCAGAGAGAGAGGGAGAGAGACTCCTAAGCAGGCTTCATGCTGTCAGCACAGAGCCAACACAGGGCTCGACCTGACAACAGTGAGATCATGACCTGAGCCAAAATCAAGAGTCAGACATTTAACCAACTGAGCCAGCCAGGCACCCCAAGTGTTTATTTTAATCATCTCCATTGAAATGAACAAAAAAATGAGCAGCAGCAGTCTTGAGAGGGTGAAAGGATAACTTGAAGCACATCCAGAGACAATGAGCCTGACTACATAGGGACCCTTTATGAGGGCTACTAACCTAGTCTGCCCACTGGCTCCTGAATCTCAACCACAGATCCCAGCAGGGGTCCCTCCTGATTATTCTCTCTCTCTCTCTCTCTCTCTCTCTCTCTCTCTATCTCTTTCTTTCTATCCAGCATTACCTAGAGGTTTTATTTTGTTCTTGTTTGAAATTTTATAAAAATGATTTTAGTGGTTATTTTTTATTGCAGCAAAATACACAAACATGAAATTTATCATTTTATCCATTTTTAAGTGTACAGTTTAGTGACATTAAATATATTCCCCATGCTGTGCAACTATTACTACCATCCATCTCCAGAACTTTTCTTTCCTCCCAGACTAAAGCTCTGTACCCATTCAACACTAACTCCTCATTTCCCTCTCCCCTGAGTCCTTGGCAACTACCATTCTACTTTCTGTCTCTATGACTTTGACTACTCTAGGAACCTCAAATAAGAGGAGTCATACCATCCTTTTGTGTCATCCTTTTGTGACAGGCTTATTTTACTTAGTATAGTGTCCTCAAGTTTCCTCCATGTTGTAGTATGTGTCAGAATTTCTTTCTTTTTTAAAGCTAAATAATAGTCCATTGTATGGATATACCACATTTTGTTTATCCATTCATCCATCAGTTAACTGGGGATGAATCAGTTAACTGTTTTCACCTTTTGGCTTTTCTGAATAATGCTGCTATGAACATGGGTATACAACTATCCAAAAGAGTTTTAAAAAACATAATTGGTTAGGGGCGCCTGGGTGGCTCAGTCGGTTAAGCATCCAACTTCGACTCAGGTCACGATCTCACAGTCTGTGAGTTCGAGCCCCGCGTAGGGCTCTGGGCTGATGGCTCAGAACCTGGAGCCTGCTTCTGATTCTGTGTCTCCTTCTCTCTCTGCCCCTCCCTCATTCATGCTCTGTCTCTCTCTGTCTCAAAAATAAATAAAAACGTTAAAAAAAAACATAATTGGTTAATTTGACTAGTATTTATTGAGTACCTACTATGTGCCAGTTGCTGTGCTAGATGCTGGAAACACAACAATAAATAGGACCCTCCCCAGAACTTACAGTTTGAAGGGGGAGATAGAGACAACCACAGATTTCAATATGGGGAGATAGCTGTTAGGACAAAAAGAATGTGAGCACATGGGCTAGGTACGCAGCCTAATCTCCCAACAAAGGCTTTCTGGGTTGTGTCACTTGGAACCTGAAATCTAAAAAATGAGTCTGGTATAAGGGTGTGGAGAACAGATAAGTGTGGGCAGGCAGAGCAGCTTGAGCAGTAACCCAGAGGCATCTAGGTCAGAGAATGAGAAAGTGGGGTTGAAAGACAATGAAGCTGGAGAGATGGGTAAGAGCCAGAAGATATAAGGAGGGCCCTTGAAAGCTTGGTATAAAGTTTGAGTTTATCCTAAAAATAATAGGAATCATCAAAACATTTCAAGTGGAGAGGTGATATGATCTAGTTTACACTTTAAGCTACCAGCCTGTCTAGGGTGTGAGAGTGGGTGGGACTGAATTGTGGCAAAAGAACAGAGGAAGCCACAGTGAGTATCTAATTCATCAGGAGTGGAGACCTGGACTAATAGGAGAGTGGGGAATGTAGATCAAGGACAGCTAGTGGCTGACAGAATGTAGGAAGTAAGGGAGAAGGTGTCATCGTGAAAAAAAAAAAACACAGTTATTAGATGAACCTTTAAAGCATAAAAAGAAGTGTAGCAAAATATTGGTAATCTACTGTAGGGGTGTGGTCTTTACTTTTATTTCTTCTTCACCAAGGACCTGGGGGTATCTTTGGCTTAGTCTGCTCAGACCTTCTTGATTCAGCAGGCAGATTCACTGAAACTGCTTGACCCCTTCTATGACCCACATCAAAAGAACTGCCATTTTCAGAGCATAATCTATGTCTTGATACTCTGAAAACAGTCTGATCTAGACTGAGTTGTGCCCCCTCCCTAATGTGTATGTTGACACTCTAATCCCCAATGTGACTGTTTTTGGAGATAGGGCCCATAAGAAGGTAATAAAAGTTAAATGAGGTCATAAGGATGAGATCTTAATCTGTTAGGACTGGTGTCCTTATAAGAAGAGGAAGAGATATCAGATCTCTCTCTCTCTCTCTCTCTCTCTCTCTGCACCCTCACAGAAATGAAGCCATGTTAAGACAGCAAGAAGACAGCCATGTACAAGCCCAGAAGAGAGGCCTCATCAGAAACTGACCCATCCAACACCTTGATCTTGGACTTCTGGCCCCAAAAACTGTGAGAAAATACATTTCTGTTGTTCAGGCAACCCAGTGGTATTAGATATGGCAACTCTAGTGGACAATATAGTCGTAAGAGGTAGGACTTACCATCCCATTCTATAGCAGAAGAAACTGAGGTTCAGAGAGGTTTTATTTTTTTTTTTAACATTTATTCATTTTTGAGAGACACAGAGTGTGAGTGGGGTGGAGGGGCAGAGAGAGAGGGAGACACAGAATCTGAAGCAGGCTCCAGGCTCTGAGCTGTCAGCACAGCTAGGCATCCTGAGGCTCAGAGAGTTCTACTTAGCTAAGACTCCACAGATAGTAAGCAGCTCATCTCAGCATCTGTGCAGGCTTCCTTATAGCAAGGCTTTGTCTTTGCAGAGAGTTGTCTGAGCTACCCTGGAAGTACCAGGTCTTTACCAACTCTTTCTAAAATCCTAGCTGATGCTCTTCCTCACAGCATAGAATGATAGTACTCCAGGGCCTGCTCTGAAAAAGTACCCCAGACAGGCATGCCAGGCTCGGAGACACAGAGATCTGCTGCACTGCTCCACCCTCCTCGACAGTGAGGGGGATTTTAAGTCGGCTATAAACTTTTCAGCAGCTATAAACAGAGCTACTTCTTGGCTATACATGATTTCACATGAAACTCCAGCACTTCACTACCTTCTGGAACTGCAGAGTTGCTAGCTGTAAAGAGCAGTTTTTTCCAATTTAATTATTTCTGTTTACCTTTGTGTAAGCTACTTTAGCTTTTTTTAAGTTTATTTATTTATTTTAAGAGAGACAATGAGCATGAGTGGGGGAGGGACAGAGAGAGTGGGAGAGAGAGAGAATCCCAAGCAGTCTCCGCACTGCCAGCTGTGGAGCCCATATGGGGCTCAAGCCCACAAGCAGTGAGATCATGACCTGATCTGAAACCAAGAGTCAGTTGCTTAACCAACTGAGCCACCTAGGTGCCCTACTACCTTCTTATAGTCTCCTTTATAGTATAGGTGGGGTGCCTGGGTGGTTCAGTCTGTTGAGCATCTCTCTTGATTTTGGCTCTGGTTATGATCACACATTTCTTGAGTTCGAGCCCCACATCAGGCTCTGCACTGACAGCATAGAGCCTGCTTGGGATTCCCTCTCTCCCTCTCTCTCTGCTTTTCCCTGGTTCGTGCATGCTCTCTCTCAATCTCTCTCTCTCTCTAAAATAAATAAATAAACATTTTAAAAAAATAAAGTATAGGTAGACATAGGCCCTACTGGGCCTATTTGCTAACTTCTGGGTGCCCAGGACTCATGCTACTCTCTGACGCCTGGGTCCCTAACTTCTTCCTACCATCTACCCCAGTGGTAGCCCAGCTCTGGATAGAGACAGAACCTAGGAGAGAAGTCCACAAAGGAAAACAAATGGAATGGTCAGGGAGATAGAAGGAAAGACACAGAAACCAAGGGTGTAGAGAATTTAAGAGGCTCTGACCTGGCAGGTTCTTCTCTCCCTGAGGCTCTGACCATAGCATTTCTAGAATGTCTTTGTGAGGTTCAAGGAAGGCATGGGAGCCAGAACAACCTCAGCACCACTACCGCTGCCCTCATGAATGGCCTTTGCACAGCCTAGGTGCTGGTTTCATAATAAAAATGAAGCAAAAACAACCCTGGCAAATCTGGCAAATCTCATTTGGCAGATGTTGGCAGGATTTTGTCTGAAAAACCTTGTGGTTCAAGACAGGAATAAGAGAAGTTCAAGGTGAGCAAAAAGCTCTCGCATCCTGTTACCTTTTCAGGCCTTCAGCTGTGGGCTCTGTAGGGATGTCCCACTGTGGGCTGGATTAGACCCAGAGGTTTAGATGAGCTGAATTTTCAGGGGCAGGGAGCAGCTGTGGTTGAAGTCAGCCTTTCCCAGAGTGCTGCTTGCTGATGTGGAGCAGGAACTAAGTGGAGGACTCTCAACATGGGTTCTGTCCACATTCTGAGTGGAGTTTTCCATGAATTGGCCAATGGTTAGCATCCCTGGCCTGAGTGAACTAAATGCAAGTAGCACTCTCTGGGCATTGAGACAACGTCCAAGCCCAGGGCTGGGAGCTGGAGCAGCTTACAGTGCTGATGATCTCCAAATTTAAAAAGGGTTTTCCCATTACTGAAAGCTTTCCCCCAAAGGTCAGGAGCAAGACAGGGATGTCCACTCTCACTACTGTTATTCAACATAGTATTGGAAGTCCTAGCCTCAACAATCAGGCAACACAAAGGAATAGAAGGCATCCAGATCAGCAAAGAGGAAGTCAAACTTTCACTCTTCACAGACAACATGATACTGTATATGGAAAACCCAAAAGATTCCACCAAAAAACTGCTAGAATTGATTCATGAATTCAGCAAAGTTGCAGGATATAAAATCAACACACAGAAATCGGTTGCATTCCTATACACCAACAATGAAGCGACAGAAAGAGAAATCAAGATCCCATTTACAGTTGCACAAAAAACCATAAAATACCTAGGAATAAATCTAACCAAAGAGGTGAAAAAATCTATACACTGAAAACTATAGAAAGCTTATGAAAGAAATTGGAGAAGACACACACACACACACACACACACACACACACACACAAAGAGGAAAAAGATTCCATGCTCCTGGATAGGAAGAACAAATATTGGTAAATGTCGATACTACCCAAAGCAATCTACATATTCAATGCAATCCCTATCAAAATAACACCAGCATTCTTCACAGAGCTAGAACAAATGATCCTAAAATTTGTATGGAACCAGAAAAGACCCCGAATAGCCAAAGCAATCTTGAAAAAGAAAACCAACGCAGGAGGCATCACAATCCCAGACTTCGAGCTATACTACAAAGCTGTAACCGTCAAGACAGTATGGTACTGGCACAAGAGCAGACATTCAGATTAATGGGACAGAATAGAGAACCCAGAAATGGACCCACAAACGTATGGCCAACTAATCTTTGACAAAGCAGGAAAGAATATCCAATGGAATAAAGACAGTCTCTTCAGCAAGTGGTGCTGGGAAAACTGAACAGCGACATGCAGAAGAATGAACCTGGACCACTTTCTTACACCCTACACAAAAATAAACTCAAAATGGATGAAAGACCTCAATGTAAGTCAGGAAGCCATCAAAATCGTCGAGGAGAAAGCAGGCAAAAACCTCTTTGATCTTGGCCGCAGCAACTTCTTACTCAACACGTCTCTGGAGGCAAAGGAAACAAAAGCCAAAATGAACTATTGGGACCTCATCAAAATAAAAAGCTTCTGTACAGTGAAGGAAACCATTAGCAAAACTAAAATGCAACTGACAGAATGAGAGAAGATATTTGCAAATGACATATCAGATAGAGTTAGTATCCAAAATCTATAAAGAACTTATCAAACTCAACACCCAAAAAACAAATAATCCAGTGAAGAAATGGGCAAAAGACATGAATAGACACTTCTCCAAAGAAGACATCTAGATGGCCAACCGACACATAAAAAAATGCTCAACTGCACTCATAATCAGGGAAATACAAATCAAAACCACCATGAGATACCACCTTACACCTGTCAGAATGGCTAACATTAACAACTCAGACAACAACAGATGTTGGCGAGGATGCGGAGAAGGAGGATCTCTTTTGCATTGTTGGTGGGAATGCAAGCTGGTGCAGCCCCTCTGGAAAACAGAATGGAGGTTCCTCAAAAAACTAAAAATAGAACTACCCTATGACCCAGCAATTGTACTACTAGGTATTTATCCACGGGATACAGGTGTGCTGTTTCAAAGGGACACATGCACCCCCATGTTTATAGCAGCACTATCAACAATAGCCAAAGTATAGAAAGAGCCCAAATGTCCATCGATGGATGAATGGATAAAGAAGATGTGGTATATATATATACAATGGAGTATCACTCAGCAATCAAAAAGAATGAAATCTTGCCATTTGCAATGACGTGGATGGAACTGGAGGGTATTATGCTAAGTGAAATTAGTCAGAGAAAGACAAAAATCATATGACTTTACTCATATGAGGACTTTAAGAAACAAAACAGATGAACGTAAGGGAAGGGAAACAAAAATAATATAAAAACAGGGAGGGGGAGAGAACAGAAGAGACTCATAAATATGGAGAACAAACTGAGGGTTGCTGGAGGGGTTGTAGGAGGGGAGATGGGCTAAATGGGTAAGGGGCACTAAGGAACCTACTACTGAAATCATTGTTGCACTATATGCTAAGTAATTTGGATGTAAATTTTAAAAAACTAAAAAATAAAATTTTAAAAAAGGGGGTTTTCCCATAGAGCTGCCCAGCCCTCTCTCAACCCAGTCTTTAGCTGGACTTCACCTTCCTAGCTCTGACTGACCTGGTGCTGACAACTAGGGAAGGAGGGACAGGTGAGCTCAGAGGGGAGTTTGAAGTGAAATGCAAGGAATGGGGAGTCTTCACCCCAGCTCTAGGAAGGGGGACTGCACAGTAGTAAAACTGATGACGAGTAAGAGGAAACGGAGACAGTGGTTCAAACCCAGCACCTGCAGCCAAGGCAACAACTTTTTTTTTTTAATGAAAAAGAGAAAAGTGGGAAGAGGTCTGCATCTCCAGGACCCCCAGCACAGATTTGCAAAAGCACAAGGACTTGTCCTGCCAGGGGTAAGGGCCTAGCCCCAGGATGGCCAGGAGATGGGAAATACTAATAAAGTGGACTGAGAGTAAGGAAGCAATGGCCCATGGGCTCCAGGCACGGGTACTCAGGTATTCCAGGTGACCTCCATCATCTCAGAGACAGGTCTTTGATCAGAGTAAGGATGTCAGGACACGTCCTCATTCCCTCAGTCCAGAGGCCAGAGTGCATAACCTTGAGCAAAGTAAGGGTGACAGCCATAGAAGCAGACCATTTGGAAGAGACAGAGATGAACATTGTTGGAAGCTGAGGGAGCAGGTACCAGTTTGCACTCCTGATGCAGAAGCCCACCCGATGTGTGGTAAGAAAGCTGCCCTTGAAACCCTCAAATTGCCCCACCCATCAGAGGGGGTTAACACTCACCAAACCACCTCAGCAAAGACACAAAGGAACAGGGGTTTGTGACACTAGATCACATTAAGACTTTGTTTTGTTCTCTGTGGTATCTGTAGGGCCTAGAGGAGCAGAATAAGTGGTAAGTAATGACCCACTTTGGCCAAGAAAGGTGTTTAAGATGATGTATTTCACACTGCCCTAGTTCGAATTAAATAAAATCATGCCACAGATTGCCCCAGAAGTAAACCAGACCACCAAGACTCAGGACTGTGACAGGAATGTGTACAAAGGGAGGGCCCAGACAATAATAAGGCCAGTGGTCTCTGAAACAGCAACCAGGAGGAATTCATAACCCAGATATCTACAGAAATTCCAGGGCTATCACAACAAGGATTACAGAGTGCTCAGGAGCTCAGAAGGCCCAGGACTGGATCATCAAAGGGAATTCTTTATCTGATACGAGCTGTGGTGAAACCAGAGAGCAAAGCAATACCACAGATTTAAGAGCAAGTCAGCACTCACCTGGTAAGGACACCCCCTTGAGCCACTGAAATACTCAGGTAGATCATCTCATCTGGAGGACTTCTAGTTTATAAGGAGACACTGTAGGCATGTCACCATGCTGCTCTAGGCAAGAGATCGTGATCCAGCATCAAGAGAGGAAGTGGTAACAGTGCCAGGATGCATCCTGAATGCTGTTCTACCCCCCAGAATGCACCCACCAGGCCAGGACCCAAATAGGTCTTCATCTGACTGGTGAATAATGTACAGGTCTTATCGATACATAGTACGTATGAGCCAAATGTACTAGAACTCTGTGATACACATGCAAACAATACACCATAACCAGGAGAGACCACTTTCATGTTTGAGTGGATACTGCTGCTGCAGCCATGGGGATCCTTGCCAACAGCCAAGGGTTGGCATGCAGGAAGACTGCAACTATTGCTCTGTTGAAGGAACTCATGTGCACTCATCAACTGCACCCTTAAGTGCAGGACTGACCCTCCTTCAGGACATAACCTGGACTTTCTCTCCATCAGATCATCTATAGGAGGCAATGGAAGTAAATAAAAGAGGACATGGACTCCCAGAGAAGCAAATACACACCATATGCCAAATCTAGGCCAGAAGGCACGTTTTATACCAAGGCAGGAACCTACAGGAGACATCAACAGGAAAAGGGGAGCATACTCAATTCAACCTCTTACTCAGAATGGAGGGGTGGATGTGGGGATGGACATGGACTTCACTCCAATAAGTAGTTCCTTTTTCATCTCAGCAGCAGTGACTATGGGAACTGTGAAGCTGGGCTCTGGTGCCCTAGGAGAATGGTGAACTCTGAGCAGACCATAAGCATCCATAATCTCAAAACCACCTTCCGTCTAGCAGGATTTGGACCAATCTGAACTCCAGCCGAACAGGGGAGCATGGTAGGAGGAGATGTATGCAGACTATCTGGAGCAGGGGGCGGGGGAGGGGTGGACTGTCTCACAACTGCCAGCAGCCTATGGAACTGGAGGTCCTGAGAGCCCAGCCTGCCTGTGGCAGATACTGCCACCATGCTCTTTTTCAGCTGGACACATAGCTTCACTTAATAAGACTACAACCCCCATCCTCTCCTCCCTTCAAAAACATTCTGGTGAGTGGGATGTGAGCAGGTGAGGCATGTATCTTCTGGGTTGTACACTCCAATGGAAATGGCTCACCCTCTCCTCTCCCCTCCCCGCTTCTCACTAGCTGAAATGCCACCCCCAGATGCAGACCAGGACCGTCCCCCAGGGGTGGTGGAATAAAAGGGTAGAAGGAGCCTGGCCCCCTGATGGCCTCATAAAGTAGAGTCTTCATACCTATTTGAACTTTATTTTGCAACAGAAATACAGTGTCTAAGTCAAAATTCTTCTGAATGTCCTCTGCCCCCAACCAAATTAACATCCAAGTGATACCTGACCCAAGAATGGACAGAGTCAGGTAATCTCAGAAAACTGAGAGAACATAGAATGAGTGGCTAAGAAAGGTCAAGGACAATATGGGTTGAAAAAGAATGACACAATGGCTGCAAGGGGAGTAGTCTGTGGCCCGGTTAGTCCCCACTACCAAATGTTGCCGCTGACAGAACCAAATGCCAAGGAGGAGGGAGGAGGATCACACCTGCGCCTCTGCTGTTCCCAGTGATATTCTTGCTGCAACGGGGCATCCTGAGGGGAGACGTTGACTTCCACAGGTCACTGGAGACCCACAAGAGGGTGAATTGGTGAGTCCCACTCCACAAGGGTAGAGGACAAACACTCAAAGAACTGCACAGAGGATCAAGTCATGACCTCACAATTTGGGAGTTCAAGCCCTGCATCAGGTTCTGGGCTGACAATGTAGAGCCTGCTTAGGATTCTCTCTCCCTCTCTCTCAGGCACCCCCCCCCAAATAAATAAATAAAAACATTTAATAAAAACTGATAGACCCAATTCGTGTGCACCCAAAAACCCTGCTGTGTGACCTTGGGTAAATTAATTAGCAATCTCTCCCAACTTGTTTGCTCGGCTATGCAGTGCCCGCCTCCCAGGGTGGCTTCAAGGATTAAATCAGCTGGGAAAGCTGTGCCCCGGCTTGGTGCTCAGTCTGCACCCAGCAACCTCTGGTTTACTCCCATCTGCTCTCACCTGGACTTCTGACTTCCTGAACCTGTCTGGAAAGCTGCTCTGTACAAACCCAGAACTACAGCCGAGGAGCAATGGGGCAGAGCATACAGGCACACAGCTACATGCAGGTAGAGGACAGGGGTGGTTGCTGCCCTGAGTTCCACTCAACATGGCTCTACGGGTTACTCTGCTACCCCTTCAAGCCACCTCTGAAGTCCTTGCTTCTTTGTGATTTTAAGACCTCATAAACTGGGGCGCCTGGGTGTCTCAGTTGGTTAAGCCTCCGATTTCAGCTCAGGATCTCATGGTTCTTGAGTTCGAGCCCTACATGGGGCTCTCTGCTGTGAGTGCAGAGCCTGTCTCAGATCCTCTGTCTCTGCCTCTCTCTGACCCTCCCCCATAGTGTGTGTGTGTGTGTGTGTGTGTGTGTGTGTGTGTGTGGTGACCTCATGAACTAAGTGTGCCACAACCCCAGCACCCACATTCTTCTTGGGATCTTACTTCTGTCCCCACAACCTCACTGGGGCTGCGTTCTCCAAGGTCACATGGAAACCCTTAAACTCTCAGTCCTGGGGCTTGAGTCTAGTGCCCCATGCACCGCTTAACTCATAGAGCTCAATAAATCTTTGTAATCTAAAATATTTCTCGTCCCTGGCAATCACCTCTTCAACCAGGTGATCAGACTTAGCATTGGTCAAAGGAGTAGTTATGCAGCCCTGGGACAACCCAATAGCATGAACTGTACACTTCCATTGGATGAATTGGGGGCACCTGAGTGGTTCAGTCATTAAGCATCTGATTTAGGCTGGGGTTATGATCTCATGGTCTGTGAATTTGAGCCCCACATCAGGTGAGCCTTGCTTCTCTCTCTTTCTCTCTCTGTCCCTCACTCACGTGCACCCTCTCTCTCTCACAAAAAAAAATAAAAATAAAAAATAAATAAATAGGTGAATTGTATGATCTGTGAATACCTCAATAAAACTATTAAAAAATAAAATAAATAACAGTGGGAACAACCCGAGCTTATTTGGGTCTCCCAATGTGACAACATATGAAATACACAGTATCACCTGGTGGATAATCTTGCCAAAAAGATTTAACCTGAATCAAAGCAAGCCTTTAGACCTCACTTTCAGTTTACAGGAAACATAAGGGATAGAAAAAATCGTGCTAAGAGACACTATAAGAAAGTTGTCAGAAAAATATAAAAATGTGGAATACTCAATGTCATTTTTTAAAGTTTGTTTATTTATTTTGAGAGAGAAAGCAAGCAAGCAGGGGAGGAGAAGACAGAAAGAGGGAGAACCCCAAGCAGGCTCTGAGCTGTCAGTGCAGAACCCAACTCAGGGCTTGATCCCACGAACGGTGATATGACCTGAGCCTAAATCAAGAGTCAAACATCTGACTGACTTAGCCACCCAGGCACCCCCTCGATGTCATTTTTAAAAAGTGAGGGACATGTTCTAGATCTAAAGAGACATAACAACCACATGCAATATGTGTAACTTGAATGAACCATGGTTTTAAAAATGCTATAGTTAAAGCATTTAGGGGCACAATTAGGGGAAATTTGACTATGATCTGATTATTAACAGGTTGGTGTTAATTTTCTTAGGTGTAATAAAGGCATTCTGTTAATGCAGTGAGCTGTCTTACTCTGCAGAGATGCTTGCTGAAATATTTGGGGGCCAAGCATCATGTCTACAACTTTCTAATGTTTCTGAAAAACACACATCCACATACACAGATATAGAAGTACATTAGTAAAAATTCAATATATTAAAGAAAATAAATAGATAAAAATAAAAATAAAATCAGCTTTTCAATTCCTATGAAAAAGCCTGCTGGGACTTTGAGAAATATTCTGCAAATGTTTTTATAGTTTACTTTCTTTCAGTGACCACTAACCTCTAGCCATGTTATTGACAAGCACTTACACATAATTCTGTACCTCTCATTACATCTTTCTCTGTCTCTCAGAAATAGGAATCATTTCTAAGCCTCTGATTCTTTTGACTCATTTTGCACAATTTCTCCCCAAATCTCAATGTTCTTTTAAAATATAAATTTAGTAATTATCCCTAGATGTAATGATCACGTACTCTGTCTCTATCCTAGGCTCTGCCACATACTGTGATTCCAGGCAAGTGATTTACTTTATCAGTTTACTTATTACTAAGGGAAAAGATTAAACTAAATCAGTATTGAGGTTTAGTTGTGGTGCTGCTGGTGGTTTTATTTTGTTTTGTTAATACTAAAACTCTCTCAAGAATGTGAGGAAATTTATGAATTCTCTTTGCAGGGTAAGACATAAACACATAAACATTTTGCAAATTATTTCTGAGTGTTTATAAACTTCCTAGAACCTACCCATGGACTTCACCATAACAATCCCTGGACTGGATGCCTTTAAAAAAAAATTTTTTTTTTGCAATAGTTCTTTCTTGCTCTAATTCTAACTTCTCTTAGAAATAGAAATGGAAAGGGGTGCCTGGGTGGCTCAGTTAGTTAAGCATCTGACTTGGCTCAGGTCATGATCTCACAGTTCGTGGGTTGGAGCCCCACATAGGGCTCTGTGCTAACAGCTCAGAGCCTGGAGCCTGCTTCAGATTCTGTGTCCCTCTCTCTCTGCCCCTCTCCCGCTTACACTCTGTCTCTCCCCACCCCACCCCCTCTTTCTGGCAAAAATAAATTAAAACATTAAAAAAAATAGAAATGGAAAAGCAGCACTTTCTATTATTGCAAAGAAGCTGCCTCCAAGAACGGTACTGACATCCCATAGCACTCTGGGACCTTCCTTTGCCTAGAAGGTAAGTGGCAAGAAAGCCCAATACATCTGTTTGTTTGCCTCCCAGAATGCAAAGCCAATCATTGGTAGAATTTGATAGAACTTTCCCCTTAGATAATATTTCTCTATTTTTCAATCTGCTCCATAAAATGTGACCAATATGTTTAGCGACTTACAACTCTTACTTCTATTAAATTTAGTTGGAAATGTCGTATTGAATTTAAAAAAAATTTTTTTCAACGTTTTTTATTTATTTTTGGGACAGAGAGAGACAGAGCATGAACGGGGGAGGGGCAGAGAGAGAGGGAGACACAGAATCGGAAACAGGCTCCAGGCTCCGAGCCATCAGCCCAGAGCCTGACGCGGGGCTCGAACCCACGGACCGCGAGATCGGACGCTTAACCTGGCTGAAGTCGGACGCTTAACCGACTGCGCCACCCAGGCGCCCCAAATTTAAATAGACATGCTGTAAATAAAATATTTTTATGTCAGAACAACAATTAAGGATTGGATAAAGTGGAAATTATATTGAAAACATCATTATGAACTCTTTACTTTTAAAAGTATAATAGTCCCCCCCCCCCCCACCTGCCTTATCCACGGGGATATATCCCAAGACCCCTAGTGGATGTCTGAAACCACAGATAAAACCAAACCCTATGTGTACTATTTTTTCCCTATACATACGTATGATAATTTATAAATTAGGCACAGTAAGAGATTAACAACAATAAGTAATTTAAAAATGGAACAATTACAACAATATGCTGTAATAAAAGTTTTGTCAATGTGATGTCTCTCAAAATATCTGATTTATTGTACTCACGCTCTTCTTCTTGTGATGATATGAGATGACAAAATGCCTATGTGATGAGATGAAGTGAGGTGAATGGCACAGGTGTTGAGATAAAACATTAGGCTACTACTGACCTTGTGACCATACCTCAGAAGAAGGATTGTGTTTCCAGACCACAGTTGACCAGGGGTAACTAAAACCATGGGAAGCAAAACTGCAGATAAGGGGGGGGATGACTGTCTAACTGTTCTGTCATTAAAATGGTCCACAGCAGGGGCTGCTGGTGGCTCAATCAGTTAAGTGTCCAACTTTGGCTCAGGTCATGATCTCACAGTTTGTGGGTTTGAGTCTTGCATTGGGCTCTGTGCTGACATCTCAGAGCCTGGAGCCTGCTTCAGATTCTGTGTCTCCCTCTCTCTCTGCCCCTCCCCTGTTTATGGTCTGTCTCCCTCTCTCTCTCTCTCTCAAAAATGAATAATAATGTTTATTAAATGTTACATAATGTTATCTTAAAATATATATTTTAAAAAAATGGTCCACAGCAAAATCACCCATTTCAGACATACATGGAACAATTCGAATGTACCCTTAGAACACTGAATGGGGTTTCTAACACACTACTGAAATAACCAAAGCTTGTTGAAAAGTAACTAATTCCACCTTTGTTGACTAAAATACCTTATTCCTAGAAAGTGAGATACTTCAGACCGTCTGGGATGGCACTGAGGAGACAAGAGCAAGTTTTAAGGATCTTTCCCTGGCTGAGATATTATAATTTGAATAAAAAGAAAAAATCATTATATTTCATTGGAACAAATCTGAGAAAAGCATCAGCCTATAATGGTATTCCAGAAGGAGAAAAACATAAAATATCCTAGAAGAAAATTTCAACTCATGAAAAGGATGGTTATGTAGGATATATTAATGATGATCATGTTATTCTCTTTCTTATCACCTTGGTATTAATATTAATTGTATTACACTGGCATCGTTTATTATGTTAAGAAATTATTAAATACATTTTATTTTTTATTTGTTTAAAGATCAAGCTTTACAGTTAGAAGGGTAATTGGCCCATTGACCATTGGGAAGATATCTACAAATGACTTTAAAAAATTTTTTTAATGTTTGTTTTTGAGAGAAAGAAAGTGAGAAGGGGAGGGACAGAGAGAGAGGGAGACACAGGATCCAAAGCAGGCTCCAGGCTCCAACCTACCAGCACAGAGCCTGATGTGGGGCTCAAACTCATGAACCATGATATCATGACCTGAGCTGAAGTCAGGTCAAATGCTCAACCAGCTGAGCCACCCAGGTGCCCATACAGATGACTATAAATGAGAGTTGAGGGGCCCTTGGGTGGCTCAGTCGGTTAAGCACCCGACTTCGGCTTGGGTCAAGATCTCACAGTTCGAACCCCGAGTCAGGCTCTGTGCTGACAGCTGGGAGCCTGGAGCCTACTTCGGATTCTATGTCTCTCTCTCTGCCCTTCCCCCACTCTCTCTCTCTCTCTCTCTCTCTCTCTCTCTCTCTCTCAAAAATAAATAAATGTTTAAAAAAATTTTTTTAATGAGAGTTGAGGGGAGCCTGGGTGCCTCAGGATTAGCTCAGGTCATGATCTCACAGTTTGTGGGTTCAAGCCATTGTTGGGCTCCATGCTGACAGCTCAGAGCTTGGAGCCTGCTCCGGATTCTGTGTCTCCTCTCCCTCTGCCCCTCCCTGGCTCATGCTCTGTCTCTGTCTCTCTCTCTTAAAAATATATAAACATTTAAAAAAAATTTTAATGAAAGTTGATAAAAGAAAGGGAAATATTTGAAGGGTATGGAATCCAATCAAACAGGAAAAAAGGAATTAGTTACAATCTGGATGCAGGGTTCATTACCTCCTCAACTCAAATCAGGAACACAAAAGTTATGAAAGATATTCTATTATAGAGCAGATGGATGGTCCAGGTTTCATGGAAAAAAGTTTGGCCTGAAAAGGTCTATTATAAATAAGAAGAATTTCAGTTTATATATCAGTTTGCTTTTGCTGCATTGAAACATCCCAAACTTAGTTACTTAAATTCTCTCTTATTATTTCTCTTCATTCTGTGGGTCAATTGAACAGCTTTTCTGGTCAGCTGGTACTGAATAGTCAGGCTGAATGGTCCATGTCAGGTGGTTGGAAGGCTGTTGGTTTGTTGGTCTCTGTTCCACATGGTCTCTCATCCTCCAATAGATTAGCCCAGGCTTCCTCATATGGGAGTTTAAGGATTCCAAATACACAGAGAGAGAAAGCCCCAGTGTGTCACATATGCTATCATCCCATTGGTCCAAGCAATTCCAATGACCAAGCACAGAGTAAGTATGAGAGAGGATTACTCAACAAGGTATGAACAAATCAGGATATGAACCATTACTGCAATAACCTTCTGTAGTTTGTTAACAATTAGATTTGCAAGTGTTACTTAAACACTTAGGAATATTTTGTTTGTTAAATTTATAAGTCTACTTGCTTAGCATTAGAAATATTTGCGAGAAGCAGACACATAAAATTTGTGATATGGTTTGAAATGTCCAAGAAAATATAATTAATCAAGTTTTGAGTAGTGTTAAATATTTAAAGACAATTTAATTTTAAATTTATGAGTTAACTGTACATGAATCAAAGAACAAGTAAAAGTGTTCTTATTTTAAATAAATATTACTAGATTAATAAGTGGACTAGCAAGATTTGTAAGTTGAATTTAAAAGCTTGAGAAAAACTAGGACTTAAATTTCATAAGTAAGTGAATGATAATTAAAACACCAATATTATAAATAATTTTTCCACATGCAAAAACCTCTCTCAGGCTTTAGTAAGCCTTAGTGGACACATTTATCCAACAGTTTATTCAAAATATATTTGTTCATCATCTGCTATGAGACAGATGCTTTCTAAACACAGTGTAAAGTGACTCCCAGACCTTCTTTGGTTGAGATTACACACTAGTAGAGAATACAGGGAGATAATAGACAAATACCGAACAGAGACTATTTCCTTACCTCCCGACTCTATCCCATCTTCCTCATGGCAAAAACCACTCTGTTCTCTCTCTCATCATCCAAGAGTAGGAGCAGTGCCTTCTTCTCTTTTTCCACAGCCAAAGACACCACCAAGTTTCAGTTCCTGCCTAACTCCAGTTCCTGATATCAGCCTACTAATCCTTTTATAATCGATAAATCCACAAATGCTTCCTGACTATCTACTATTTCCTCAGGATGAGGCAGAGAAGAAGGGAAGAAAACAGTAAGAGCCCAGAGAACATGCAATACACAAAGCAGTACAATGGTGCACTCAGTAAGTATTTATTCAACACGGCACACCAAGCAGAGCACTGAAGGGTGAGAGGAACACAGTGGTGGGGAAGCCAGGATCCTTGCTCTAAGGAAGGATCAGTCCTGTAGGCAAGATTCTGTTAAACTGAAGACACCCACTTTTTTACATTTTATAATCTTTCAAATTGCAATTCATCTTATGATGGTGATGCTTTCCTCTGGATGAAATACAGTAAGTGTAGCACAGAGCAGCTTCATACCTGAGAGCTGTGTAAGAGCCTATGGCAATTTGAATAGTGGTCCAAGTCCAGCTGCAACATTAAAATCACCTGGGAAACCCTAAAAGAAAGAAAGAAAAAAAAAAGCTAATGCCTGGATTCCATCCTAGATCAGCTAAATCAATATGGAGAGGGCAGGGCTGGGCACTGGTAGTTTTTAAAGCACCAGAATGTTGAGTTCAAACTAGAATACACATTCCCAAGGGGCATGCTTCCATGGATGCTTCAGGTCAAGGGTCAGCAAACTAGAGCCTATGGCTCAAATTTGGCGGGCTGCCTGCTTTTTACCACCTCAGGAGCTAAGATGGGTTTTACCTTTTTAAATAATGGGGGAAATATCAAAAGAGGAATAGTATTTGGGTAATGTAAAAATTATATGAAATTCAAATATAAGTGTCTGTAAATAAAGTTTTACTGGAACACAGCCATACTCCTTGGTTTACATACTATCTATAGCAGCTTTTGTTGTTGTTGTTTTTAATATAATTTATTGTCAAGTTAGCTAACATACAGAGTATACAGTGTGCTCTTGGCTTCAGGAGTAGATTCCTGTGGTTCATTACTTACATACAACACCCAGTGCTCATCCCAACAAGTGCTCTCTGCAATGCCCATCTCCCATTTTCCCCTCTCCCCCACCCCCTGTCATCAACCTTCAGTTTGTTCTCTGTATTTAAGAGTCTCCTGGGGCGCCTGGGTGGCGCAGTCGTTAAGCGTCCGACTTCAGCCAGGTCACGATCTTGCGGTTCGTGAGTTCGAGCCCCGCGTCGGGCTCTGGGCTGATGGCTCAGAGCCTGGAGCCTGTTTCCGATTCTGTGTCTCCCTCCCTCTCTGCCCCTCCCCCATTCATGCTCTGTCTCTCTCTGTCCCAAAAATAAATAAACGTTGAAAAAAAAATTAAAAAAAAAAAGAGTCTCCATGGTTTGTCTCCCTCTCTGTTTATAACTATTTTTTTTTCCTTCCCTGCCCCCATGGTCTGTTAACTTTCTCAAATTCTGCATATGAGTGAAAACATATGATACCTGTCTTTCTCTAACTTATTTCACTTATCATGATACCCTGCAGTTCCATCCACGCTGTTGCAAATGGCAAGATTCCATGCTTTTTCATCACTAAGTAGTAGTCCATTGTATATATACAATGTATATATGTATGTGTGTGTGTGTGTGTGTGTACTACATCTTCTTTATCCATTCATCAGTTGATGGACATTTGGGTTCTTTCCATAATTTGGTATAGCAGTTTTTGTGCCACAAGGGCAGAGTTAAATAGCTGGGATAGAGGGCATATGGCAAAATATAAAATATTTACTAACTGGCCCTTTACAGAAAAGGTTTGCTGATCCCAGTTTGAAGAAAATGGGTTTCTAGAACCTCAGCATCTCTCTCTCCTCTTCTAAAAACTTACCTGCCTAGGAAGATGCCAGCCATCAAGGGCCCAGGTATGGGAGGCATCTTCTCCTTCCCCACCTCTTTTTCACATTTGCCCTTCTCCCACTTTGAAAAGAAAAGTAGACCTCTCACCAGCCCTGGGGGGGGGGGGGGGGGTGTAAAAATCTCACCTGGCACTAAACAAAAGAATCTCCCTGAATACTGGTGTCTAATAGGATTCTAATGACATCTTGTTGTCAAGTCTTGCCAAGTATTGCATTACCAAAACTGAAGGAGGACCCAGTCAAGTTATCAGCTGCCAAACCATCGAAAATATTTGGTGACAGATAGCTATATGATTTGGGGCATGTAACTCAGAAGGGGTTCAAAGAATTGAGTAACATGGTTATGACAAACCTAGTATCATAATTATTTATGTAAACAAAGTTTTCGAGGCTTATATGCAAAATATTTAAAATGCTGAACACAGTCTCGTTCTGTGAATAAGCAGTATTTGTCCTCAGATATGAGGAAAAAAATTACTCGTCTCATAAGAGAATTTCAAATGTTTGTTATTCTGTTTAATAATTACTATCAAAACTTGTGTCACTTTTACATCATTTTGATCAATTAAGTACTAACAATTATGAAATGAGGGCCTCAATTTCTTACTGGCTGTTGACTGGAGGCCTTTCTCAGTTCCTTGACATGTGGACCTCTCCACAGGGCAGCTCACAGCAACCCAGAAAGAGGCCAAACAACCAGAACCCATGGTCTTTTTGTGGCCTAATATTGTGACATCCCATCATGTTTGTCTTATTCTACTCCTATTCTGTTGTTGGAATCAAGGCATTAGTCTCAGCCCACATTCAAAGGGAGGGAGATATAAAAGGATGTGGATACCAGGAGGTGGGATTGTGGGAGCCATCTCAGAAGCTGCCTGCTACAAATGTCAAATTAACTATATCCTCTACATCTGCTTAATTACAGGATTAAAAATTTTAAGTGTCTTTTTTTTTTAACGTTTATTTATTTTTGAGAAAGTGCGAGCAGGGGAGGGTCAGAGAGATGGAGACAGAGGCTCCAAAGCCGGTTCCACGCTGACAGCAGTGAGCCAATGTGGGGCTTGAACTCACAAACTGTGAGATCATGACCTAAGCCAAAGTCAGACGCTCAACCGACTGAGCCACCCAGGCACCCCTTAAGTATTGTCTTAAAAAATGGGTGAGAGCGGGTCACCTGGGTGGCTCAGTCGGTTAAGCATCTGCCTTGGGAACAGGACTTCCGCTCAGGTCATGATCTCACTGTTCTTGAGTTCGAGCCCTGCATCAGTCTCTATGCTGACCAGATCAGAGCCTAGGGCCAGCTTCAGATTCTGTGTCTCTCCCCATCCCTCCCCCCACGTCCGCTCCCCGCCCCTCCCCCGCTCTCAGGCGCGCTGGCTCTCTCTCAAACATAAACATTTAGAAAAATGGGTGAGAGGATGCAGAATTTTCCAAGATTCTTTCAGAAATGAACAAGTAAAGGGGCGCCTGGTTAAGCATCCAGGGCTCTTGGTTTCAGCTCAGATCACGTTCTCCCAGTTGCTGAAATCAAGCCCCAGGACAGCTTGGAGCATTCAGCCTGCTTGGGATTCTCTCTCTCCATCCCTCCCCCACTCATGCTCTCTCTCTCTCTCTCTCTCTCTCTCTCTCAAAATAAATAATCATTAAAAAGAAAAAAACGGGTAAAGATGTTCGGAGAGCAGGATGCTTGAGGCCTAATTGAGCAGCAGTCTGTTGGGGGTGCGGGGCTAACAGAGATAATCGCCAGGGGTCCTCAGCAGCAGAAAAGGATGGCGGCTGCTTCAGACAATGAAAAAATCCACCGACCCAGACTTGGGAGCTCCAGTCCGTGGGTGGGAAACACACGGAAAAGCTAAGTGCGTCTAGATTCAGTGGGCTTCAAAGGCCAGGCCAGGCGTTTAGAGTTGACCAGGAGAGAAATGCGGGGGAGGTGGGTGTAGGGGAAACGCAGGAAGGGGATACGAAATGCAGTTTAAGAAAGGCAAATGTGCCGGGAGCGGGTAGGGTGAAATCCGGGAGGCAGAGGCTGGAAGCCACGAGCCGGGTCGGGCAGTGGCAGGAGTCAGGAGAAGGGAGACGCGGCCCAACTTGGATAGTCTTGGGGAGTCCGGACAGGAAAGCATGCAGTCAGCGCTCCTCCAGAGGACGAGTCATCAGGAGGGAGACTAAGGAGCTGTGGTCGCGATGGCCGTCCTCCAACGGACGTGGGGCAAGTCTCGGGAAATACGGAAGTCTTCGGCGCTGTGAGCACGCAGAATGGTCCGAAACCGGGTGCCTGCCCCCCAAGAATTCAATCTCCCAGAGTCGACGCCAACTCTGTGAGAAATGACTGCTCCTACTTCCTCCCCCGGAATCCAACTGAGAAATGGGTCGGAGCCGGCAGCAGCAGCCCCTGACTGAGAAAAAGAAAGAACAGAGCCAGACAACTGAGCTGCCAGGGGTGGGAATAGAGGGGAAGGCAGTAAGAAATCGATCGGACTCCTTTGGAGTCTCGAGCTGGGGCCTGACGTCCAGGAACCGAGAAGAAAACGCAGAGAAGACTAACCAGGGGCGCGGGCAACGCGGGAAAGAGCTAAAGCCGGGCGCCACGGCTGGCGGGTAAGCGCAGAGATGAAATTTGCGAGCTGGCGGGAGCCGAGAGCTAGGAGAGGCGGTGGGCGGGGCGGCGGGAAGCTGGCGCGCAGGAGTCGAGCCCAGGCCCCGGGAGCGCGGGGAGGAGCGCGCACCTGGACGCACGGCCGGAGGAGGACCCAGCGGAGCGCTGGTCGGGCCAGAGCCCCGCCCCTCGGCGGCCCGCCCCCTGGGCGGCTGGAAGCCGGAAGCAGGCGAAGTCGAGCCGACTCGGAGCTTCTCGGCGGAAGGGAAAGCCCAGGGCCGGTCCCTCTCAGCGCCCCAGCCGCCGGGTCGCGAGCTCTCCGCGACAGTGCGGGGCCATGGGGACTCCGCGCCGCGGGCCACCAGTCGTCCCGGGGCCCCTGCTGGGGCGGCTACTGCTGTCCCTGCTCCTGAGCGGGCTGGCCCCGGTTCGCGCCTCCCCGCGGCTCCTGGACTACCCGGCGCCGGTCTGCTCCCAGCAGGTGAGACCCCGACGCGCCCCGAGGTTACTGGGACGTGGGTGAGGGACAGAGGCGGTGGTAGCGGACGAGGTGCCCCAGGCCGGGCCGGCGGGAAGTCTAGTCTGGGGGTCTCGGAGCGGGCGCGCTCCGGAGGACACTCGGATTGGTGGGAGTTGAGGGGTGAACCCGAGAAAAGGGAGTTTGCGGGAGAGAAGTTCGCGCGGTGCGTGTTGCACAACCCTACCCGGCGTCCCGTGTGGGAGGCGGGAGCGCCGCCGCCGCCGGGGCCCCACGGTTCGGGGAAGGAGAGGGAGGCGCGGGGCCTGGCCGGAGAGGCTGGGCAAGGCCGGTTAGAAAGGGAGGCGGGGGGAGCCCTTCGGAGGAGTGGGGACTGGACCCGAGCGGCCTCCAAGCCGTGCGCCCTACAAATCCCCGCGGTGCCGGAGCGGGCCAGGACCCGAGGTCAGGAGACCCGTCCGGACCTCGGGAGCTTCCCTCAAAGAAGCCCCACCAGCCCCCCGGCAACCTGATTAGGGGGAGGCTCTGAGGAGCTTGGGGGCCCCAACGGATCTCGGCTCCGCTAACCCCAGGAGGGACCCAGCGGTCCTAGAGCCCTGTGCTCGAGGCCGGACAGCCTGCGGGGGCCGAGGGGACGGAGCGGTGGGACGGGGACAGTTGTGCGGAATGCAGCTGGCTGGCTCCGGGCAGCTGGGCAACACCTCCCCAGGGCGAGAAGCCCTAAGGACTGGGGAAAGGATTAAGACATCGACCTTCCAGCTCCTCCACCACCGCCGCCGCCACCCTCATCCAGTTCGGACCCGTCAAGTAGTACCCCCAATGTGTCCTCGGAAAGTGACACACCCACCCGTCGGGTAGTGGCCTTCTGTGGAGGACCATCTTAAGGGGAAAAAAACAAACAGCAGATCACCTTGCTCACCTCCACAGCTTCTCCCCTCAGAAATGTCTCTTTCCTCCACTTTCTCTCTGGTTTCCTCAGCTCCCTCCCCTCCACCACCTCTGACCCAGTATCTGAGTCAGAGGATGTGAAACAACCAAAGATATGTCTCCTTATCTAATGTCATGGAGGATTTGCCAAAAGAGAGTGGAGAGGGAGTGACGATTTAGAAGAATTTTTTTTATATGAATAATGTTGGGAAATGTCCTTGTGAGTCCCGCTTTTAGGCAAAGTAGGGGACATGTGCTCAGCAGATCCTTCCCACAGACTTGGTATAGAACTGTTGTACCTAGAGAATTCGTGTTCATTTTCTGATGGCCGTTTGCCAGGTGTCTGCAAAATACAAGATACTGTTGCTCTGAACTGAAACTATGAGGAAACACCCCTGGGACCCTAACGTGCAGAGACTCAAATCATTTAGGATGGGGAAGAGGCTTGAAGGTGCTAATATGGTGCAAGGCAGCCTGTAGCAAGGGCTCCTTGTGCAACCAGGAGTGTACAGAATTCCAGAGGAAAGAAAAACTCTTTCCGGCTGGGATGTTCTTCAGGGCAGATAAGACATTAGGGCAGCCCTGAGGGGTAGTGGGAGCTGTCCAGGTGGTAGACAGAGGCTGAGCCCAGGCCCTTGGGTGAGCAGGATAAACTGTGATTGCACCAGAGAATGTGGCAGGAAAGTGAGAGAAGAAGCTAGAAAGGGAGGTAGGGACTCCATCATGGCCTGGTATAAGAGCTAGACTAAGTGTTTGATTTTAATCACTCAGTGGGAAGCTATTGAAAGTCAGGAGCAGGGCTGGAGACAGATACTTACCGGCCAAATTTGTTTGCCATCTCCTGTGTTCTGCCTTCCCTCCATCTTGCCTCTACATAGACACTTGGCTCACAGACCGCTCATCTCCATGAACAAACAGCTTCCCTGCTTCATTGACTAGTCTCTTTAAAAAGAAAGAAACAACACCCTTCAGATTTCTCTGCCTCCACTGGTGTTTGTGGATACAACACAATATAGTGAGGGTAGGGGACACCACAAAAACTTGGCTTCAGAGCACCTAAATTTACATCCTGATTTCACTTTTAGAATCTCTGCAAGCTTAGGCAACGTAGGTGGCCTGCACCTGGGTTTCTTCACTTCCATAATGAAAGACCTGGATGAACCATCACAAAGTGTGTACCACTTTCCAGAATACAAATGTCTATCCAAAGCCTGGTTGGAGTTCTCGCTCAGTGACTCTCTCCCAAGACAGAGTAGAGCCTTCTACATACCTGTTCTGTGCTGCAAGCACAGGACTTGGGGCTTGATAAATATTTGTGGAATTAAAGTTGAATGAATGAATGAATGAATGAATGGTTAGCTCTGCGGGAAAAGCAAGGGTAAACTGACACCAAGCATAGCACTATTTCTGGCTTCCTGGGTTTAGCACCTCAAAACCCAGATGACTCTGAGTTCTCCACAAAAATCAATACTGGAGAAACCATAAGTAATTGCATTTCCCTGGGCAGCCTACTGGTTGGCCCTTCCCCCTGCCTGGGCTTTCTCACAGGTTTGCCATGACTGCTAGCCAAGAGGAAAGCCCTCAAGAAAAGACAGTGACTTGGATTTGGTCAGTATGAGTGTTAACACATGATTTTAGAGACAGGATGTATGTTGTATTACAAATTCTTTTTTTTTTTTTTTTTTTTTTCTTTTTTTTTTTTCCTGAGCACTTTGTGGTTTTCACTTGTGGTAGAAAAACTGTCAGATTTAACCCTTATCTTCTGGTTGCCAGGCCACTCCTGGCGTAAAAAGTTATGTTCTGTGGATGTTTTTTACATGGTATGAGCATTCCAGCAGTCAGGGTCACTGCTGGCAGTGGAACCAGCACAGTTAACAGGTTCCTTGACCATCATACCCAGCTCCTTGCTTTGACTGCTCACGGCGAGACTTCCATCTCGGTACTGTGATATCACATAGCAGCCAGCAGCCAAAAGCACATGGCAGTACCGTGCAGGGAAGAGGACACACCAGGTCAGAAGATATGGTCTCTGGGTCAAGCTTCCCTGCTCACCCACTCTGTAGCCCTGGGTCCACTCCATTGCTGTGGACCAATGTTCTTGCCTATAAAAGATCCTCCCCTCACAGGGTCATGTGATAATATGTGAGTGAGTGAGTGAATGAGTGAAAGCAACAGACTACATGGGCTGTGGCTTTGGAAGGTACAAGGGCACTAACATTCACCTATAGCTTTGTGGCAGGCACCCTGCCTGGGGCTAACATGCTAGCTTCATTCCACACTCACAATAACCTGCCAGGCTGCGTGATTACATGCTAGTGGCCAAAGGTCACACAGCTAGTGAGTGCTGTACTGAGAATCAGAGCAGTATGTGACTTCAGAGCCCGCTTTTCTTTACCAGGCACTTGGTAATGTTCATTACATGCACACAGTTAAACATAGTGAAATAAATTTCTTCCTTTTAATCTTTACCACTATGGATAGAGAATACTGGCTTACCTGTTGTAGGTGTCCCTTTTTTTTTTTCAATGTAGACAGTACAGCAGTGATTAAGAGCATGGATTCTGGGGGTGCCTGGGTAGCTCAGTCAGTTAAATGTCTGACTCTTGGTTCCTGCTCAGGTCGTGATTTCACAGTTTCGTGGGTTCAAGCCCTGCATCAGGCTCCACGCTGAGTGTGGAGACTGCTTGGGATTCTCTGTCTCCCTCTTTCTGCCCCTCCCCCACTCGTGCTGTCTCAGTCTCTCTCAAAATAAATAAACTTAAAAAAAAAAAAAAATGAGGGGCGCCTGGGTGGCGCAGTCGTTTAAGCGTCCGACTTCAGCCAGGTCACGATCTCGCGGTCCGTGATTTCGCGCCCCGCGTCGGGCTCTGGGCTGATGGCTCAGAGACTGGAACCTGTTTCCGATTCTGTGTCTCCCTCTCTCTCTGTCCCTCCCCCGCTCATGCTCTGTCTCTCTCTGTCCCAAAAATAAATAAACGTTGAAAAAAAAAATTTAAAAAAAAATGAGCAAGGATTCTGGAGCAAAACTACATGGGTTTGAGTGTTAGCTCTATGGGCTCTTGGGCCACTTAGCTGACCTCTCTGTGCCTCGGTTTTTCCATCAGTAAAAATGGGACTGAGCCTGGGTGGCTCAGTTGGTTAAGCAGTTAAGCCTCTAACTTTTGGTTTCCACTCAGGTCATGATCTTATAGTTTGTGAGTTCAAGCCCTTCATCAGGCTCTGTGCTGACAGCTTGGGATTCTCTATCTGCCTCTCTCTCTCTCAAAAATAAATAAATAAACATTTTTTAAAATGGGATAACGGTACTTACTTCATAGGACTATTATAAAGATTAAATGAAATATGTGTATAAAGTGCTTAGCATGATGCCTGGCACAAAAGAAGAACTCAGTAAATGTTAGCTGCTACCAGTGCCATCTTCCTCACCAACATTCTTTCTCAGATTTCTGCAGGAGGGCTAACATAATGCCATTCACAAGCAAGTAGCTCATAAATAATATTCTGATCCAACTATCTTTTTTAAAGTGGACATTTGAAGTAAATAATTTGGGATGATTTGTTGGAGGAGAATACAACAAGATCTGTCTCAGTAGCATTCAGAGAAGAGCCTGAATGCATTTTTTACATCATTTAAGACATCACACTAAAGGAAATTCTACATGGAAATTAAAAGGAAAAAGTCTGCTATTCCTTCCCCTAAACAAATTAATGTTTTCATCCGTTTATCTCACTGTTTAATCCCTTCTTTTGTTTGGAGTAATGTCCTGAATAAAAGTCTGTCTTTTAATTAATTCTTATCAAGGTAATATGTAGTAATCCTATGCTTGATTTGGCAGCATGTATAATATCATGGTGATCCTTTTAAAATTATACTAAGACCTTTAAAACCAAAAACATCAGATCTCTGTCCCAGCCCTCAGCACTTCCTAAAACTGTTTTCCAGAGATGATCACATATACTTCTTTTAGTTTTTTGTTTTGTTTTGTTTTGTTTTGTTTTGTTTTGTTTTGTTTTTATTTTAGAGAGAGAGTGCATGTATGCACTTGTGGGAGCACACAAGCACAGGCAGGGGAGGGGCAGAGGGAGAGAGAGAGAAAATCTTAAGCAAACTCCATGCTAGCACAGAACCTTATGTGGGGCTTGATCCCAGGGTCATGAGATCATGACCCAAGTCGAAATGAAGAGTTGGATGTTCAGCTGACTGAGCCCCCCAGGTACCCCTAGTGTTTTTTTTCCTCTGGCATTTGCCTCCACATTTCTAAATGTACTTACACTGTTTTTTCTTGACTTGTCAATTTTAGATATTACCTATTGACTCATAACATAAAAATTTCAATTTCTTATACTTCTGCTCCCACTGCTTCTCCCAGCATCCCCATTGTAGTTACATCACAATCTCAATGAAATCCATGGGGTTTATACCAAGTAATATTCACTGCTGAGGCAAATAGGTGCCCTTTGATTATATTTATTTTCTGGTGTAATTTCTTTTCCTCTGTGAAATGATATTTCTTTTAATTCTTTACCTTCCATAATTTTCCATATAACTAGTTTTTTCTATCAGATTTGTCATACACTGTTTTCCCCAAACATCAGATATCCCATCAATTTCATTTCCTCATCCCCCAAAGAACTCCCTCCTGGAACCCCACATTCTCCAGCTTGGACCTGGACTTGCACCACGGCACAACTATCATACTAGATAATCTGTCCTGTTTACAGTTCCCATGTCCTGGACCCTATGATTTCCTTCTCAGAGCTTAACTACCTTATTTTGCTGGAACATATCCTCCTGCAGTTTCCTAAGAAAATGCATAAGGATATGAGGGAAATATATACACATACATGCCCTCACACTTTTTTGATTAATTTGGCTGGGTATAAAAATCATGGATTAAAGATCATTTTCCCTTAGAATTTTGAAGGCATTGATTTGTTGCCTTCTGGCAAACAGTACAGATGCTAAGAAAGCCAATGCCTTCCTGACTGTATGGTACCTATTTTTTTCCCCCTCTGGAAACACTTAGGATCTTCTTTTTTATTCCTGCTATTCCAAAAGTTTCATGAAGTGTGGCCTTGGTCTGGGCCTTTTTTTCAGGCCATTCAATGAATGTTTTTAATTTGGAAATATGTATCCTTTAGTTCTGGAGTGGATTTTTTTGCTTTTTAATTTTTTCCCCTCTGTTTCCAGTATAACAGTCTTTGGGAAATCCAGTTAATCATACTTTGATTTCCTGAATTGATTCCTAAATATTCACATGTTTTCTCTGATTTCTGATTGTGCTTATTCTACTTTCAGAGAAATTTCCTGAATTTTGTAGCCCAACTCTTCTATGGAGTTTTTTATTTCCAAGGTTCATTTTTATTCCCAGCTTGTTCATTTTACCACAGTGTCCTGTCCTTGTCCATGTCCTCTCATCTCTTTGAAAGTATTATAATTTTGTTAGTTTTAATTTTATTCTGTTCCTACCATTGTCTTATTCCCTTCAAGAGTATTTTTTTTAATTTGTATGTTTTGATCTATTTCTCATACAGGAAACCCTTCTTAAGTATCTGATACTCTTTGGCTGTCTGAGAATATTTTAAGAATGAGGTCCTAATCATGATGAGCACTGAGTAACGTATGGAAGTGTTGAGTCATGATATTGTACATCTGAAACTAATATAACACTGTATGTTAACTATACTGGAATTAAAATGAAAAACTTAATTAAAAAAAATTTTTTTAAAGAATGAGGTCCTAAAAAGCTGATTACATACTCTGTGTAGATAGGGCTTATTGGTCATCAGACTTTAATATAGTGGGTCAGGCTAATGATAAACTTGCCCTGTCTATCAGTGGACTCTTTAATGTCAGCATCTGGAGGTCCTTTCCCAGGGGTTGGCTGCCAGCATTCTGAAATCAGAGCAGGGAAAAAGAGGCTGAAGTTCCCAACATTCTCTATGTAGACCTTCACTTTACCACACCCCCTTCAGTTCCTTTGTTTATACTACCTCCCCAGATACCTGATACCTTTAAGACCTGGTTCTTTAAAAGATTCTGATGAGCCATTGGCTTCTTTCTTGTCTCATTCCCTTCTGCAGCAAGGAACTCAGATGCAAGTTCCTCCACTTGGCCTGAGCCAGTCGTCTACTCCTCCTTCCTCTTTGGCTTTTAAAAATGTATTCACCTCTTTTGTCCACTGGTGTTTCCTCTTTGTCCTTGAAAATTTATAAAATTTTCCCTTTCCTAGAATTTTCATATGGTTCGGGGAAGGGGAAAAGATATATGTACATGATCAACATGCCACAACCTCTAATGGAATTTATTTTTCTATATTTCTATTTTCTATATTTCACTTATATGCACATTTTTTTCTTCTGTTTAAATCTTTTCCCCTTTATCTTCCCTCTCTCCATCTCTTCTGCTTCCATCCCTTTACAGTAGCCAATGTGTTAACAGCCTGCTATATATCTGTCCACATATTTTCATATGCTCATACAATCATATTCAAACACATGTAAATATATGGGAAGGGTTTTTTCATCACTTGTTTCTATAGAAAATTGGGTCATATGATAAAAAGTTCTTTGCAACTTATTCTCACTCATCAACACATCTTAGCCATCACTCCAGGTTAGTAGATTTCTATGTAACTAATTGTCTTTAGTATTTACATAATATTCCATAGTGGAGAGCAGTCTATCCAACCATTTGTCTTGATGGATAGTGAGATTTAAACTAGATCTCACATTATTCAGCCATTCCCTATTGATGGGCATTCAATACCACAGAACAAAAGGATAAGTTACCCAATTTTTAAAGATAGCACAAAAATAATTCTAAAACTTGATAAATTAGGGGCACCTGGGTGGCTCAGTCAGTTAAGCATCTGACTCTTGATTTCAGCTATGCCCTGGTCCTAGGAGTTTCCGGTAGACGGAGAAATGAGCTTGCGCTTGGGAGGTAATCTCCTCACCAGCCAGGAAACAGAGTGACACTAGAGTGAGCAGACAGCTAGTAGATTTTGTTGAATATGTGAGGAGAGCCTAGCAGGGTTTTGATGGCCCTGGGTAATGATAACTCATCACCAGGAGCTGGACAGGCTACAGAAAATCTGGACCCCATGGGCTCATGAACTGGTGTCCCAGATGCCCAGGTATGGATGAAATGGTGTGCTTGAAGTCAATCCTGGAGCATGCTCAAGTATATCATCCCTGTATCCACTTTATGAGTGAACCCTGGTGGCACAGCATCTTACCCCTCCCATCTTTAGCCCTGTCTCTCTGCTCTTTTTTTTTTTAAGTTTATTTATTTTGAGAGGGAGAGATAGTGCATGTGCCAGCACAAGCAGGGGCCGGGTAGGGGGAGGTGGGCAGAGAGAGAGAGAGAGAGAGAGAGAGAGAGAATCCCAGGCAGGCTCTGCATAGAGCCTGATGCAGCGCTCAGACTCAGGAACCCATGAGATCCTGACCTGAGCCAAAATCAAGAGTCCAACGCTTAACTGACTGAGCCACCTAGGTGCTCTCTGCTCCCTTTACAGAAAAAGGTGGGTGCTGACCCCAACACCCTATTTACACACATATACCAAATTTCGGTGTTGTCCCGAAAATCAAAAATCGTATTTCTGATCTGCTTCGACATCCAACTTTCTGTCCCACAAGCCATGATTGGTCCGTTTTGCCAGTTTAGATAACTAGAAACAACTGCGCCTGAGTTCTTCCTTTGCTCCACTGCCAAATCTGAATACATGGAGATCACCGTAATAATAATAGCTTCCATTTTTTGAGTGCTTACTATATGCCAAGCTCCAAGGAAGGGCAGCCAGTAATTAAAGAGCAACTATTATGTGCCCAACACTGGACAAATATTGTCTCATTTAGTGGCAATGACATAGTTCTCTGGGCACTACAGCCAACAAAATTCCTCATAACGATTTTCTTAGGGCTTCTAGTAAGCTGCCTGTTTAACAGTCCAGGAGCACTGTATTACTTTATTTAATTGTATCATTAATACACAAATACATTTCTGCTGTTTGAAATTTTTTGTAATGGAGATATATTAGAAGTGGAAAGTAAGGGGCTTCCTTAAACCTACACCACCATCACCACCAGCCCACCCCCTGCCCCATGATCTTTATATTTGTGTCATTTGATTTTCAACAATGCTGTGAAGTTAGTGTTATGGGTATTCTGATTTTACAGTTGAAGAAATCAAGGCCTGGCAATGTTTGATATCTTGCCTAAAGTCACTTAGCTGGTAAGTGGTGGGAAGGTGGCTGAGCTCCAGGGATGTGTGTGTGTCTTCCAAAGTAGAGTCAGCTGGCCAAATTCAAGCCCAGTAATCACATCTCCTATTGTTTGTAATTGGGACTTCTAAATTCGGCTCCCCAGAGCTCCTCTGGGTTAGAGAGTTAACACAGATTGCCAAGTGGGAAGCGACATAAGGTAATATCTGTACTTAGGTCTTCTGATCTATAAAACAGGGCAGAGGGCAATACTTAATCATATGTGTATGAGGGTTAGTGAAATAATATATCTAAGTCACCCAGAACAGGATCTGGCACCTAAAGGAGCTTGTAGAGACTTGGTGAATTTTCCATAACTGATCCTATAACGAGGGATATAGTTTCTGTTCCCTCCTCTTACAGCACTGTTATCCAGATGGGAGACGGGAAGTTGCTGGGTATTTAGAGGCCTCTTCAGCAGGGTGCCCCAAGAGAACCCTCTCAGTGTCTTTTAAAATTGGGAAGTTCCTGGCTGTTACCAGTTACTCAGAAAATGCCCTTTCTGTTTTGCCAGCCACTGTACCCACTGCCATCCTGTTTCTCCTATCCAAGGATGGGAGTGCAGGATAAGAGAAGTGTGAGGAGAATATGGTTCCCTGCCCCAAGAGCGGCCTGAAGTGGGAGTGGGTGGCTGTGTACATTTTATCCTTGAGAAGGAGCCAAGGGAAGCATGGGGAGCCTGGCTGGTGAACTACCATTCTTTCACAGCTGTAATTACCTCCTTCTTTTTTTCCACAGGGGCTAAACTGCGTAGTCAAGAATAGTAAGTCATCTGTTTTTGTTAGTCTTATCATTGCCTTGTTAATAAAATGCTAACCCCATGCTGATCTCCGACAAGAGTGCTGCCAGTCCACTTTGTTTTGGGATAAGGGTTACAGCCCTCAGCAGGAGGTGCCCTTGGGAATCCAGGATGTGTGTACCTGTGCTTCCTGTCAAGAATATCCATTATGCAAAAGTCCAAAAGTGAGAATCAGAATTGTCATTTGGGTTTTGAAAATATTATCTGGAGTACTGCCCTGGTGTATCTATAATACGATTTGATTTGTCAGAGCTTGTCACTGTCAGGCGAGAGACATCTGTGGTGTTGGTCCTGTTTTGTGTTTTATTTCAAGAAGGAGGCACATACTTCAAGTGTCTGTGCTCATTAGAGACCCCTGGCATATAAAATGAATCAACTTTTATCACTACCCCATCCTTCCTGTACTCCCATTTCACTGCTTTATCTCAAAACCAAGTTTCATGCTTTGTCTTCTCTCTTAACATGCCCTTTAGACTTCAGAGATCTGCAGCGACCCAGACAAGCTGGAAAGGGGTGGGGGCAGTGTGGTGAAGCCAAGAACCCAGCTAAGGGTCGCAGGCCCCTGAGCTTTTAAGATCTAGCTCTTTGGAGCCACTGCTGTCGCATCTTGCCTGCATGCCTCATTCTTTTGCAGTTTCTTCAGGTTCTTGCAGAACATGGAGGTCTCTAATTTTTGCTTTTTCTGGCTCCAGGTACCTGCCTGGATGACAGCTGGATCCACCTTCGAAATCTGACCCCTTCATCCCCAAAGGATGTCCAGGTCCACCTGGACTTTGTCCAGACCCAGCATGGAGACCTACTGCCTGTAGCTGGCATCAGATGGACCCTGCAGACAGATGGTGAGTGGGCATGTCAGATTCTGCCTGGGAGATTCTACCTACCTCCAGGTGAATCCACAGACTAGACCATACGGCTCTCCCACCAGACTCAGAATTGGGTTCCCAGTCCTATGCTCAGACATGAGGGCCCAGATTTCATGCTGAAAGGCTCTATCATTTCATGCAATACATGAATACTTCTTCAGCATTTTAGATATTAACCAATGATGGTATCTTCTCAACCCACCATCCTTCCTTCAGCCTAAAATCCTTATCACCCTGGAAAAGGAAGTCAAATGGTTAATTCTCTGACTACAGTACCAAATATTTATTGGAAAATGGTAACACATTTGCCAGCCTGCTTTTCCTCTTAATTTAGGGGTTGGCTTTTTTTTTTTTTTTTGTAATCTCTGCTATACCCAACATGGGGCTCAAACTCACAACCCCAACCAAGATCAACAGTCACATGCTCTTCTGACTGAGCCAGCCAGCTGCTCCTAGGAGTTGGCATTTTTTAAAACAACACCCTTCCCCCAAAAAACCTTCTCCAGGGATAGAGAGTTGTATGACAGAACAAGAGCCAGCCCCACATTTGTGACCAGGGCCTGGGGGAGGTTATCCTCTTTATAAGTCTCCAGCCTCTGGTGCCTGCCCCAGCCTATCCAAGGATTGGGACAGCCATGTGTGACACCCGTGCCATGTTGCCAACATCCCAGCCACAAATTTGCACAGCCTTTGCCTCTAGCCCAGTATAAAGTTTCATTTGTCCTTGCCCAGCTGGGAGGTAAGTGTCAGCAAGGCAGGAGGCTAACTCAGGCCCAAGAGCGAGCAAAAAGTAACAGGAAGTGGAGGGTTAGGTACAATGTGCAGATTTTCTTTTAAGAGTGAGTAAGCATAACAGATGGGGAAGCACCACACCCCGCGGTTTGTGTTTGTTGATCTACATCTGTTTGTCTCCTCTCCTCCCTCTGGCCTGCAGCCAGCATCCTCTACCTGGAGGGTGCAGAGTTGTCTGTCCTGCAGCTGAACACCAATGAACGTTTGTGTGTCAAGTTTGAGTTTCTGACCAGACTGAAGCATCATCATAAGCGGGTAAGTGTCCGGCTCCAGAGTGGATTGTGTTCCTCTGGTGACAGTGAGGAACAGAACATGTTTCCGAAGACTTCCCAGACATACCCACCTGGCTTTTGCTTCCAACTGTAACTAGATGTTCATTGTAAAGAGAGTTGAATGGGATGGACTTCCACGGCCCCACCTCCTGCTCTCTTTCTTTGTAACCAGATTAACCTGGGGCCTGCATCCAGGAAGAAACAGCTTTGCCCAGCCTAGAGAACCACTGTGGCTGGGGCACAAGCCAGTGAGTTCTGCAGCGGTTTCCGTTTATTTAGCTGCTCACTGCCCGATGGTAAAATGTTCATTCTCATTTAGTTTGCTTAAAGTATGGTCCTTGGCGGCATCCGCATGACCTGGGAACCAGTGAGAAATGCAGAATCTAGGGCCCCACTCCAGTCTTCCAGAATCAAACTGTAAGGGCGGGGCCCAGCAATCGGTGTTGAACAAGCCTGCCCAGTGATTCTGGTGCAAGCTCCAGTGTGCAAACTGCTGGTTGAAATCTGCAAAAGTACCTGTTTGCAGATCCCCCACAACCACAAGCAGCCAAGACAGATCCCTTCTCCTGTATGTAATTAGGACCCTCAAACTTGACTGCCAGGTGGATGGTGAAGACCACGTGCCTAGATCAAGTTAGAAGCAAACCGCCCCCCACCACCAACCTCTGTCCACCACCAGGATAGTTAGAATGAGAGGTGGAATCAATGCACATCATCTGCACCATCCAGAAAAAAAATATCTGCACACCTTCTG
Source organism: Herpailurus yagouaroundi (assembly GCF_014898765.1). Taxonomy (NCBI): domain Eukaryota; kingdom Metazoa; phylum Chordata; class Mammalia; order Carnivora; family Felidae; genus Herpailurus; species Herpailurus yagouaroundi. The sequence continues at coordinate 8,544,796 of NW_024412572.1, forward strand.
TTACCTGTACAACAAAGGTGCCTACAGATGCAGACTCAGTGGGGATCTGTAACCCTCCCTCTGCACTTTCCTGCTCCAGAACATTCTCAAGAGATCCCTGGTTTTCCCTTAAGGAGGAAGAGTCATTTAACAAATGGTGTTTAGCTGCCTCTTGGTTTTTTTGTTTTTTGTTTTTTCACATATTGAATGATTCCATTCATATGAAAAGCCCAAAATAGGCAAAGGCATAGAACTGCCTCTTGTGTGCTAACTCTCCCAATAGCCCCAAGTCCTCTGGCTCGGCTCCCTGGCTCCCTTACGCTGTAGTTCTGGAGTTTGAGAGGGCTCACGATGGAGGAGGACTATTTTGGCTTTCCCCAGATTCTCTGGCATATGACACTACAGTCTACTGATGAGGGGCCAGACTTTTTTAAAATAGGCAGCAAAGACCAGAGGAAACAAAGAACAAAGAAATGCCTCCCTCTGATTTGGGATCTTGCTTTGGTGGTTGTTTTCTTCTCCCATTTCACTGATCTTTTGAGGGCAGGTGGGCTTGGAGTTCTTTCGGTGAGAAGTGTGTATGTGACCTTTCCAACCTCCCCTTCCTCCCTCTTTTCAGTGGCATTTTACCTTCAGCCACTTTGTGGTAGAACCTGGCCAGGAGTATGAGGTGACTGTTCACCACCTGCCCAAACCCATCCCTGATGGTGACCCAAACCACCAGTCCAGGAACTTTCCCGTACCTGGTAAGAGCGCCCTCCCAAGCCATTCCTTTCACCACTCAGCTCTTGGAGAAGAAACCAGCAGGTGGCTCAGACATCAGCCTCCCTGCTCAGCTGGACTGTGACTGCCATTACAGCATGTGATACCTACGGAATAAACAGATGCCACAGTTGGGGAGCTCCTGCCCAACTCCCCAACTCCCTCCCGCTGAAGGGTCAGAAGGACAAGCCACTCTTGAGAGAGTTTTAACTCCTGCTTCTAGTCTGGTTCCAGCTCTCGTCACCTTGCTCTGCACCTTTTTCTTTTTCATTCCCCACTTGTCCCCACCTGATTCTTCACTTTTTACCCCACATCCTACCTGCATTTATCCACCACCATCCCATGTGTGATACCGTCTCCTCTTCCCCCACTAATCCATCCTGCCTAAGAAGACTGCTGGGTTTATCTTCTAAACCTTTAATGTGTGTGCACCATCTATTTCTCTGTCCTCCCCAGAATCTCAGCCACAACCTACAACATTTCTCATTGTTCAAAGCCAACTACATATGGAAACCCAGCCCCCTTGAGGACAGGGTCTGGGGCTTGCTCAGGGTCTGCGCAATCTCCAGAACCACACAGTGCCTTGCATATAGTAGGTCATCAGGAAGTGCTTGTTAAGGATGATGACAGTCTTCTCCATTCCTAGAGCACTCCACATGGGCACATGCACAACCACACATACACACACACGATCTGCTTACCCTGCTTTATTTTTCTTCATGTTACCCATCACTCCCTGACATACTATCACCATATATTTGTGATGTTACATTATGCTGTTTGTTTTCATTGGTCTTTTCTACTGGAATGTGCTCTCCAGAGGGCAGGGACTCTATCTTATTCACCACTGTCTAAAACAGTGCCTGGCACAGATTGGGTGCTCAGTAAGTGCTTGTCAAATGTGTGAATCCCCCAGTCCCCTCGCTTGTTCCTGCAGTAGACTCAGTGACTGTCAGTCTACAGCGATTCATACCTATCACATGTCTTCTTAAACCAAAGTGAAAATGATACAGTAAATGCCATTGGGGAAGGGAGGTTAGGAAGATGTTTCTGAAGCAGTGGTCCTCAAGGCAATCCCTGGGCCAGTGGCATCATCAAATTACCTGGGAGCTTGTTAGAAGTACAAATTTTCAGGACCCACCCCAGACCTAGCTAAATCAGAAACTACCATGATGATGCACAGGAAAGTTCGAGAAACACTGCTGTGGAGGAACAAAATGTTTCTGCCCCTGTCAAGAGTCAGAGGCAACCCACAGAGAAAGCTGGAGGTGGGAGGAGGATCCGGAGTGGGCTGAGATTCTTGGGTCACTCAGAGCAAGCTCAGGAGGAGTACAGTTGAGTCTGGAAGGTTCCCTGAGAGAGGAAGGAGGAGACAACCAGGTCAGCCCCCAGTTCTGTGGGACCTCTGGCTAATGGCAGCAGTGCTGTCTGGGAACTGGCTTTGAAGGGCCCATCTTTGAAGCCTCCCAGAAGGAAACAGGTTGTATCCCTGGTGTCGGGTGTCTGGAAGAGCAAACTTTCTAAGGCAGAGGCTTAGTTGTTTCACCTTTTTCTGGGTTGATAGGCTGCGAAGACCCCAGGATGAAGATGATCACACCATGCGTGGGCTCAGGTAACCACACCTGGCGGTCTTGCTGGGGGAGCTTTGCCCAGGAGCATACACACGCACGCATGCCCTCCCCTCACTCCCAGCCTGTGTCTGCGCCCTGACCAGGCAGCCTGTGGGACCCCAACATCACCGTGGAGACCCTGGAGGCCCGCCAGCTGTGGGTGAGCTTCACCCTGTGGAATGAATCTACCCATTACCAGATCCTGCTGACAAGTTTTCCACACACGGAGAACCACAGCTGCTTCCAGCACACACTGATGGTGCCCGAGGTAATGTTGCCACTGTCCTGACCCCTCCAGTGTAGTACCATGCTGCCTCCCTCAGCCTCAAGTCTCCCTCCACTGTCAGGACAGAACCTTTGCCAGAAGCCCAGCGCTCAGTACCATGCTTAGTCAACCCCAGTCCTGCGCATCTGTTTTTTTTCTTTCCTTCTGGTACGTGGTTGACGTAGAATCAGTTCTGTGGTTGATCTTTCCTTTGTCTCTTATAGTTGATTCTGCAGTTGATAGAAATGTCATTGATCTCTGCGCTGCTCACCTCCCCCGTCCTTTTAGTTCTTCCTTCCCCACAGTGTCCTCTGTTCTTTTTGTTGTTGTTGTTGTTTTCCACCTATTCCAAAAAGGATCTGAATATTTTTAAATGTGGGTATTAAGACAAAGGGGAAATAAAGATGAGGAAGTAAGATGGAACCAGGGTGCAGTTACTACTGAAAATGTGTGTCAGGCCGTTGGTTATGAACACAGATTGTCCCCATGATGCCAGCAGCCAAAGCAAAGAGAAATTCCAGTTACTAGATGTGTTCACAAATTAACAATGAACCAGTTGCCCTAGGGAAACATAGCCTTTCCTGGAACAGAAACCCAAGAAGCATTTGTGTGTGTGGCCTTCCTATGGGGCACAGTGGACAGCGATGCCAGCGTTCTCAGCAGCCACCTGCAGCACTTTCTCACCCGTCCTCTCCTCTCCCTACAGCCTGCGTACCAGGACTCCCGCCAGCGGTCCAATGTCACGCTCACCCTGTCAGATTCTAATTGGTGCTGCCGCCACCGAGTACAGGTGAGTGAGTGTAGTGTGCACAGGTGTGGGAGCACATGCACAGGTAGCACTCCTAGAAGGGCAGACTAGGAAAGGAGGGCGGCTCAGGGACTCGTGCTCTCTCTGAGGACCTGGCACCGTGCCCCACTGGGCCTCCCTGCCTGGTGAGACATCATGTCCACCTTCCCCAGCCCTTTCTCCCAGATTCACCTGGCCGGGCTTCTTTGGCCCCTGTAGCTGATGGGCGATCTGTCCGACAGCACAGGGAGGTCCTCGAGCAACCAGCCAGGTGTGTGTCCTCAAATAGCCTGCTGGCGAGAAAGCATTAGTAGAGGACCCCAAGTCTCCCCAGCATCTCAGGATCCCTCTCTCCTCTGCTCTCACAGATCCAGCCCTTCTTCAGTAGCTGTCTAAACGACTGCCTGAGACACTCCATAACTGTACCCTGCCCGGAAATTCCAGATCCTCCAGGTAGGAAGTTTATGGCTGCTCTGGGGCATTTTAGGGGTGAGTGTGAATGAAGTCAACACCTTGAGCTGAACCCTGACCTGGTTCTAAGGGTGGGGGTGGAGTTTAATTTTACTTAGAGTTACTCAGGCCTGCAGTGTGGGGCTCTAAAGACACTCCTGGGTTGGACTCCTGACTGCCTTTCATTAGCTATGTAGCCGTGGGCAAAATACTTAACCTTTCTGATCTTCAACTTTTGAGACTGAAAAAAACAGGAATTGTTACTGTCAGAGAGTTACAGTTATGGACCATGTACTGAATGAAGTGTTTTACCATGTCCACTTTCAGTCCTCACAAATTGTGACTCTTCATACTGTGAAGCAGAAGGTCCTTTCTGCAGGTTCATAGATGAGGAAATAGAGGCACAGAGATCTTCAGGAACTTGTCCAAGATCACACACCAGGGAAGTGGCGGAGCTTCAGCTTCTGGCCCGAGGGCCAGAAGCTCGGCAGCCTGTTCCCTCCCCCTGCACCACTGCCAACTTCCCACTCATAAGCCACCCACCCCCTAGCATGTGGCTACAGCCAAATGCAGACCAGAAAGCAGCAGACATTGCATTGGCCTGGAGGAGAACCTAGCCTCCCGGTTGAGAGTTGGGTCATCTCTTAATAGACCGACAACTTGGGTGTTCCATGTGGATGTTTTCACTCAGTTTACCGGGCATTTGGAGTGCTAGTGCAGGGCCGAGGTCACTGCCAGGCCCTCAGTGGGGGCAGTGATGGTTCTTGTGGTCACTGCTAATAACTAAGAATACTGTTTTCCCTTTGTTCTCACTGCAGTCTCAATCGCAGGTAAGCCCCACTCTCCTTCCCGTAGCGCTGTAGGAGTCCGCAGGGGCCATTCCCCAGGGGCCACATGAGACATCCCTGACTGAGCCTTGGATGGAGCCAGGCAGACAAGGCTGAACCAAGAGGCCAGCCCAGGGGTGGAGATCATCACCGTGTCATGGTGCAGGCCAGAGTGGACAGCCCGGGGGCTGGGCCCGGGGGCTGGGGGAGCTCAGGGCTGGCATAGCAGACCCCCTCTGCTACATCACTCATGCTGTTCTGCTTACCACAGACTATATACCCCTGTGGGTGTACGGGTTCATCACGGGCATCTCCATCCTGCTGGTGGGTTCCGTCATCCTGCTGATCATCTGCATGACCTGGAGGCTACCCAGTAAGGGGCAGGGGCTGTGGGGGTGGGTCATGGGGTTTTCCCCTCTGTTCCTCTCTTTATTCCTATGTCCCCTTCTTTCTGCTGCAGTCTCTGTAAGGTTGTACTAGGAGGGCACCCTTCAACCCCAGCCTGAAGAACAGAACTTGCCTCTTTTAGGCCACACCAAGCTCAGTTGTCAAGAACTCAGCCTGCAGGAAGGCTGCCCTGGGCTCAAATACCAGCTCCACCACTTACTACCTGGGCAGATTACTTAATTCTCTGAGCCTCAGGTTCCTCTTTTATAAAGTGGAATTTATAAAGATACCCACATCGTAAAACAAATATAAGGATGACATGAAATAATGTTTATATATGAATTCTTAGCATAGAGCCTGGCACATATTTGCTCAACATATGTTAGCTATAATTATATTTATTGCTACTAAAATTAATACCATTAAAACAAACTGGATGGAAGGAGCTAGGGTAGAATTTCCCTGCATCAGACATGATCAGCCAGGCAGGTGGGAGAACCTGAATGACTCCATCCTGCAGCTCCCAGACTTGTACATCCTAGGTCAGGGAGAATGGTGAAGGGGCAGCATGGTGTGAAAAGAAGGCTCTGGGTAGACCCAGAACGTACAGGTGTGGGTCCCAGCTCTGCCTCCCTGCTTTGCAGGCATAGGCAAATTGCTTAACAAACCCTAGATTTGATCTTCTCTTCTGTAAAATGGGATAACACCTCCCCCTCAGGGGTGTGTGAGGATTGAATGATCTGGCCAAGTTCTGAGCAGGAGAGAACAAGGGCCTTTAGCCTAGGGGCTCAGACTTTCCCTGCCACCCCCCCCCCACCCCCTCCGCATTGGGCCCGGGCCCTTCCTTCAGTAGTCTGGGAGCTGTTTCCACACATTCAAGTCTCGTCAGGAGTAGGTTTTATTAATTATTATTTATTGTGTGGTGGGAAGAACGCCAGACCAGGCACTGGAAGACCCCGTGAGAGAGCTCTTCTCCACAGGATTGTTGAGAGGGTCAAATAAGTTAACATCTCTGCGAACACTTTATAAACTGTAAAGCTCCCTACAGACATCAGAGAGGCTTTTGCTTCATTTCTGTTGTTGCACTTCTGACCTTTTACTGAAGTGCCTCACGCCACACTGACACGAAAGGACACATGAAGAAGAAGACATGAAGGAAAGTTCACTCATTTGACTATCTTCTGGTAGTTCTGGGAAAGGGCCCAAAAGGTGGGGATTGAAATGAAGGTTCTGCATGTCTTCCTTGGCCATCGGGGGTTCCGTTCACCCTGCCATGTCACTGGGGAGCCGACTCCTGCACCACAGCTTCCCTCTTTGTAGCTCAGGGGGAGCAGTTGCTTAAGAATGTTGTTTCTCTTCCTCACCTCAAAAATACTAGGAGGAAATGTTGTAAACCAGCCTGGTGGGGGCTACTTCTGGAGATGTGTTGTAAGCCTCTGGCAAGGACACTTCTGAGAAAGAGGCTTTCCCTGCAGTGGGGTGTTTCTCAGAAGCAGCCCAGCTGTGGAGAGGAGAGGAACCAGGGCTACAATGAGGGACGTGGGTGGAACTCCCAGTCACCGCTCTGAGGGTCCCTGCTGGGTCAGTGCTGCCAAGTGCTTGTGACCCCTGCTGACTATGTTCAGTGTGCCAGACACTTCACATATACAGTCTCATTTAATCTGTGCCACACAGACCCATTTTACAGAGGAAGAAACTGAGTTTCTGAGGCATGGGTAACTTTCCCAGATCTCACAGCTGTTCGTGGCTGACCTGGGATTCACACCTGAGCGACTCCACACAGCACGGGGTCCTGCAAAGGCCCTGAAGCATCTAATAACTGCCCTCCCTTATCATTTGCTCTGTGTCAGGGGTGTGACAGCATGCCATCAGGTGCCCTTGTGAATTGGTCCCTATTTCTCTTCCAAAAGAGCTGCTCCAGTGTATTTTTGTTTCTTTCAGGGTCTCGTGAAAAATACGGGAATGACACCAAATGTACAGGTCAGTATTTCCTGGTGTGGGTGGCCTCTGTTTGGTGTGTTTTGCGTCAAAGGCTTGATGGAGGGTTCTCTTGAGAGACATGGGTGGGTTGCCTTCTGCATTTTAACTCCTGAGCTCCTTCAGGAGACCTCCCCGTAAGAGGACCTGCTTCCTAGTACCACCACACAAGGGGACCTCAAATACAAAGCTAAGATAACATTTTTTAAATCACTTGGACAAAGAAGGAAGGGAAGGGACCATCTTTTATAAAAAGAGGTCCTACCTATAACAGATATTTGTATTCCATAGGCAGGCCTTTGTGTCTCTTTTTCTTTTTAAAGTATCGGCTAAAGGCCAGATAGGAATCTTGAGAAAGAAATTCACTGTCCCAGAAGGGGTCAAATTGTGATTCTTTTCAGGCAGCCAAAATGGGCGAAATAGCAACATTGGCTTATTCAGAGACCTCAGTTGCATTACTTCGGCTAGGGAGCCAATCTCTTCCTGGTCTAGGGTACTCCTGGCCTGACCCATTAGGAGTTCTGCCCCTGGCCTGTGGTTTGAGGATCATTGCAGATGCACACCTGAACCTGTGGGCCTGGTTTTCCTTGTTTCCCTCAGATGTCCTGCCCAAGAGCAGCCTGACGCCCCCACCCCTGAAGCCCAGGAAGGTCTGGATCGTCTACTCAGCTGACCACCCCCTCTACGTGGATGTGGTCCTAAAGTTCGCCCAGTTCCTGCTCACCGTCTGTGGCACCGAAGTGGCCCTCGACCTGCTGCAGGAGCAGGTCATCTCAGAGGTGGGGATCATGACCTGGGTGGGCCGCCAGAAGCAGGAAATGGTAGAGACCAACTCCAAGATCATCATCCTGTGCTCCCGAGGCACCCGCGCCAAGTGGCAGGCCATCCTCGGCTGGGAGGAGCCTGCTGTCCAGCTTCGGTGTGACTGCTGGAAGCCCGGGGGTGACCTCTTCACAGCGGCCATGAACATGATCCTGCCAGACTTTAAGAAGCCAGCCTGCTTCGGCACCTACATTGTCTGCTACTTCCGTGACATCAGCAGTGAGAGTGATATTCCTGACCTCTTCAACATCACTCCCAGGTACCCACTCATGGACAAATTTGAGGAAGTTTACTTCCGAATCCAGGACCTGGAGATGTTTGAACCCGGCCGGATGCACCGCGTTGGGGAGCTCACGGGCGAGAACTACCTGCGGAGCCCCAGTGGCCGGCTGCTGAAGGAGGCCGTGGAGAGGTTCCGGGAGTGGCAGGCTCAGTGCCCTGACTGGTTCGAGCGCGAGAACCTTTGCTCCGCAGAGGACCAGGACCTCCCATCCCTGGATGAAGAGGTGTTTGAAGAGCCGCTGCTGCCACCGGGAGGAGGGATCATCAAGCAAAAGCCCCTGGTGCAGGAACCTGCCTCCGAGGGCTGCCTGGTGCTCGATCTGCGCGTCTGTGAGGAAGGAAGGGGAATGTCCCGGCTGGAACCTCAAGTTCAGCCCCAGGGAGAGCCGGCAGCCCTGACGCTCCAGACAGAGGTGCTCCCTGTGGAGGAGGCGCCTCCAACTCAGGCAGTACAGCCTGTCCCTCAAGCCACCGGGAGCAGCACAGCCAGCCGCTTGGCCGTGGTAGAGGGAGATGAGGCCTGGCCACTGTTAGAGGGCCACGGCCCTCGGCGGAACAGCATCCTCTTCCCCGTGGACTCAGAGGACCCGCCCCTCTGCAGCACGCCTAGGGCATCGCCCAACCACCTCCCGGAAGACGTGAGGGAACAGCTCGAAGGCCTGATGTTCTCACTCTTCCAACAGAGTCTGGGCTGCCAGGACCAGGAGGGCTGGGAGAGCACCGCAGCAGCCCTCAAAGACCTGTACGCTCCCTGTGAGGATGGGCAGCGACAGTCAGTGCAGTCCGACCAGGGCTACATCTCCAGGAGCTCCCCACAGCCCCCTGAAGGACTCCTGGAAATGGAGGAGGAGGGAGAAAAGCAGAACCTGGGGAGGTCGGCCAAGCAGCTCTCGCCTGAGGACCTAGAGAGCCTGAGAAGCCTCCAGCGGCAACTTTTCTTCCAAGAGCTTCAGAAGAACTCTGGCTGGGATGGTGTGGAGCCCGAGATGCCATAGGGCCTCCTTAGACCCCGAGTGTTGGCAGAAGGGTGCGTGTATGTACACAAGTGTGCACATGAGTGTCTGTATGTATACATATGTCCGTGTGTGAAATGTTTGCCTTTGAAGTGTTAACCTCTTGATCCCTGGGCATCCCCCTTAATTTTCTTTCTCTGACCCTCTGGTCATGATGTCTCTTCCCCACAAGAATCCACAGCCCATTCCCAGGAGCTAGTGACAAAGTGTCCTTGAGTCTCCACCATTCATTCATTCGTTAATTCTTTCATTCATTCAGCATTTATCTTGCACCTCTTATGTGCCAGGCATCTGAGATACAAAGGTAAATTGCAGGAGATACTGGCCCCGGCCACGGAGGGGCTTAACATCTAGTGAGAGCAACAGATTAGCAAACAGGATGGTCATGAGCAAAGTAAGGCCATTGTAGAGGTCTGCCCAGGGCTATGAAAATACAAAGAAGGGAAACCTGGACCAAGACACTGTGGTTGCAGAATGCAGCAGGTGGGGTGAGGGCTGGAGCAGTAAGAGAAGTGGTGGAGAGGCAGCTAGAGCCCCAGTTGGAGAAGGCATGTGGGCCAGGCTGGGGTTTGGGACATCAGCCCTGTGGCCTGGGATTCCTTTGATATGGGAAGCTGCTGCTCTGCAGAGAAGGAGGCTGAGGACCAGACATACCTGAAAGCCACCTCAGCTCAGTTTTGAAAAGAGACAGGATGGAAATGTGTGGTGTGAAACCTAACAGCATTCAACGGGGAGAAAAGTCTGAAATCCTGAGCCCCTGTTTTGGCGCTCAGTCAAAGACAGGGTCTTTAGGGACTGCGTGAGCGGGCCCCTGGGCAGCAGCCCCCCATCCACACACCTCTTGCCCCCCATGAGCACAGGAAGCACCAGAGCTGGGTGCCCAAGACTGAGTATGAGATATGGACCTCACATCAGGGTGGGCAGAGAGGGGCAGGGCAGGAGTTAGAGGGCTGGCAGAAGCAGGCCTCTTTGAGGAGAGAGGAAAGTGTACCACTCTGTCTTTAAAAGTCTGAGTTGGTTCAAAGAGGAGAGATGCTAAGGCCCAGTGTTTGAAGAAGTGGTTCCTGAAAGTGCCTCCTTTGGGGAAACTGAAGGCTTTGTCCCTCTGGGGTCCTGGCAAGCACACTGGGATGCCATCTGCCCCTGGAATGGAGTCACAGCTTCAAGCTTCAGTGAAGGGGTGAGGATTCTGGCACGTAATGGGAAACCAAGTATCACAGGTTACCTGTGTGTATGCCACACCCATGCATATGTGTGCACAAAAGGAAGATTATCAATAAAAGAATGAATAAATGTGTTAACTCTGGTTAGAATTCTGGGTAGTTACTTTGAGTTCTATGTTACTATGGGTCAAGAGTTCCTAGCTGTAGAGTCCTTTCCAGTGGTGCGATTTCACCTCATAGTGGCAGCGGCATCAGGCCTAAGTCCCAGACAGAGTGTGGCCCGTATACAGCCTGACAGCAGGACCAGGTAAGGTGTCTGTGCACCTCCAGAATACTTACATTGACACCTAATCCCCAGTGTGACGGTTGTGGAGGGACAGGTGATGAGGTCACGTGCATGGAGCCCCAGACTTCCTCCCTTCTGCCACGTGAGGGCACAGCGAGATGGTTTGTGAACCAGGAAGCATGCTCTCACCAGACACCCAATCTGCCAGCTCCTTGATCTTGGACTTGCCAGCCTCTAGAACTGTGAGAAATAAATTTCTGCATTTATAAGCAGCGCAGCCTATGGTGTTCTGTTAAAGCAGCCCTAACAGACTAAGAAGGGAGAAAAGGAACTGAGTTCTCCCAGCTGCCAGCCTCTCAGGCTCCATCTCTCCTCCAATAAGCTGGGTCCAGATGCCTACCAGCCTGTGGTGTTTCCCCAGCTTCTAGGAAGCATTAAATGTGCAGAGTGTGGAATACCACCGTGGGCTCTTCCTTGCTGGAGCCAGGGCTCTCTGTGGTGGCAGAATGGCCCTAGCCAGTGTAGTGCTGGTGCCCAGAAGACATTCCCATTTGAATTGCATTCCCCACAAACCTTGAATTCTAGCTTTGCTGGCCTCTGAGGCTAAAATGTCCTCAATTAGCATTGTTCACTAAGTCCTGTTTATCTCCAGGGCTGCTACTTTTCTTCCTAACAGCTTTGTTGAGATACGATGCACATACCATACCATTCCCAGCTGCCCTCATGCAGTTCAATGGCTTTTAAGAGTTCAGACTTCAGCAACCATCAGCATAATCAAGTTTAGAACATTTTCCTTACCCCCAAAAGAAATCGAAATCTAGCACTCCTTAATCCTCACCCCAACCTCCCTAAATTCCTCATCCCTCTATAGATTTCTCCATTTTGGACATAACATGTAAGTGGAATCATGAAGTCCCCAGGCTTCACCCTTTCTTTAATGTTCTTCCCTGGCTCCTCCCCTGTTCCCTGCCCTACCCTAAAGCCCCAGTCTCATACTGGTCTTTCCAGCATAAATGCTGGAAATTCTGTCAACCTGTGGTGTCTGCTGTCAGCCAAATGCCAAGAGCTTCAAGAGCATGTATAAATAAAGCCATGCCTTTCTTTTCATACTATTCTGAAACATGGCTAATAAAATCCTACTTCACCCAGAAACACCATTCCAAGAACAGATGTCCTCCAAGCTGTGACTTTCCTACCACTCAGGCCCTCTCCTAAATAGAGTGCAAAAGTGGCTCAAGTGGGTGGGAGGACCCACAGTCAATATACGACCGAAGCCTGCAGTGGAGTAGCTGTGACTGGTACCCGGCCCAAGTCTGCATGCTTGCACCAGGCCAGCTTCCAACTTCCAAGTGGACTTGCCTGCTGTCTTGTTTCTAGTTTAAAAAAAAAAAACAAAAAGAGGCAGTAGGGATGACTAAATGGTGATGTAGACATTGTTCAATACAGTGCTTTCCAAGTCAGCTTCCAAAACCAGTTTTTCTTTTCTGCTTAGGAAGGACCTCAGAGGTGTCCAGGCTTTCAGGGAGTTGTTAGTCACTTAAACATCCATTCAGCAGTTTGAGCTGGGATCTCTGCATGGCAGGCTATGATGGATTTTACTGATTTTCTGCTTATCTTTGAATATTAAATAAGGCATAAGGGAGAGGAAGATGCACTTACAATGCAGTGGAAAGTTTTAATCCTGTGTCCTTTAGCTTTGCAGTTGGTGCGCTCCAGTCCCAAATACACAAGGGCAGTGCCAGGTGCCATTCTGCCCCAGCATTTCCTAAAAAGACCTGTCAGTTAAGGGCCACAAGACACAGGCTGCTTCAGGCTGTGCAAGAAAGTAAGGGCCCAAGTATGCGTGAGCTTAGATTAAAGCAGAGCTGGTATTCCAGCTCCAGCTGTGGGTCTCAAGCCAGGGATCTGGAAAGAGATTTTTTTTTTTTTTAAGTTATTTACAGAGAACAGGGGAAGGGCAGAGAGAGGGAGAGAGAATTTTTTTTTAAGGGGGGGTGGCGCAAGTGAGTGAGGGGCAGAGAGAGAGAGAAGCAGGGCTCACCTGAAGCAGGGCTCGTGCTCACCCGATGCAGGACTCGAACTCCTGAACCATAAGATCATGACCTGAGCGCAAATCAGATGCTTAACTCACTGAGCCACCCAGGCGCCTGAGAGGTTCTTTAAAAAGAGGCAACCCAAGGGCTGGTTAGCCCAAGGTTAACCCAAGTCTGGAACCCTGGCTCTGCTGCTTGCCAGCCATGTGGCTTACCAAGTAATCCTCCTTAGGTCTCAGGCTGCAGGATGTGCAGCAGGGGCTCCTACCTCATAGAGGTCTTGTGAGGAGTGGCTGGAACGTGCATGTGAATCACTTGGGTGTGTCCTGCACACAGGAGCACTCAGTAGTACATGATAGTACTCAGTACACGGTAGTACTCAGTATGTGGTAGTACTTAGTACACAGGAGAAATCAGTACATGGCAGTACTCAGTACATGGTAGCCATCACACCATCCAGGTGTTGCTACCCCTACCCACTGCTGCTCTTGTGAGGAGTCCAGAGGCTCCCTTAGGTCTCATCGCCTCTTAGCAAGGAGCACTCTGACCTGATTTGGGTCAGAGCAGTTTAGGAACCTCACTGTTTATCCAGCTTCTCTTCTGTTGCTATGGCTTTCTCACTATAGTGTTTGCTTTTTCAGATTACAAAAGTAATATCCAATATTCTTTATTATGAGAGAATATAAAATAAAGCAACTGCCCCCAGCCCGTGGGTACAGGCTGCGAAGTTGGGGTGCCCACTCATGGCCTCCCACATCACTCCTAAATGGCTTCAAGGTCCATCTTCTTGCTTTTGGTCTCCCCTCCAGCTCTCCATGCCCTGCTGCCTCCCCCAGATCTTGGCACTCGGTCCACATTCACATCCTGTCCATTTAGATTGGTTAAGACAGGTGAGCCAGCCTTGTCTGTTAGAGGAACATGGAGTCCCCTCTCTCATGACTTGAAGGATACCAAGAGTTCTTGTTCAACATGCCCCCACTCCCGACACCCCAGTTCCTAGATTCCTTTCCTCGGAAGAGTAGTCCCTTAGGCTGTTTACTGGATTCTTCCTTTCTGATTAGAGAGGAAGAAGATAGATACAATAGTGACCTGAGAAGAGGAGAGAGAGCAGAAAGGAATGAGGCACAGGTGGCTGGCCCCCTACTTTTGCCTGCACCCTGACATGGGTGTCCCACTAGTGGACTTTTGCTCAATGCCTCTCTCTTGGGACTCACACAGAATATGAAAACCAGCCCCTGCTTCTGAGCCAGACCATTCTGAAGTTTTAATAAGGGAAAGTTGAACTTAATTGACAGCTAAGTCTGTAGGCTGCCTGGGGTAGTGAATATCTGGAAAGCAGACAGACCTGGGTTCAAATTTAGATTCCCTTCTCTTTTTTTTTTTTTTTTTTTTTTTTTTTTTAATGTTTATTTGAGAGAGAGAGAGCACAAGCAGGGGAGGGGCAAGAGAGAGACACACAGAATGTGAAGCAGGCTCCAGGCTCTGAGCAGTCAGCCCAGAGCCTGATGCAGGGCTCGAACCCACAAACCGAGAGATCATGAGCTGAAGTCAGACGCTTACCTGACTGAGCCACCCAGGGGCCCCTGATCTGGATTCCCTTCCTGACTCTAGTGTGGTATTCAGCAAGCTACTTTATCTTTCTGGGCCTCAGGAAAATAGAGATAAGGCTCCCTTGGAGATGGCTGTGAGGATGAAATGGGCTGCTGTGCAAGGGCCTGACTCAGGCGAGCACAGGGCATGTTCCCAGGTTCTTCCAGAGGGCCGGAACTTCAGGATCAGACTCAACCCCTCAGGCAAGGCCTGAGTGAGACCTCAGCCCTGCCCACTCTGAATATACTGCCCATTCATATGCCATTTCTCATTTTCACAAAGATGTTTTCATATATGTTCCAGTTGACCAAATGGGTAAGAGCTAGCTTGCCTAACTATGAGAAATGTGTAAATATTTATAACATGCTTAGTCAAATTAATCATCTTATTTTACATCTAGATTTAGGAACAAATGAAAACATGATCTTATGTTTTTGTCATTATTTTATATGTAAATTTTGTCCCCCATTATGATTATAAATATCTTGAGGAAAAGGACCATTTTTGCATATGGCACCTCATTTAATTATTACCACAGCTTTGTGAGATAATATTGCTCCTGTTGATGAAAACCTTCTGGGAGGTGAGGTAAGTGCCCACAGCCTCAGCTAGTAGAACAGAGAGCAAGCCGAGGGCCAGGCCGTTCCCATGCTCTGATTTTGCCTCTTTCACCCTCTGGGTCCAACCACTGTGTAGCCTTTGGAATGGCCAGAAGCATCATAGGGCAACAACACAGAGTGGCTATATCTATGCTAAAAAAAAATCTATTATTTTTGTGCAGACTCAATGTTGTGTCTTAGACTTCACAGTCCCCTTTGTGTTTTTTTTTTTTTCAACGTTTATTTATTTTTGGGACAGAGAGAGACAGAGCATGAATGGGGGAGGGGCAGAGAGAGAGGGAGACACAGAATCGGAAACAGGCTCCAGGCTCTGAGCCATCAGCCCAGAGCCCAACGCGGGGCTCGAACTCACGGACCGCAAGATCGTGACCTGGCTGAAGTCGGACGCTTAACCGACTGCGCCACCCAGGCGCCCCTGTTTGTTTGTTTTTTAAACAATAATTCATGCTTGGCTGAGGGAAGAGTAATAGAGGAGGACAGAGTACTTAACATAAGTTTCTCAATCTTTCTTTTGGCAAGTTATTCTTAGAAAGAAGTGGGAGTGAAAGCCCCAAATGGCTGGGGAAATCTCTCTCAGGCCAAGCGCCCACCTGAGTTAGCTCTGCCTACAGAAAGCCTGGCTAGACACCCCCCAGGTCAAGGCCAAAACCACACTGCCTCTCTGAATAGCATGCCAACCGCCCAGAAGGAAATAGCCAAGGTGTACCCACGATGTTAACATAAGCCTATAAAATGATGACAAATGTCACAGTGACATTTAAGAATTTAGTAAGGAAACCAGGACAGGAAAGATCTTAAACAAACCACACAGGAAGCTTGTCACAAGTCTCAAGGCTTTTTTTTTTTTTTTTATTTTCAGAACAGAGGCTGGTTTTATTTTTAAAAAGAGAAAGGGGGAAAAAAACGTGATAAATGCTAGTGAGCTGCCGCTTCCCTTCTTCCAGGCTCTACCAGCCAGCTCTCCTCCACAAAGACACATAGAACCAGAACCAGGGCACATTATAGCAGAACAGCCTTTACAGAGGGTCTAGTCCAACCCCCTTTTAAAACAGATACGGAGTCAGAGGCTCAGATCAAGAGCATGCCTTACTTGCACAAATGTTAGAGGCAGACAGTCTGAATTCTGAACCCAGAGTACTTTTCTGTGAACTATACTGCCAGCACAAGCCTCAGGAGACAGTGCATCTTATCTTTATTTAGACCCACGGGAAACATCTCCAGTTTGACCCCCCACTAAAGATGCCCCTAGAAAGCAAGAAAAATGAAACTTTAGGGGTTTTTTCTTGTTGAGCATGGGGCAAGGAAAGAAAGTAAAAGGACTCAAGAAAGAAACACCAGAAGGAAGGGGTTGACCCCTGAGCACAAAGTGCTTGCACCAGATGTTTGAAAGACAATGTCCAGGGGTGAGGGGCGGGGCGCAGCAGACAGAGCCTGAGCAGGCCTGGCCTCTGCCAGAATTGGCCCAGGTGCCATAAATCTCTTGTCATATCTCGGGAAGTGGTAGCTCATTGGAACCTATCACAGCCTCCCACAGAAAACTCAACAGCACTCAGATTTTACAGTCATTCAGCGGGAGACCACCATCCAAACAGGAGAGAGGGGTGGGGCAGGGGCCAGCCAGGGGCTGGCCATGGCTCAGACACAGAGCCCTTTCACAGTCACTGAGATTAGGTAGCAGAGAGAGCAAAGCTGGAGACAGGATATGGGGACCCAGGGAGCAGCCATGGGGGCCCACCCAGGGTCTGGGCCCAGAACTTCAAGCACAGAGAATTTAAAGGGAGAGGATTGGGGTAAGAGGGGGGAGGGGGAGAAGGCAGAAAAAAAAAGATTCGTTGTAAAATCCAACTAGCTAATATTGGACCTGGTAGGGTGAGGGGCTGGGAACACAGATAATACATTGAGTGTAAACATTTTTCCTCCATCGTCCCCCACTGTGACAGTAGGGGAGGCTCAGAACTCTGCTCAAGCCATCAGCCTCTCTGTCTCTGTCTACATGGACAGATGTCTTCTGTCAACAAAGTTCCAAGAAGTTGAGAGAGAAGGGCCCCAAGTGAAAAACTGAGGCTCAGAAAGCAAGTGACATGTCACTCAAAGCTAGTGAGTGACAGAGTCAAAACTACAGTCCGTGACTTCTAGTCTTTTGTCCAGGGTTCATTAAACCACACAAGACTTCTCAAGCATAAGAAGTTGGGGAGGGGAAAACAAAAATTCTTATAGCACCACCCCATCTTATTTTGGGGTGGAAGAAAATGAGTATTTCCTGGCCTTGCTGCCAGCTGCCCTCCTGCACTCTTACCTCCCCTAAAAACACTTATCCTGCCTCAAAGATTCCAAGACTGAGGTCCCACGTAGAGAGTATAAGTGGGCAACCCCTGGGTGTCCCTCATCATCAACCTCAGCGAGAATACTAGGGAGGAAGGCAGGGCGGAGGTAAGATTTGCCCAGCCTCTCTATGCAGCCTGCCTTCTCCGTAGAAATTCTCTTAACCAGAGCCGAGGACGAAGGTCATCACCACATTTTCTGATACACACCAGGCTTCCTAGAGGAAGGACAGATGGGGAATTGGATTTCCTTGAGCCGATGGGAGCCCCAACTTCACATCTATCCAGGAACCCCACCAAAGCTTTTGTTCTGAGCCAAGATCTGACCCAGTCAGCAACAAACCTCAGGAAGGATAAGAGTTCCAGGTACAAAGGGAAGGAGACAGGGAGAGCAAGCCAATGGCTGATACTCCACAGACCCTGTAATAAGACTGGCACCAAACCCCAGCTGGATCCAGTGGCCATGTTGAATGCGACTTCTGAGTATTTTGCCTTTATTTTTTGCAAGCAGCATCAGCACATGATGCTACAAAAGTTGAAAGCACGGAGGTAGAAATGCTCACTCACCCAAGAAAGGGTGTGGTTTGGTCCTTAGAGTAGGGACCCTCTCCTCCCCAAGCTGAGAAGAGAGGAGTAGAATTGAGGAAGGTCCTGGGTGAGCTTCTCCCTCGGAGGAGGGCAACTGGGCAACTCCCAGGAGCCCAGCTCTTTCTGGGAATTCAGGGCCACAAATTCAGGTAGCAATGAGGAGAGTGGTCATATGTGTGGTGGGGAGGGCAGGGCCTCCCAGATCTACTGATTGCAAGGGGTCACAATGTGGACACAAGAAAACAACACTATACACACAGAGACAAACACAGACTTTGCATCTACTATCTGGGGGGAAAAAAATCCAACAGACACATCAGGGGAACAGTGGATTCCGGGTCAGTTTCAAGGCATGGGACAGTGACCACTAACCACAGCCTATAAGAAGCTGGCACTTCCAAGCAAGAGGGAAGGCTTAAGGCCCAGCACCCCCTGCCTGGGCACCACCTTTACTCCATGCTCCCCCACAATGGACAGGAATTAGGATGGCAGTGGGAAAAGCAAGAAGCAGAGGTATCCAGCCCCCTGGAGGCTAGATTAGAGTAGGATATGGAGAAGGGAGAATTGAGTAAGTGGACCTTCCTCCTTCATCATTAGCAGCTGGTCTCCCTCCAAGCAGTCTTGACTCACAGGGTGCAGAAGGACACACTGGCCCTTAGCCCTATTGACAGTTACCTTTTCCAAATGGAGCCTGATCAAATCTGGGTGAGAGAAGGTCAGAGGATAAGGGGCTGGGGTCTCTCAAGCCCAAAGTAAGCCCCTCTCCTTTATCCCTCCTCAATTCTGGGAGGCCACTGCCAGGGTATTGACATAGCCATGGGCTCCTCCCTCATTCTCCGAGATGCAGTGGCCCAGCTGAGAGACTCCCTGAGGTGGTGGTGGTGGTGGCGGTGGCGGCGGTGGGGCAGAGGGCGGAGCGCCATAGCCCCCTCTCCCCCGACTGGGGGAGGCCCGACTCCCCCGGTCCCAACAGCCCTCTAGGGCTTCCAGGCCGCGGCAGCCTAGGAAGAAGAGGTTCTTGAGCATGAAGATGGAGAGGGGCTGCTGGTAGCTCACCACCAGGAGGCAGCGCAGCGCCAACAAGGGCACGTCCACCAGGCAGCCACCCAGCAGTCGCAGAAGGCGGCTACAGCTGCCTGGCCCTGAAGCCTGGCCCCAGGACGAAGCTGCCGCTGCGGCGTTGAGCTCGTAAAGCCAGAGCACCGGCGAGGAGAGGGTGAGGAAGTAGACGGCGATGAGCAGGTAGCGCAGGTGCGCGGGTAGCGGCACGCGGCCTTCCAGCATCAGCTCCACCAAGGTGAAGCTGTCGAGCAGGTCCAGACACGTGCCCAGGAAGCAGCCGGCGGCTCGGTGCTGCTGGGGCTGCAAGAGTAGGGGTCCCGCCGAGCCAGGGGGGGCGCCAGCCTCGCTGATGGCCCGCACCAGGCTGTAGAGCAAGGGCACGGACAGCGCCATGGTGATGCGGAAGCCCGTGGTGCCGAAGGGCGCGCGCAGCTCTATGAGGTCCAGGATGGACGTGCCCAGGATGAGCACCACCTTGGGCGTGAAGGCGATGGAGTAGATGAGCCAGGCCAGGTAGGCAAAGGCGAACTCGCCCGCTGACCCGACAGCCCCCGGGCCGCCCCCCGGGCCACCGGCGCCCCCGCGGCCGCTGCGCGCCTTGGCCCCTGCCGCAGCCCCGGCGGAGGCTGCGGAGGAGGCGGGCAGGTGCAGGGGCGGCGCGGCGTGGTGGTGGTGCTGGTGGTGGTTGTGCGCGCCGCTCGCCATGCCGCCCCGACGGCCCCGGCTGTTCTTGGCGAAGAAAATGGCCCAGCCCACCACCACCACCAGGTCAGTGGCGATCCAGGAGCACCAGTACAGGTCGGTGACGGCGATGAGGTACAGGTCCAGCAGACCGCCCTGCGCCAGCAGCAGCACCACGGACAGCGCCTGGTAGCCCCAGCGGCACCCCGGGCTGGGGGCGCAGCCGCGGCGTCGACTCCTACGGCCCGACCGGGTCGGGCGACCGCAGCAGCAGCAACACGAGCAGCAGGAGGTGCCGCTGCCTGTCCCGGTGCCGCCCGCGCCCCCAGCCGAGCGGCCCCCGGGGCCCCCGACGGCCCCGGCCGCCGCGCCCCCGCCAAAGTCCGCGGCTGTCATGCTGCAGGAGGAGGTGGGCGTGGAGGTGGAGGAGGAGGTGGCGGCCGAGGAGGAGAAGGCGGCGGGCGCGGGGTCGGCGGCTGGGGCGCCCCCCTGAGTCGGGGGTCCCGGGAGCCCGGCGGCGGTGGCTGGCACCAGCGGCTTGCTGATGCTGATGCTCTCGTCGTCGTCCTCTCGCTCGGCGCCGGTGCTGCTGCTGGGGGAGCGGGAGCCGCCGCCGCCGCCGCCCCCGCCGCGTCTGCCGCCGCCTCCCCCCCGGCTGGTGCTGGTGCTGGTGCTGCTGTCGCCCGAGCCTCTCCGGTCGCGGAAGGAACCCCCCCGGAGGAAAAGGGGCTGCAGCCGGGCGGCGGCGGGGGGCGGCGGGAAGGAGCCGGACGAGGACGAGACCGAGCGGGGGTTGCCGAGCGCTGGGTGCATTGTCCTCCAAGGGGCTCCGGGGGGTTGCCCAGCTGCTCCCTCCCCGCCAACCCTGGGCTGGCTAGGCGGCCGAGGGGAGCCGGGGCCAGCCGCCGCCTCCTCCGGAGCGGCTGGGACTCGTACCCGGGTCGGGCAGCAGCGAGATCCGGACTGGAGCCACCGGACTGGGCGAGCCAAGCCCCGGGTGGCTGGGAGCGGGGAAGGCGAGGAGCTGAACCCTCCGCGGCGACGACGGGCGCGGCGGGGGCGGGGGCGGGGGCGGGGGCGGGGAGCGAGCCCAGCCGGAGAAAAAAGGGAGGCTGGTGGCGGGGAAACCAGGACTGGATTCAAGGGGGAGAGGAGGAGGAGAGACCAGAGAAGGAGAAAGCCTGGCTCGCTGGATCAGCAGGAAGAAAAGGGGGAAGGGGTTGCTGAGACATAAGAGTTGGGGTGGGGAGCGCTGTGGTGGGCCTAGAGGAAGAGAGGAGGGGAGGAGGGAGGGGCTGGGAATCGGGAAGGGGCGGGGTGGGGGGGTCGGTGGTGGCGCTGGGAGGACTAACCCAGCATAGGATTCCTAGGAAAGTCGTTCAGAGATCCCACTAGCTGAACTGCTGAAGCGTTAGCAACTGGATGGCCTTGGTCTCAGCGCAGACCATGCGCCTGAGCACCAGACACAGACGACAGGTTCAGGCCTCTCCTCCTGGTCAGCACACTTTTGCAGGCAGAAAGGCAGCTCTGGCCCCTTGGCTCTGTCCAGTGCCCGCTGGCTGGGGCATCCTGCCTCTCCTTCAGGCACTTAAAAACTAATGAAGGCGTCAGGCTATACAATTTAAAAGGACCAGCCCAGTCATGTATTTCTACATATTCATGTGCCCCCGCACTGAGTTCAGTGATAGACCCTCAGAGAGGTTCCAATGTCCAGTGAATGGATCAGTTCTTTGAATATAACTGCTGGGGGAGAGAGGGTAGGTAAAGGAATTACTTATGTGGCCCCAGCCAAGTGGGGCTTTTGGTATTCTCAGAGGTCTTTAAAGTGGTAATTGCAACTAATAAAGATGTACATAGCAGAGAGTAAAATAAAGGCATCTTTAGAGGTATGGGTACCTTGATAAAAAACAAAAGCTCAAAGACAGTGATGGGGAATGTTAACAACCAGCCACTGTGGACAGAAGGCACAGTGGGCCTGCAGCTACCAGTTCAGAGCTCTTTCTGACTCAGCCCCTAGGATTTATTCCATGACTGGGGCTAGATATCCAACAGCAACTCAGAAAGGCAGCAGGTAGAGCTCTGGCTTTACAGATTTAGGGGAGAAGAAATGACTAGAGCATTTGGGGCTCAAAAAAAATCCGAGGCTCATGTATAATGCAAACATCCTGGC
The DNA here is from genome assembly GCF_014898765.1 of Herpailurus yagouaroundi. Taxonomy (NCBI): domain Eukaryota; kingdom Metazoa; phylum Chordata; class Mammalia; order Carnivora; family Felidae; genus Herpailurus; species Herpailurus yagouaroundi. The sequence goes on from NW_024412572.1 coordinate 8,566,471, forward strand.
AAGGCAGGAAGCCTGTCGGCCCCTTCCTCCTTCCCCACATACTTCAGGCTCCAAGTTCCCTGCCTTGATTTCATTGCCATTGGGGCTCCCTTCCTAGATGACACCCTGCAGTGCCAGGGAGGAGGAAACAGTAAAGCCCAGGCCTTGCCCCTAAATCTGCCTCTTGAATAAGGGTCAGTTTGAGCCAAACTTGTTTTCTCCAGTCTGTACAACTAAGCCATGGTAAATGTGCGATTTAGAACCACAGCCTTCACTTTTCCATCTGCCTCTGTCACACACAGCCTTTCAAAAGTTCTATGTCCAATCGTCATGCCAGACAGAACGTGAGCTCTGGGGTCGGTGGCCTCAGCTCTGCCACTTAGCTTGGTTATTTCCCCTCTCTGAGCCTCATGTTATCCAACTGTAAAAAGGGACCAATATCTACCTTAACAGGCTGTTATATTAAGAGAGGTCATGAATTCAAAGGTTTTAGCCTAGTGCCTGGCACAGAGTATGTACTCAGTTAAAGGCAGCTGGTGTATCCTAATTCCTCTTAGCTCTTGTCTTAACGTCCCAAGGAACATTTACTCATGGTACAGGGCACTAATGATGGTTTTCTGGGCTGGATTCCTGAGGCCACATCCAGAGTTCTGTCCCCCACAGCTTTGCACTTTGGGAAGTGCCAGGGAGCAAAGCCACTCTCATTAGGACAGTGGTTCTAGGAGCTGGTCTTCACAGACTTCAGTGTGAGAGATTCCACTATGGCAGCTGGTGCCAAGGTCCCTCCACATGGGGCAGGGTGGGGAAGAAACAGCAGATGCAGCCTGCACTCAGGTGTGAGCATCACAGCAGACCCAGCAGGCATCAGGATTGAGACAGTAGAGGTTAAGAAGCAGACTGGGGAGCGGCCAAGTGCTAATGGGAGTGATTATAGCCAATCTCCCAGCTCTCCCCCAGGGAAAACACCAGCCAACAACTAACCCGAAAGCTGACCCAAGCCTTCTGCTCAAGTTAATGAAGAGAAGGTGAAGGAACAAAAGCAGCTGATGAAGGCAAAAACTGGGCTCCTGAGGGAACACTCAGAGATCTGCTCCCACTCCCCACACCTGCCGGCTACCCTGACCCACTTACCACTCACGGTACTCCCCTCCTGCTCTCACCTGGCAGGCCCAGCCCCTCCTCCCACAGGTGCCTCCAGGACAGGTTCCCTCCCCAGCCACTTGAATTGTAACAGCCCTTTGAAGTTATCCTTTGTATTTCTGGGAAATATACTGTCAATCAGATTAACTTTCTTGTTTTGGTTTTTTTAAAGTTTATTTATTTTTGAAAGACAGAGAGGACACAGGGGAGGGGCAGAGAGAGAGAGAGAGAGAGAAAGAGAGAGAGAGAGAGAGAAAATCCCAAGCAGGCTCCACACTGTCAGTGCAGACCCCAAGGCAGGGCTTGATCCCACAAATTGTGGGCTGAAATCAAGAGTCTGACACATAACAACTCAGCCACCCAGGTGCCCCAGATTAGATTAACTTTCTGTACAAGATCTTTTAGCCCAATTTTTTCAGATCTGAGGCCCTGAATAAGACCACATATAATAAGGATAAGAAATCCGAGTACATGAAAGAATAAGTTGGTGGCCTAGGTATTGGAAGGATCTCCTCTTTGCACTGGGTTTTTTCTAATCTTCTGTGTACACACACACACACACACACACACACACACACACGGCCTTTGCTTCAGCCTGGAAAGGGCTTGACAAAGACATGACAAGAAGAAGGAAGACAAAAAGACTTCCTCATATATAAAGTGAGAGAAAATATCCTACAAGGATGTAGCAAAGGGAAGATACAGATGCCAAGGACCTCATAAGCCCTGAGGATCTATGCTAGATATCTTACATACCAAACTGAGAGACAGAGAGGTAAAACAACTTACTCCAAGTCACACAGCAGTTAAGGGCAGAGTTAGGGTTAGATCTAGACTTCTCTTAGCCCAGTGCTCTCACTGCGTACCACTCTCCAGGATGGCAGCACTCATGGGCATCCTGGGGGACAGGGACAAACTAAGCAGGTTTCAAACCAAAATATACTTACCTAAGAACCTGCTAAACACTAGGCACTGGGTAAGGTTCATTTGGGGACCTAATATTCTTGTCCTCCTGGAACAGCAGTAGACAGACTAGGAGTAAGGGAAAGATATCCCTGCCAGCTCAGCAGCATAGGAAGGTTCAGTGAGGCAGGGCCAGCCCCTCCAAATACTGAACCAAGACCCCACTCATTCCTAATCCATTCTCAGTTCACTATCACTGCCCTCTCTCACCTTCATAGCGAGAATAAAGAACAGGTCCAAAGAGAACTGTCAGAGGGGTGTGTGGAACCTCACAGGTACTTGTGAAAAGACACAAGCAGGGATCTCTGGTTCTCAACTACACAGTCACCATACTGACTATCAGAAAATGAAAGGGAAGCTAGCAGGGAACTGGGACTGAGACAGGATGAGTCTGTGAAGCTGTGTGCGGCTTATTAGGAACTTGGAGCCTCAAAACTGCTTTTAGAGCTCTCTGAAGATGGACACTCCTCCTGCCCCAGTTCAGAGCTCCTCCAATACCTGGAGCAAGGCTGTGCCTTGAGCTGTCCCACAGATGTCACACAGACATGCCATTACGCTCTTGGGGAAAGGAGGCAACTCCATGTATCAGTCCCCGGGCTAGGTGTCGGGATTCTAGACACTAAAACAAGGCAAGTCCTTTCCTAGGAACCCACACTGGGAGGGAGACACAATAAAATATTATGAATGTTATGACCAAATGTTATATAGGGTCCAGAAGAGGTATGAAATAGGAGTCGGTAAAGCATTCAAGGAGGATGGGGTATGAAAGCTGTTGTAAAACAGGAGCAGATGTTGGTTAGCAGATAGCAGATAGGGCTGGATAGGGAGAGCATCCCAGGTAGAAGGAGCAAGATCAACAAAGTACCAAAGGTATGAAATAGCAGGACATTTTTAAGGAATTACAAGTATGGGACACTGCTTGAATATGAGGTGCAAGAAGATGCAATACGAGATAAGCCTGAAGAAACAGGTAAGACCTCATATGCCAGCCCATATGCAGAATGGACTGCATTCTGAGAGAACAGGGAACTCTTTTTTTTTTTTTAAGATGTGATTTATTTCTTTATTTTTTATTTTTAGAGAGAAAGAGGGCAGGGAGAGGGGCAAAGGGATTGAGAGAGAGAGAGAGAAAGAGAGAGAGAGAGAATCCCAAGAAGGCTCCATGCTCAGCACAGAGCTGGACATGGAGCTCCATCCCACAACCCTGAAATCAAGAGTCGGACCCTCAACCAACACTCAAACCAGGCACCCTCAGAATAGGGAACTCTTGAGAGCAGAGATGTCACAAGAACAGATCTGCATTTTGGAAAAGTTATTTTGCAGTAAAGATGATGGATTTGGAGGGGAGAGAAAGTGAAAGCAGAGACTATGTTCTACTTCTGGCAATACTGTGAACTAAGTAATATAAAACCTCTCCAGCTAGCAAAAAAATACAAGATAAAATTGAATGTCCTTTTAAATGCCCAGTTAAGAGAGTAAGATAAATTCTTGGGGCCATAAATAAAGAGGAAACTAAAAACCAAAATGATAAGTGAAGTAAATGATGCTTTGATTGCCTTCACATATGTAGTCTCTTAGATAAGCGATGTTATCTAATATGGTAGGGACTAGCCACAAACAGCAATCTAGGTTTAAGTTTATTTCAATTGCCATTAATTGAAATAAATTAAAACCTAAAATTCAATTCTTCAGTCTCACCAGCAACGTTTCAAGTGCTCAAAAGCCCCATGTGACTAGTGGCTACCGTATGGGACAGCAGATACAAAACAATTCTATCACTGTGGCACGTTCTATTGGACCACACAGATGGGAACTTGGATTTAATAGCCAAACAGACAGGAGACCTGGCATTCAACCCCAATGAGGCAAGAAGGCAAAGCTGAGCTTCCTACATAAAACCAGAACCCTCAATGAAAGGATGGACTAGAAAAACAAATCTACCACCCAAATAGGGAGACTACATCGAAATTAATGAGGATTGGCCTCAGCTAGAAGTACAAGGAAAACCCCTCCTGGGAATTCATTACCATGAGCCTACACCACATATAGATTTAGAATTTCAATGATCTTATGCTAAAAATTAACATACATATTGGTTATAGGCTGGGCCACCTGGGTGGCTCAGTCAGTTAAAGTGTCTGACTTCAGCTCAGGTCATGATTTCAAGGTTCATGAGTTTGAGCCCCACATCAGGCTCCTGGCTAACATTGCAGAGCCTGCTTGGGATTCTCTCTCTCCCTCTCTCTGCCCCTCCCCTGTACTCTCTCTGTCTCTCTCAAAATAAATATACTTTATTTAAATATATATATATATTGGGGCACCTGGGTGGCTCAGTCAGTTAAGCGTCCAACTTCAGCTCAGGTCATGATCTCTCAGTCTTTGAGTTCGAGCCCCATGTCAGACTCTGTGCTGACTGACAGCTCTAGAGTCTGGAGCCTGCTTTGGATCCTATGTCTCCCTCTCTCTCTGCACCGCCCCTGCTCATGCTCTGTCTCTCTTCATCTTTCAAAACTGAATAAGTGTTAAAAAGTTAAAATATATATATTGGTTGTAGGCTGACAATGAACATGGATACCTACTGAAAGCAAATATAAAACAGTTCTGAAGAGACACACCTTCAACACAGGCCTTACAGAAGTCCCATAGATAAAACACCAGCAAAAGTGAGCTCACAATCCCAAATTACAAAACACATAAGGAAATAATCCATCATGAATGAAAGCCAGCAGATGAAATATACAGCAAGATTAGACCCTCCCCCCACCACCACCAAGAACTTCAGATGATGGCTATAATACCAATAAGTTTACAATGATTAAAAACATTTTTAAAAAGAATGCTATGAAAAAGAATAGTATAGAAAAAGAAAAGAACAAGGCAGGGAGAATTACATCCAAGAATAGCAGTGTGTGGATCTCTGTGAATTTGCTCCCCAGTGAAACAGCCATAACTGCTAGCAACTATAAAAAACAACCATTTAAACAAACTGAGGGTCGGGGTGCCTGGGTGGCCCAGTTGGTTGAGCACTGACTTGGCTCAGGTCATGATCTCATAGTTTGTGAGTTTGAGCCCCGCATCAGGCTCTATGCTGACAGCTCAGAGCCTGGAGCCTGTTTCAGATTCTGTGTCTCTCTCTCGCTGCTCCTCTCCTGCTCGTGCTCTGTCTCTCTGTCTCTCTGTCTCTCTCTCTCAAAAATAAATAAACATTAAACAAACTGAGGGTTGATGGAGGGAGGTAAAAACCAACAAACCAAACCAACCAGACAAATGATTCAAAATTTCTGAAAATAGTCTTAGGGCATCCAGCAAATAGAAAAACATTTATTCAATAAAGTACACTAAATCTCTGTAAGAACAGCAAGAGTCTGTGGCATTTAAGCCACAACCTGCTCCCTCCCTCCCCTAGCTGAGTGTGACAGAAACTACTTCATGTGAATACTGCCAAGAAAAAGGGGCTTCCCGTCTCCTAGGCTAGGATAATGGTTTCTCCCTAGGAAGGGCTTTCTAATACAGCCCCCTTTCCCCCAGCTTCCTGTGTAGAAATTCTATTCCAAAAAAGCACAGCTGAGAGATCTGAGGTTCCCTACCTCCAACCAGTCCCTTCCTGAAGAGTAAAAGTTCTAACCTAGGTGTGGCAGGCTAAAAATACTGAACCAAATCACCCTGTCCCAGCTCACTTGTGGGGTAGAGGTTCCAGGCAGGGAGAGGCAAGCTGAGAAGACAAGGAGCTATTACCCCCTACTCTCATCCCCTTCCAGTTCATTGGAAAGGTGTATCACTCCAAGAGAAGTGTGTTATTTCTGTGTGAGCACTGGCACAAAGTTTCTGCTTTAGATAGACAAAGAGCTCTGTAGCTCAGCCTAAGGAGCCTGATTTTATTTGGAACAGAGTGTGAGGAAGTTCAAGTCTAAAGGCACTGTTGAAGACAATGGAAATCTTGGTGGTAAGTAATTTAGAGGAGGCTTAGGTAGTTCCATGATGGAACAAGTGAAACAGTAAACCAGTTAGAAGTTTAACAGAGAAAACCAGGGAAAGAGCTAAAACCTGGGGACAGAGCAAGCCTCAAAAACTGGTCTCAAGAACTACCCCTGCAAAGGGGTCCAAATTTATTGGATCAGATGTGGAGCAATTTATGCCCCAGGACATTGTGAAAAATAACAGAACAATCAGCTATCAATTAGTGAAGATTAGAGCTGAATGTGAAACCAACACAGGCAGACCAGCCAGAAGCTTAACAGGGAGATCAGGAAAAAAGACAGCCAATGAGAACCCAGCTAAAACTGGAACCGTCCCAGGAGGGAAGGGAGACTGAGTTCATGTCCATTGCTACATCTTCCAAAAAGTGATATCAGAGGCTTTGCACTACAAGCAAAACAGACTTCACTGAATTTTTCCACCCATGTCACTAAACAACAAAAAAACAAACATCAATGACAAAAAGTCCTAAGGTGGGGGTGAGGGGTCATGATCAGTTCCCAGAGTTGCTATATTACCTTAAATGTCCAGTTTTCAACAAAACATTATGAAACATTTTAAGATGGGGTGCCTGAGTGGCTAGGTCCATTGAGCATCTGACTCTTCGTTTCGGTTCAGATTATGATCTCATGGTTTGTGAGTTTGAGCCCCGCATTGGGCTCTCTGCTGTCAACGTGGCGCCTGCGTTGGATCTCTTTCTGCTCCTACCCTGTTCTCTATTTCTCTCTCAAAAATAAAATACACTTAGGGGCACCTGGGTGGTTTAGTCGGTTAAGCATCTGCCTTCAGCTCAGGTCATGACTTCACAGTTAGTGAGTTCTAGCCCCACATAGGGCTGACAGCGTGGAGCCTGCTTGGGAATCTCTCACTCCCCTCTCTCTCTGCCCCTACCCTGCTTGTGCTCTCTCTCTCAAAATAAATAAATAAACTAAAAAAAATTTTTTTAATAAATAAATAAAATACACTTAAAAAAAAAAAAAAGAAACATATAAAGAAATAGGAAAGTGTGATCCACACAGAGGGAAAGAAAGCCAGACAACAGAAACTGCCATTGAGGTGTCTAGACATTGGATTTAGGAGACAAATACTTCAAAACAGCTATTATAAATATGTTCAAAGAACTAAAGGAAACCATGCTTAAAGCATTATAGGAAAGTATGATGATAATGTCTCATCAAATACAGAATATGAAGAGATAGAAATAATAATAATAATAATAATAATACCACCAAATGGAAACTTTGGAGTTGAAAATTGCAAAAACTAAAATGAAAAATTCATCAGAGGGACTCAACAGTACAGTTGAGCTGGCATAAAAAAAGAATCAATGGAGATTAAATACTCTGAAGAACAGAGAGAAAAAAATGAAGAAAAAAATAAACAGAACCTCAGAGAGATAATCATATCACCATTAATCATATCAACATACACATAATGAGAATACCTGAAGGAGAGGATAGAAAGAAAAAAGCAGAAAAAATATTCAAAGAATTAATTTCTTGAAAACTTCCCAATTTGATGAAAAATATTAATCTACACATCCAAGAAGCTCAACAAACTCCAAGTAGGATAAACACAGAGATCCATACACATCATAGTCAAAATGTTAAAAGCAAAAGACAAAAAGAAAATCTTGAAAACATCAAGAAAAAAACTACATCATATACAAGGGAATCCCATAAGATTAACAGTTCACTTCTCATCAGAAAGAGTAAAGGCCAAAGCCAATGGGATGACAAATTCAAAGTGATGAAAGAAAAAGTGAAACAAGATTCTTATATCCAGCCAAACTATCTTTCAAAAATGAAGATGAAATTGGGGCACCTGGGTTCAGGTGGTTCAGTTGGTTAAGTGTCTGACTTCAACTCAGGTCATGATTTCACGGTTCGTGGGTTTGAGCCCTGCATCGGGCTCTGTGCTGACAGCTCAGAGCCTGGAGCCTGTTTCAGATTCTGCCTCCCTCTTTCTCTGGCCCTCCCCCACTCGCGCTCTGTCTCCGTCTCAAAAATAAATAAACATTAAAAAAAAAAAAAGAAGATGAAATAAAGGCATTTGTAGACAAACAGAATCTGAGAAACCTGTTGCTAGCAGTGCTACCTTATTTTATTTTTTTTCAAAAAATTTTTTTTCAACGTTTTATTTATTTTTGGGACAGAGAGAGACAGAGCATGAACGGGGGAGGGGCAGAGAGAGAGGGAGACACAGAATTGGAAACAGGCTCCAGGCTCTGAGCCATCAGCCCAGAGCCCGACGCAGGGCTAGAACTCCCGGACCACGAGATCGTGACCTGGCTGAAGTCGGACGCCTAACCGACTGCGCCACCCAGGCGCCCCAGTGCTACCTTATTTTAAAATGCTATTCTGAAGGACCTTCTTCAGACTGAAAACATTAATTCAAATCCATATGCAACAAAACAGTGTGCCAGTAAAGGTCGTTACATATGCAATTATAAAAAATGTAATTGTGTATTTCTATTCCTTTCTTCTAAATTATGTGTAAAGCAATTGCAGCAAAGGTCCTTATGTAGGTAATTATAAAAGAATGCAATTGCACATTTCTTCTTTCATCCAACTCATTTAAAAAGCAATTGCATCTTTTTATCAAATAGTACTGGAACAACTGGACAAAAAATGCACACACACACACACACACACACACACACACACACAAAGAATCTAGACACAGATCTTACACCCTTCACAAAAATTAATTCAAAATGGATCACAGGCCGGGGCACCTGGGTGGCTCAGTCAGTCAAGTGTCTGATTCTTGATTTTATTTTTTTTTTTAATTTTTTTTTCAACGTTTATTTATTTTTGGGACAGAGAGAGACAGAGCATGAACGGGCGAGGGGCAGAGAGAGAGGGAGACACAGACATGGAAACAGGCTCCAGGCTCTGAGCCATCAGCCCAGAGCCCAACGCGGGGCTCGAACTCACGGACCGCGAGATCGTGACCTGGCTGAAGTCGGACGCTTAACCGACTGCGCCACCCAGGCGCCCCTGATTCTTGATTTTAGCTCAGGTCATGTTCTCACAGTTTTGTGAGTTTTAGCCCCACATGGGGCTCAAAGCTGATGGTGAGGAGCCTGCCTGAGATTCTCCCTCTCTTTAACCATGCCCCACTCACACTCTGTTTCTCTCAACATAAATAAATAAACTTTAAAAAAAAAACAGATCACATGGGGCACCTGGGTGGCTCAGTCGGTTAGGCGGCCAACTTCGGCTCAGGTCATGATCTCGCGGTCCTTGAGTTCAAGCCCCACGTCGGGCTCTGTGCTGACAGCTCGGAGCCTGGAGCCTGTTTCGGATTCTGTGCCTCCCTCTCTCTGACCCTCCCCCATTCATGCTCTGTCTCTCTCTGTCTCAAAAATAAATAAATGTTAAAAAAAAATAAAAAAAAAAATAGATCACAAACCCAAATGTAAAACACAAAACCATAAAACTCCTAGAAGAGGACACAGGAGAAACTCCAGACGACCCTGGGTTTGGTAATGACTTTTTAGATACAAACACCAAAGTCACAGTCCTTGAAAGAAAGAATTGATGTCACACTTCATTAAAATTTTAAAATTTGTGGCACCTGAGGGCTCAGTTGGTTGAGCATCTGACTCTTGATTTGGGCTCAGGTCATGATCCCAGGGTCATGGGATCAAGCCTCATGATGGGCTCCGTGCTGAGCATAGAGCCTGCTTAAGGTTCTCTGTCTCTCTTTCTGCCCTTCTCCCCAGCTCACATGCTCTCTCTCTCTCTAATTAAAAAAAATTTTTTTAATTCTGCTCTGCAAAAGACACGGTTGAGAGAATGAAAAGTCGAGCCACAGGCTGGAAGAAAATATTTGCAAAAGACATATCTGATAAAGGACTGTTATCCAAAATATACCCAGAATTCTTAAAATTCAACATTAAGACAAACAGAATTTTTCAACTGTAAAAACATGGGCCAAAGACCTTAACAGACATTTTGCCAAAGAAGATATACAGAGAGCAAATAAACATATGAAAATATGCTAAACATCATATGTCATCAGGGAAATGCACATTAAAACAACAATGAGATACGACTACACATCTAGTAGAATGGCCAATATCTAGAACACTGACAACCAGGTGCTAGTGAGAATGAGAAGCACAGGAACCCCTTTGTTCAATGCTGGTAGAAATGCAAAATGACACGGCCACTTTGGAACATGCTCTGGCATTTCTATAAAATTAAACATATTTTTTGGGGCGCCTGGGTGGCTCAGTCAGTTGAGCATCCGACTTCAGCTCAGGTCATGATCTCGCAGTTTGTTGAATTTGAGCCCATGTCGGGCTCCGTGCTGATAGCTCAGAGACTGGAGCCTGCTTTGGATTCTGTGTCTCCCTCGCTCTCTGCCCCTCCCCCACTCATGCTTTGTCTCTGTCTCTCAACAATAAATAAATGTTAAAAAAATTTTTAACTAAACATATTTTTATCATATGACCCAGCAATTGCACTCCTTGGTATTTCCCCAAAGAGTTTAAACCTTATATCCACACAAAAACCTGCACATGAATGTTTATAGCAGTTTTGTTCCTAATTGCCAAAACAGAAGGAACCAAGAAGTCTTTCAGTAGGTAAGTAGATAAAAAAACTGTACATACAAACAATGAAATATTATTCAGTGCTAAAAAGAAGTGAGCTATCCAGCCATGAAAAGATACAGAGAAACCTTCAAAGCCTAATACTAAGTTGAAAAAAAAAAAAAAAGCCAATCTCAAAAACCTACATACTTGTATGATTCCAACTATATGACACTCTGGAAAGGCAAAACTATAGAGAATATAAAAAGATCAGTGGTTGCCAGCAGTTAGGAGAGAGGGAGGGATAGGTGGAGCACAAAGGGATTTTTAGGGCAGTGAAAATCCTCTGCATGATACTATGATGGGTGTATATCATCATACAAACCTACAGAATATACACCACCAAGAGTGAACCCTAAGGTAAGCTGTGTACTTTGGGTGGTTATGATGTGTCAATATAGGTTCATCTTTGGTAGAAAATGTACCACTCTAGTGAGTGATGTTGATAATGGTGGAGGCTACACATTTGTGGGGACACACGGTATACTGGGAAATCTTTGTACTATTCTTTCAATTTTGAGAACCTAAAACTGCTATTAAAAATTGTCTTTTAGGGGCACCTGTGTGGTTCAGTCAGTTGAGCATTCGACTCTTGATTTCAGCTCAGGTCATGATCCCAGGGTCATAGGATCGAACCCCACATTGGGCTTGAGATGAGCATGAAGACTACTTAAGATTCTCTCCCCCTCTCCCCCTCTCCCTCACTCATGCTCTCTCTCTAAACAAACAATAATAATAAATAAATTTAAAAAATAAATTGTCTTATAAAAAACACAACTGCAGGGGTGGCTCAGTCAGTGGAGCATGCAACTCTTGATCTCATGGTTGTGAGTTCAGGCACCACACTGGGCACAGAGATTAATTTAAAACACACACACACAGCTGCGTATTGTTGGGCCTTTAGCACATAGAAATATATTTGACAATAACAACATAAAGGAGGTGGGTGAGAGCAAAGCTGTGTTAAAGGATTAGATATCAGATGGTAACCTGATGAAGAGAATTCTCAGAAATGAAGAGAACCAGAAATGGTAAGTTTAATATGACAAACTATAAATATATACTTTCTCTCCCTTCTACTCTTTCTTTAAAAGACATAAAATTATGGGGCGCCTGGGTAACTCAGTCAGTTGAGTGTCCGAATTCAGCTCAGGTCATGAGCTTGTGGTTCATGGATTCGAGCCCTGCGTTGGGCTTTGCGTTGACAGCTCAGAGCCAGGAGCCTGCTTTGGATTCTGTGTCTCCCTCTCTTCCTCCCCTGCTTGCACTCTGTCTCTCTCTCAAAAATAAATAAAGATTAAAAAAAATTTTTTTAAATAAAAATAAAAGACATAAAATTATATAAAGTAATAATTATAACAAAGCATTGTTGGGTTTGTAACATTAAGATAGAATACATGTAACAGTAATAGCACTAAAAAGGGAATGGAATAATAAATAGAAATATAGTTTCTAATATGATTCAAATTGCTGCTAGAATTCTGGAATTTACTATAACTGTCAGTGTAAAGAACCATGTCTGGACCCTGTTCCATTTTTACACCAACCTGGTAAAAGCTGCTCTCCTGCAGAGCCTCCCCACAATTAAACCCCATGTGAGCTCTGAAAAAAAAAAAAAGTGTAGTTTCTATATCTCACTGGAATTAATATAGTATAAATCTGAAGTGGATTCTCATGAGCTAAGATGGTATATTCTAAGCCCCAGAGCAACACTAAGTCAGTTAAGCCTCTGGCTCTTGGTTTCGGCTCAGGTCATGATCTCACAGTTCATGGAATCAAGCCCCACATGGGGCTCTGCGCTGGCAGCAGAGCCTGCTTGGGATTCTCTCTCTCCCTCTCTCTCTGCCCCTCCCCTACTCATGCTCTCTCTCTCAAAATAAACTTTAAAAAACTAAAATATTAATTTAAAACTAAAGAAGTTAAATGTTACACAAGAAAAAAAAATCACAAATACAAGGATTTTTTTTTTAAAATAAGAACTTCAGATGAGAATGCAAGCTGGTGCAGCCACTCTGGAAAACAGTATGGAGGTTCCTCAAAAAACTAAAATAGAACTACCCCACGACCCAGCAATTGCACTACTAGGTATTTATCCATGAGATACAGGTGTGCTGTTTCAAAGGGACACATGCACCCCCATGTTTATAACAGCACTATCAACAATAGCCAAAGTATGGAAAGAGCCCAAATGTCCATTGATGGATGAATAGATAGAGAAGATGTGGTATATATATACAATGGAGTATCACTCAGCAATCAAAAAGAATGAAATCTTGCCATTTGCAACTACATGGATGGAACTGGAGGGTATTATGCTAAGTGAAATTAAGTCAGCCAGAGAAAGACAAAAATCATATGACTTCACTCATATGAGGACTTTAAGAGACAAAACAGATGAACATAAGGGAAGGGAAACAAAAATAATATAAAAACAGGGAGGGGGACAAGACAGAAGAGACTCATAAATATGGAGAACAAACTGAGGGTTATGGGAGGGGTTGTAGGAGGGGGGATGGGCTAAATGGGTAAGAGGCACTAAGGAATCTACTCCTGAAATCATTGTTGCACTATATGCTAACTAATTTGGATGTAAATTTAAAAAAATAAAAAATAAAACAAGTTAAAATAAAAATAAATAAATAAGAACTTCAGATTTCAAATATATAGCCATCGGAAAGAATTTAATAGATGAATTAAGCAGAAAATTAAACACAACTGAGCAGTGTAGATTTAATAATATATGTATCTGAAGACATTCTCTAGAATGAAGTACAGAGAGTTAGAGAGTGGAATATATAAAAGAGAGATCAAAAGACATGGTGGATGAATTGGGAAGATCCAAAATATGCCTAAAGAATTTCCAGGAGAAACTAGAAACAATTGGGGGAAAGACAATAAAGAAATTTTGGCTGAAAATTTCCAAAATTGGTGAAAGAACTTCTCCAGTCCAGAGATTTAAGAGTTGCAATAAATCTTAAACAGGATGAATTAAAAATAAAAATGTCCAAATGCTTTGAAGTGAAGCTACAGAATGTCTAAACAAGGAAAAGATCTTAAGAGAAACCAAACAGTAAAAACAACTTACTTATAAAGAACAAGTTAGATTGACAGTAGGCTTTTCATCAGAAATGCCCCTGGGTGACTTTGTCTGTTAAGTGTCCAACCCTTAATCTCAGCTCAGGTATTGATCTCAGGGTCATGAGTTCAAGCCTGGCATTGGGCTCCATGCTGGGCATGGAGCCTACCTAAAAAACAAAACAAAAAAACAAACAAAAAAAACAACCCAGGGGCAACTGGGTGGCTCAGTGGATTAAGCGGCTGACTCTTGATTGAGATCAAGGTCATGATCTCATGGTTTGTCTGTGCTGACAGCTCAGAGCCTGCTTGGGATCTTCTAACCTCTCTCTCTGCCCCTCCCCCACTCGCTCAAGCACACACTTTCTCTCTCTCAAAAATAGATAAATTTTGGGGGCACCCGGGTAGCTCAGTCAGTTGAGCATTGATTTCAGCTCAGGTCATGATCTCAGTGTCATGGGTCGCTTGGGATTCTCTCTCTCTCTCTGCCCCTCTCCCCTGCTTGTGTTCTCTCTAAAATAAAATTCTTTAAAAGTGTATTTCTCGGGGTGCCTGGGTGACTCAATCAGTTAAGCCCCTGACTTCAGCTCAGGTCATGATCTCAGGCTTTATGGGTTCAAGCCCTGTTGGGCTCTCAGCTGACAGCTTGGAGCCTGGAGCCTTTGAAATCTCTCTCTCTCTCTCTCTCTCTCTCTCTCTCTGTCCCTTCCCCACTTGTCCTGTCTCTCTCTCTCTCAAATATAAACATTAAAATTTTTTAAAAAAGATTTATTTTAAAAAAGGGGTATTTCTCAGTCTATGCCTTGTCTTTCCTTTAAAAAAAGAGAATTTCACCATATCATGATTTTAAAAAGACAGTATAGCACAGTAGTTAAGGGCACACACTCCAAAGCCAGATTACTCGAGTTCAAATCCTGGCTCCACCACTGAGAAGCTGGGTGACCCTTGGCAAATTACTTAGTCTCTCAGCCATGAATTGTCTCATCTGTAAAATGGAGACAATAATATATACCTACTTCATAGAGTTGTTATGAGGGATAAATAAATTAATGTATAATTAATGTATCAAAAGCACTTAGAGGGGCGCTGTGTGGCTCAGTCTGTTAAGACTCCGACTTAGGCTCAGGTCATGATCTCACAGGTCCCGAGTTTGAGCTCCATGTTGGGCTCTGTGCTGACAGCTCAGGCCTGGACCCTACTTCAGATGCTGCGTCTCCCTCTCTCTACCCCTCCCCCACTAATTCTCTCTCTCTCTCTCTCAAAATAAATAAACATTAAAAAAAAATTTTTTTAAAGCACTTGGAGGGGCACCTGGGTGGCACAGTCGGTTGAGCATCCGACTTCGGCTCAGGTCATGATCTCACAGTTCATGGGTTCAAGCCCCACATCAGGCTCTGTGCTGACCGCTTGCTCAGAGCCTAGAGCCTACTTCAGATTCTGTGTCTCCTTCTCTCTCTGCCCCTCCCCTGCTCACGCTTTGTCTCACTCTGTTTCTCAAAAATAAATAAATGTAAAAAAAAAAAAATTATAAAAAAAAAGCACTTGGAAAATCCTTGGCACATAGTGTTATATAAGAATTTGCTACTATAAAAGGACCAAGTTCCAGAAAGACATCATAATTCTGAACTTGTATGTATCAAATCACATAGCCTCAAAATGTATAAAGCAAAAAATGGATAATTATGAGACACTGCCAAATATTTTATTATAGTAGGGGATATAAGCATCTCTTAGTAATGGATAGATCAAATAGTTGAAGCAATGATAAAGATATATACAGCTTTTGGTTTTTTTTAAAGTTTATTTATCTATTTTAAAAGAGAGTGCACACATGGCGAGGCAGGAGCAGAGTGGGAGAGAGAATCCCAAGCAGGCTCCCCACTGTCAGCGCAGAGCCCAACACAGGGCTTGATCTCATGAACCATGAGATCATGACCTGAGCCAAAATCAAGAGTCAGACGCTTAACTGACTGAGCCACCCAGGCACCCCTATACAGTTTTAATTGCATCATTAACAAGCTTGATACAATGGCTGAATATAGAACTGTGTAACCCCCAAATTTGACTATTACACATTGTTTAGAAATATATTACAAAACTTGACCACGTATATTACATTCCAACTTGACCACTTGACCACGTATATTACATTCCTTGACCTCAAAGCAATTACATTAGAACACAGTTAACAGAAAGATAACCAACCACTCCCCATACATTTGGAATATTTTAAAACATACTTGCCAATAACTCATCTAAAAATTAGAAAATATTTTGAACTAAATGATTTTGAAAATACTACCTGTCCAAATGATGTGATACAGCCAAAGCACAACTTAGAGCAAAATTGATAGCCTTAAATGTTTATTACAAAAGCAGGAAGACTAAAAATTAGCAAGCTAAGCATCCAAATAAGTGGGAGAAAGAACAGAGTAAATGCAGTGAAATCATAAAGAAATTATTAAAGAACATAAATAATTAAAATTGACATTTAAATACACAAATATCAGGGGCGCCTGGGTGGCGCAGTCGGTTAAGCGTCCGACTTCAGCCAGGTCACGATGTCGCGGTCCGGGAGTTCGAGCCCCACATCAGGCTCTGGGCTGATGGCTCAGAGCCTGGAGCCTGTTTCCGATTCTGTGTCTCCCTCTCTCTCTGCTCCTCCCCCGTTCATGCTCTGTCTCTCTCTGTCCCAAAAATAAACGTTGAAAAAAAAAAATTTTTTTTTAAATAAAAAAAAAAAATACACAAATATCTGGCATGACTTATTAAGAAAAAGGGAGAAAGTATAAATAAAACAATATTAGATATGAAAAAGGAAATCTAATTTAGAAACAATGGAGATTTTTAATGGTAAGAAGATTATGAACAATGTTATGTCAATGTATTTGAAGACTTAGAAAAAATTGGTAAATTATCTAGAAAAATATGATGTTCCTAAACTGTTAGAAGTAGCAAAATCTGAATATACATTTAATTATTAAAGAAATTGAATCAGGGGGTGCCTGGGTGGCTCAGTCGGTTAAGTCTCCGACTTCGGCTCAGGTCATGATCTCATAGTTTATGAGTTCAAGCCCCACATCAGGCTCTGTGCTGACAGCTCAGAGACTGGAGCCTGCTTTGGATTCTGTGTCTCCCTCTCTCTCTGCCCCTCCCCCACTTATGTTCACTCACGCTCTCACAGACACAAAAATAAACATTCAAAAAAAAAAAAAAAAAGAAAAGAAATTGAATCAGTAACTAAAAGTATTCCCCACAAAATTTGCCAGGTCCTAATAATTATCTGTGTGTTCCACCAACATTCAACCAACTGATAATTCCCATTTTAAACAAACTGTTGCAGAAAATAGGAAAATATAGAATGAACCACTATTTATTTTATAAGACTAATATAATCAATGTCAAAACCAGACAAAGACAGTAGAAAACAGTTAAAAATATACAGGCCAATCTCATTTATGAACATAGACAAAGAGCCCCTAAACAAATGCTGGCTACTAGCAGCCAGCAACATGCAACATAACCAATTAGGTTTTATTACAAGAATGCAAGGAAGAGTTAAAGAGGAAAAAAAAATTCTATTACTGTAATTTACCACATTAACAGATTAAAGGAGAAAAGCATTTATAATCAACTGAATAAACATAGAGAAACAACTTCCAACATTTATTAATTTAAACAAAAATTTGGCAAAACAGAATTTCTTCATCCTGGTAAAAAGAAATATGGCAACAAAGACAGGGTAGATGCTGACTGATCTCATTTCCTTTTCCTCAGCACAAAAGAAGACGTTTCCCATCCTCTTTGTAGTTGCACTGGAACCATGTGCCTGGCCAATGGATGTGGACACAAGTATTGTGTACCACTCCCAGGTCTTGCCATAAATCCCTCACAGTCATCCACTCTCTCTCCCTCTTCCATAGAGACCTTGGAAATCATGCATTGAAGATGACAGCATCACAAAATGGAAGGTGTCTGGATTAAGTCACTACTTGGAGTGGAAAAGCCAAGAATAGCCACTTAGCCCACATGTGAGTGGGGGTGGTGCAGAGATAGAGAAAAAGAGAGAGAGAGAGAGAGAGAGAGAGAGAGAGAGAAAATCCCAAGCAGGCTCCATGCCACCAGTGCAGAGCCCAATGTGGGGCTCAAACTCACAAACTGCAAGATCATGACCTGGGCTGACACCAACTGTCAGATGCTTAACCAACTGAGCCACCTAGGTGCCCCAAGAACTTTTAAGTACTTTTAGCAACTTTCAAATACGTAATACAGTATTATTAACTATAGTCACCATTTTGTACATTATATCCCAACTTACTAATTTTATAACTGGAAGCTTGTACCTTTTGGTCCCCTTCACCCATTTTGTCCACCCCCACCCCTTACCTCTGGCAACCACCAATCTCTTCTCTGTATCTGTGAGCACAAGGGGGTTTTTTTGGTTGTTGTTTAGATTCCACATAAGTGTGATAATATGGTATTTATCTTCACTTAGCATAAGACCCTTGAGGCCCATTCATGTTACTGTAAATACCAAATTTCCTTTTAAAAAAATTTGTTTTAGTCTTTATTTATTATTGAGAGACAGAAAGAAACAGAGCATGAGCATGGGAGGGGCTGAGAGAGGAGACACAGAATCCAAAGCAGGCTCCAGGCTCTGAGCTGTCAGCACAGAGCCTGACGCAGGGCACAAACCCACAAACCGTGAGACCATGACCTGAGCCGAAGTCGGACGTTCAGCTGAGCCACCTAGGCGCCCTACCAGATCTCCTTTTTATAGCTGAACATTCCATTGTGTATATGTATAGGTATACATCTTGTATGTGTGTGTATACATACATTTATCAACTCATCCACGGATGGATACTTATCACATGCTTCTGCATGCTATTTTGTCCCATTGATTTGTATCCCTCTGCCAACAGAACACTGTCTTAATTAGTGTAAGTTTGTAAAAATGTTTGGAATTGGATAGGGCCCAAGTCCAATGTCAATACAATGAGCTTCTTCAAGACCAGGGCAGTTTCTCACTTCTTATCCTTGGGTACTTAATGGTCATTTTGTAAGTAAATAAATGAAGCTTAAAGAGGAAGTTAGAAAGTCCAAAGAAAAAAGCAGACAAGAGGGGATATGCCCCTCCCCTCTCCAAAGAGAAGTCCCAGGAATGCTAAGTCTGATCTGGTAGGAGTGTTAAGTCAGAGCACTCAAATCACAGTGGGAGGAAGTGGAGAGAGTATAAAGCTAGACCCCTCTTCTAAACCTCCCAAAATATAGAAAATGACAGAAGGCTTTTGGAACCAAGAGCTAGAGGAGCCTGGAAGCAAAAGCTGAAGCTGTCAGCTTCCCAGCAGTTCACACCCTGAGACAATCCTCCCACCTCCAACCCCCGAAGCTGCCAAAAGCCCCAGGCAGGGAAACAGGCGTCCCAAGATGGCCCCAGCCTCAGCAGCACCAGGCAGCACTGGGGAAGTGACAGTGATTGGGGGAAATAAACACTATTATAGCTGTGATATTTTAAAATTCCACCCTCGGGCAGCATCCAGTTGCTATGGCAACCCTAACTCTGCTGGGAGTTCTGATTACCAACTTGCTCAATGCACCTGCCTCTGGCAGCCTAGAGGTGTCCTCAGGAGGCCGGGAGCTGCTGCCACCAAGGGGAACACCAAGGAAGTGCCTCTATGTTCTGGCTCCAAGGTAATGACTTGAAGAGACCCAAGGTGATTCTCTGTTCAGTGTGAACCCCTCATGATATAGTTTTGTTCCAGCTTAATACTTTTATTAAAAATACTTGGGGTGCCTGGGTGGCTTAGTCGGTTGAGTGTCCAACTCTTGATTCAGCTCAGGTCATGATCTCACAGTTTGTGGGCGTGGACGCTACATCAGGCTCAGCACGGACAGTGCGTGGCTTACTTGATGTTCAAATTGACTTACAAAGTCTTTTTTGTTTTGTATTCACTTGGCTCCATTGAAACACAAAAAAGTAGTATTTTCATTCAGTTTGGGACTGAGCAAATGAAGCAGTTGGTTGTGAGTTTTGGTTCTGTAGTTTAGACAAAGCCCCTAAGGGACAAGATTGGCACTGGAGCTGAGCGGCTGGCTGGCCCTGTCCTCTGACACAGATTTGAGTAAGTACCATTGCATACACTTGCTCTTTGGCACCCAGTTTAGAATGGCTTGTGAGATCTTCAGGAAACCCAAACAAGTAAGAGAGAGAAATGACTACACAGTCAGAATGACAGGCAGCCAAAGGGACAGAGCCAGAGGTAGACAGGCACAGAGATGCTGTCATTCTGTCATTTCAATGTGGAGCAAGGGAGTCTTGACTCTGGCATGATTCCTCCCCATATAGCCATACTTGCCTTTATTTTCCAACTCATTTCTGCACTCACCTGTCATTCCATTTGGTAAGCTTGACCTATTTGGCCCGAGGAGAGCTCACATGGGCTGTATGCACAACAGCACCTGCTCCAGGATACAAAACAATGCTTGGAGAAGGGCAGCAGGCTGGCTAAGGGTAGGAGAGTCTTTGGTGTGTGTCTCAGGAAGAATACTGGGCTCAGAGTCAGGAGACTGAACTGCAGACCCAGCCTCTCCATTTGCTAACTGACTGGACACATCATCAGTGAAAGGTAAAGCACCATGAGAGCAGGTATTGTTGCCAATGACTGGTCATTGCTACGGCACCTAGAATGGTGTTTGGCACCTAGGCGATCATCAATAAATGTTTCTGAAATCAAAGTAAAATAGTGCCTTGGTGCCTTCCTTTAGAAAAACAGGGTAAAAATTCTCTCTTCACTAGGGGCTTTAGAAGGCTCTAACAAAACAGGATGAACAATGTTGAACTTACAATGCTTTGGAAAAGCTTAAGCGATGTACAAATGGAATCTAGCAAGACTGCCAGCCAGATGCAGCCAGATGCCGTCATCAGATGACTGCTAGACAAGGTACTTCTGAGGCCAGGGCTTTACCCACTTGCTCAGGGCACTTGAAGAAATACTCAATTAAATGCTTGTGGGTCCCAGGCACTGGAGTTGTACTACTAGTTGCCTACTCAACATCCATTCTACTAGTCTTCCAAACAGACAGACCCAGATTTCATTTGAGCAACACTGTGCCCTGTCCCTGCTTCCTTGTAGCTACCAGCATCAGTGTGATCCACCTGTAGTCAACCAGACAGAACTGAAGTCCTAAAGTAGAACCTCTGGGAAAGTTCTTTTGAAGGAATCCAGCTCCACTTGCTTTGTCTTCACCTTTTTCTCCATCCTCCTTGGAAGGTGGATGAGCCATCTTGCAATTGGACAAACATACATGCTAAGGATAGTAGGCCAAGCACCTGAGTCCTTGATGACACCCTTGAGCTTCTTCCCCAGCCTGAAATGCCTACTCTGAACTTCCTATCGCTTAGAAAAATAACCACCTATTTGTTCAAGCCACTGTAGTCAGATTTCTGTAATAAGCAGCTGAACAAAATCCTAAATGATACAGTACTGCACTTAAAATAGCTCATTTATGACATACACACTGCCAATGCCAGTTTTACAGATGAGAAAATGGAAACTTGGAGAAATGAAGGAAATTGCCCATGGCCATATAGCTAGTGAATGACAGCTAGGATTTGATTCCAGGTCTGTCTGACTCCAAGACCCTTAGTCTCTTCACTTCTGCCATAATCCTCAAAGGAGAAGAAAAAAAGAAAATCATGTTTGGGGGCACCTGGGTGGCTCGGTTGGTTGAGTGTCCGACTTCAGCTCAGCTCACGATCTCACAGTTCATGAGTCTGAGCCCTGTGACTGGCTCTGTGTTGACAGTGTGGAGCCTGATTGGGATTCTCTCTCTGCCCCTCCCCCGCTTGTGCATGCATGCACAGTCTCTCTCAAAATAAATCAATAAACTTAAAAAAAAAAAGGAAGTAGACATAGGTCACAAGTAATAAGGACTATGGAAAAAATTAAGGAATTAAGAATGCTATTTGTTATAGGAAGTTGAGGGAGTCTTCTTGGGAGGACATATCCACCAGACACTGAACAAGTGATGAGGGGGGAAAGAGATAGAATGAGCCATGTGGACAGTGGAAGTAGGGCAGAGGGAACCGTGAGTGCAGAAGCCCCGGGGGCAGGAATGGGTATGATGGATTGGCAAGGGAGCCAGCAGGGCTAGTACAACATGAAGGGGAAAGAACAGCATGTAGAGGCATTTGTGCTGCAGTAAAGAATGTGGGCTTTTCCTCTGAGATGAAAAGTCATGGAGGGTTTTGATCCTAGAAGAGGTCAAACTTAGGATTTTGCTTCTGGGCTACTGAGTGGAAAGCAGTGGGGAGGGAGGAGGAGATGAGGCAGGGAGGCCAGACTGGAGTGTGCCGCAACAACGCAGGCCAGAGGAGCCAACAGTCTGGAGCAGGGAGGCATTGAAGGCTGGAAAATGCTCACACTCTGGGTACATTCTGAAGGCAAAGTTGCAGGATGTGCTGATGGACTGGCCGTAGGAGATGAGAGAGAAGACAAGGGTGTCTAAGCCTTCAGCCTACTATCTTCAGTGCTGTGTCTACGGGGCGGGGGCTGCAGCAGGACCCAGAGTAGGACCCAGGCTGCTCAGGGTGCTAGGAGTAAGGTCAGACTGCACTCAGCTTTGGACACAGCCAAGCTCTGATACTTCTAGAGTGAGCACAGCTCATCACTCCCTCCTTTGTGAAACATGTTCACTCAGCTTCCTAGACTCTTGTGACTCTATTTCACTGGCCACTCCTTCTCAATCTCCTATGTTTCTTTCCCTCTGAATGACTACCAGGCATCCAAACAAAAGGGTCAGGAAGTCAGTGAGATATCAGAGAAGTAAAGAGTATTTTGAGAAGAGGGGAGGGAGTCATCAGCTTTGTGTCACATGCAAATGACTGCTGGAGTAACACAAGGGCAAGAAATGACCAAGGGATTTGGCAACACAGACCATGGAAAGTGAAATTGGATTGCTTGTAGAGGAAGGAATATAAGAAACACATTCTTTCCAGAATCACACAGGATTCTGTGTGATTTGTTCTTTCTGAACAAACCATAAGCAAGATCTTTTTTTTCCGTATCAGAGAAGTTGCCAAGTATATACCAAAGCCTGGGCATAACTAATTCCTAGACAGACTCAGGCTTTGCAGGTCGGGGGTGGGTTGGTGGTGGGAGGGAGAACAGAGGTAGGAAAGCAGAGACATCAGCACCTTATGGGAGCAAAATGGCACCAATCTCTTTGCTTCAAGATCACCCACATTGCTCACCCACTACTCTTCCCCCACCGGACTTTCTAGTACCTTCCAGGAAGCACTTCACAATAGACAGCATAATGAATTTTTATTATGATTATTTCAATTAAAAAAAATAAGCCCAGAAGTCTCTGGGCAATAAGCTAAAATACAATAAAAAGCAGTATCTTAGTGTTAGCGACATACCTTGCTGGCATGCAGTGACGCAGTAGTAGTAGTAGTGCCTTCAATGCAGGCAAGGCTCTGTAGAAATTTCCACATTATTTCCTACCACTTCCCCTTTTTTCAGAAGTCCCTACTGAAATGAGAGATGAAACTGAGGCACAGAGGTAAAGGAACTAGCCTGAGGTCAGACTGCCAGGAGAATCAGACAGGAACTGAGCCCAGAAAATCCTGACTGTTCTACCCAAAATGCTACCCAGATACAATTCTGTGGCTATTGCCCAGCAGGAGAAGAAAAACAGTGTCTTCTTCTAAGTGACCAGTTAATAACACCCCGTGGGGCGGCAGAAAGTGTCACAGGAAGCAGCCCTGACTTGATGCCCAGCGATCTAGGCCAGAAGCTAGTCAACAGGACTCCCGTAATGTTCCAGGGCCCCTCCTGCCCCCTTGCCTCCAATGCACAGCCCTCACTATAAAATCCAACCCTCCTTGTGGAAAACCAGCTGCACCGCCTCGTTCACATCATTCACGATGTGGGATGCCTCCATGAGCCCCGGGCTGAAGCTGAAGTCCCGGTGCCCGTGGAATGGAGCCTCCTCTGCACCCTGGACAGGCTGGGTAGGCTCTGGACCCTTGGGATTGTACACACCAGTGCACACCAGGATAGAGGCGCAGCTCTGCGTCGCTGAGGGTCGTTGCCTCCACAAGCCACCAGCCCCCTGCTTCTCTGCCCCATCATGCTTCACCATCTGCAGGTACTTGTGGAACAGGTTGGCACCGTAGACATCAGACATAGGATTATCACTGGCAGGGGTAGCCATACCAGAAAACGAAAGAGAAAAAAAAACCCAGTTCAGTGTTACAAGGTAAAGAAAGCGAAGGACAGCTGTGGAACTGGCATGCATTTGATACAAGGAAACAAGGGAGTGATCAG
Organism: Herpailurus yagouaroundi; assembly: GCF_014898765.1. Classification (NCBI taxonomy): domain Eukaryota; kingdom Metazoa; phylum Chordata; class Mammalia; order Carnivora; family Felidae; genus Herpailurus; species Herpailurus yagouaroundi. Next base: position 8,590,543 of record NW_024412572.1, read on the forward strand.
GTATGGAGGAAGAGCAGGGGGAGTCTTGAAAGGGATGAGAAGCTGGAGCAGCACTTACCCAATAGCATAGAGTTTCCGAATGGGGGCCACCCAGCCCCGCCTCTCCGCCTGCAGCCTGATCAGGTCCTCTGCATACTGGTAAGTGAGGACGCTGGGTTTGCCCATCAGGCCTTCGTATCGCAGCTCTTTGCCCGTCATTTTTCGGTAAATGGTTTCCAGGCACAGCAAAAAGGTGCCATGGCCAAACCTGTCAGAGAAGAGAGCTCAGCAGTTCAGGCCTCCCCTCACAGGCCCTAAGCAGGACCCTATACCTTACACTCCAGCACCCTGTTGGTGACAGATAAGTGAACTTATTTCTAGTAAGAATGACATTACCTATTTTTATGACCTGCTGTTATCTACTAACATTTGTTGAGCACTAGAGATGGCATATCACACTTACCTCTCAGAATAACCCCATGAAAGAGCAGTCATTCTCCTCATTTACAGTGAGAAGACTGAGGCATAAAGATTAAGTAACTTGCTCAACATGGCAGAGCTAGGATTACAACCCAAGCAGTCAAGACTCAACAAACTGAAGTTTAAATTCAGCTTTAAATTTGTGGAGACTACTGGTTGCCATTCTCCCCTTCTTTCTCAGTGTCAATTTGCAGCTTACCATATTGTGACCCGATGTAAAAAGTACTCCCTTGCCTCCACTGCAGCGAGGTGAGCAGCCATGTGAATAAGCTACAGGCAAAGAGTCAATGAAATCAGAAGTGCTGGGCTAAACTATTAGCAAGTGTAAAATTGGGGAGTATAAAATTGTTCCATCCTTCCCCACTCCTTCCTGCTGCCTGGAATGCTGATATGGCGGCTGGAGTTCAGGCAGCCATTTTGGATTATGCTGTGAAGAGCCAAGGCTTGCACAGCAGGAAGACAGAGGGAGCCTGTCCCAGATAGGTGGGACTTCCACACAAGCCCTGGACTGCTTACCACATACTTCTTTAACATGAGAAAGAAAGAAACTTCTATCTTGTTTAAGACACTTTTGTTTTGGGTTTTCATCCCTGGCTGCTAAACCAAATCTTAACAGATACTGTCCAACATATTAAAGTTGTATTTCACAAATCAAAACCACATTGAGATACCACCTCACACCAGTCAGAGTGACTAAAATAACAACTCAGGAAACAACAGATGCTGGCAAGGATGTGGAGAAACAAGAACCCTCTTGCACTGTTGATGGGAATGCAAACTGGTGCAGCCACTAGGGAAAAGTGTGAAGGTTCCTCAAAAAATTAAAAACAGAATTCCCTACGACCTAACAATAGCACTACTAGGAATTTATCCAAAGGATACAGGAGTGCTGGTGCATAGGGGCACATAGTACCCCAATGTTTACAACAACACTTTCAACAATACCCAAAGTATGGAAACAGCCCAAAAGTGCATCAACGGATGAATAAAGAAGATGTGGTATATCCATACAATGGAATACTACTTGGCAATGAGAAAGAATGAAATTTTGCCATTTGCAACCACGTGGATGGAACTAGAGGGTATTATGCTAAGTGAAAGAAGTCAGTCAGAGAAAGACAGATATCATATATTTTCACTCATATGTGGAACTTGAGAAAGTTAACAGAACACCATGGGGGAAGGGAAAGGGAAAAAAAAGTTACAGAGGGAGGCAAACCATAAGAGACTCTTAAATACAGAGAACAAACTGAGCGTTGATGGGGGCTGGGAAAATGGGTGATGGGCATTGAGGAAGGCACTTGTTGGGATGAGCACTGGGTGTTGTATGTAAGCAATGAACCATGGGAATCTACCCCCAAAGCCAAGAGCACACTGTACACTCTGTATGTTAGCTAACTTGACAATAAATTATATATTTAAAAAAGAAGAAAATTTAAAAATAATTAAAAAACAAATAAACTTGTATTTCAGTGTCACTTATTTATGTGACAAATTTTATTTTCAATTTTTAAATTACTGAATGAAAATTAATCTCGGGGTGCCTGGGTGGCTTAGTCGGTTAAGTGTCCGACTCTTGGTTTCAGCTCAGGTCATTATCTCACAGTTTACAAGTTCAAGCCCTGCGTCGGGCTCTGTACTGACAGTGCAGAACCTGCTTGGGATTCTCTCTCTCCCTCCCTCTCTGCCCCTCCCTTGCACACGCTCTCTTTCAATAAATAAATAAAAACACTTAACAAAAAAAAAAGAAAGAAAATCAATCTCAAATTTAGTTTATAAACTGAAATTTGCCCCTGGCTATTCAGTTCCAGCCTACATAACCAAACCCCTCTCACCTAGTGTCAGCACACACTAACTATAGGAAGAATACTTCAGAAAAAATATCTAACCTCAGCATGCAGAAATATACGTTTTATAAAATATTTATTTATTTTGAGAGAGAAAGAGAAAGCACAAGTGGGGGCAGACAGAGAGAGACAGAAAGAGAATCCTAAGCAGGCTCCATGCTCAGCTCAGAGCCCCGATGCAGGGCTCGATCTCATATTGTGAGATCATGAACTGAGACAAAATCAAGAGTTGGATGCTTAACCGACTGAGCCACACAAGTGCCCCTGCAGAAATATATCTTTTAAAGTAACAAGGGAACACTTGTAACACTCATCTCTTTGGAGTTAATGAGTGACATGACTTCAGTCACATCAAGTGTTGGGCCTGCTGCCCTCTGTTGATGGATCACTCACAGAGTGCACTGGGAATCAGTAAGTAGCAGAGAAAGAAAACTCTAGACTTTGGGCCTGCAGATTAAGAGCAGCCATACAGTACACAATAGCCATAGCTGCCCTTCCAGGAAGGCCCTCAAGGGCTAGGAAAAGCGCTGCCTAGACCGTTCTTAGCCTCCAAAAAGGACACGCCAGATGAGGTTTAAACAGCTGAGGAGAGAACATGGGCCTGCTCAATATCAATGTGCCTTTGAGAAAGTCACTTACCCACTGGGTCTCAAGCTCTCTGGCCTACACAATCATCAGAATAATTATTGCATACCCCGCCCTACATCTTAAGGACAGAAAGAAACAACAAAGAACTCGTGCTACAGGGACAATGCAAGGAGCAGCTGTACTGCTGGCCTCAGAAGTCATCCATCATTTGGGCTCCATAGGCAAACACAGCATGTTCTGGAGGAGCCCAGCTGGCTCAGTCGGTGGAGTGCACAACTCTTGGTCTAGGGGTCATGAGCTCAAGCCTCACGTTGGGGATAGCGATTACTTTAAAAAATAAAAAATCTTAAAAAAGGGGTACTTGGGTTGCTCAGTCGGTTAAGTATCCGACTTGATTTTGGCTCAGGTCATGATTTCACAGTTCGTGAGTTCAAGCCCCACATCAGGCTCTGGGCTCACAGTGCAGAGCCTGCTAGGGATTCTCTCTCCCTCTCTCTCTCTCCCTCTGAAAATAAAATATATAAACTTAAAAAAAATAAAAATCTTAAAAAAAATAACATGTTCTGTTAAGATTCTGGAGGGCAAAGATCATGCGTTAAAGATCATCTCAACATATCTTCAATGTTCTGTAAGCTATACTTTTCATTTAATAATCAGAAGTGACCCATTGAAAATCCTCACAGAAGATTAAGTTTCTGTGACAAATATGGGTTCTGCTCAGGCAGGGGTCTGACCACCCAGAGTACTGACCGCCCAGATGGTAGGAAACTGTCAGCAGGACCACCCAGGCAACAGATGGCAGTGGCCACCACAGTCAAACCCAGAGACTCTGTGTCCTCACCTGGGCATCCTGGCTTCAGCCATCCAAAGGAGATCCATGTTGCTGGCCAGGACAGGAAGATGGGGATAGGGGAATGTTGCCAGACCAGTCCCAGGGTTCCCATTGCTGAGAAGGACATCCATGATCAGCTGCAGGCTGGTCTCCCAGCGGATTGGCTCCCCAAGGAGGAGTACCCCTTTAAAGAGTAAAGGCATGGAGGTGAGGGTTGCAGGGAGGAAGGCCCTTAGAAGGCCAGCTGATGCCAGCTGGCACCACCCAACCACAAGCTCTTCCTCCACAGTATACACCCCTGCAAGGGCACAGTTCCCAGAACCAGCCTTCAAAGAGCCACTCACCCATTCACCAAGGTGAACAAAGCCCAGGACCCAGGAAGGCACTTCCTAAGGGCTCCCACTTTCACTTGTATTCGCCAGTACTTCACAGAAGAGGTGAAAACAAAGAAAACCAGCAGCCAAGTCTCAAGCCTGCATCCTCCGATGGACTAATGCTCTCCTGACCACCTCACTCACAAGTACCTGGCAAAGGGCTCATCTTCCTCAGCCACTTCTCTCTGAGCCCCAGAGGCCTGTAAACCTAACAGCTAGGACAGGGGGATCCAGAGTGACACAGACCTGCATTCCAAGTCCCTGTTAATTTTCCTTTGTGAATGTGGGCAAGTTATTTACCTTCTCTAAGCCTCGGCCTTCCCAAGTATGTAATAACAATACCTACTATTGTTTAGGATAAAAATGATGTAATAAAGCACTTAACCCATGCTGGACACACAGCACTTAGCAAATGGTAGCTGCCAATATAAGCTACAAGGCCAGCGACTGAACAAAACCGGTGGTCTCAAGGGGGAAGTACTGCCCCCTAGGGAGGTGTTCTAGAAATTGGAGGGTGTATTTTATTTTTTATGTTTATTTATTATTTTTGAGAGAGAGAGAGAGAGAGAAAGCAAGCGAGTGGGGGAAGAGCAGAGAGAGAGGGAGACGCAGAACCCGAAGCAGGGTCCAGTCTCTGAGCTGTCAGCACAGAGCCCAACACGGGGCTCAAACCCACGAACTGTGAGATCATGACCTGAGCAGAAGTTGGTTTCTTAACTGACTAGGTCACCCAGACACCCCTGGAAGATGTATTTTAATTGTAATGATCATGGCAAGGGATCATGGGAGGGGGCCAAGAATGCTAGATGCTCAGGACACTCCTACTAAACAATCAAAAACTGGCCCCTATTAACATTTGAGTGTTCCATCTGACATTCACAAAGGTGAAAAACCTATTTATAATTAATTGAGCTTAAGCCCTAATTTAATTCTACATGTAAACATAAAGTATTTTTTGGTAGAGTTTTCATACACACTCATTTTCCAAAAATGCAACTATCATGTAAGTCAAGAAAAGACTGCACTTTATCTTTCCAAAACTTTACCAATAGCTGTTCCCTATTTTGGAAAATCACTTCACCAATGACAATGCTGCCCCTAATTTCTGAGTCACAAATAAAACACACCTATATCACACCTATCACACTTATATCAGGCTGCATTTGTAGCTGTAACATTCATGGTGATTCCATGTTTTGTATTATTATTTCACTACTTTATTATGTCTTCTTGAATAATCATTTACATGTTGAAGTACATATTACCTTACTAAAAAATGTTTGTTTTATCTCTCCCTCTTACAATTAGGGCTTTAGGGGCAGCTAGGTGGTTCAGTCAGTTAAGTGTCTGACTTTGGTTCAGGTCATGATCTCATGGCTCGTGGTCTGAAGCCACGCATTGGGCTCTGCACTGATGGTGCGGAGCCGGCTTGGGATTCTCTCTCTGTCTCCCTCTCTCTGCCCCTCCCCGACTCACGCACTCTCTCTCAAAATACATACATACATACATACATACATACATACATATATACATAAATAGGGTTTACGTTGAACTAGTTAATTTTTAATATACAGTATTATTCAGTATGTATTCAATTAATATACAGTATCAGTGAACTTCACTGCAGAGTAGTAAAGAGGACATTATGGTATTTTTGTTATACAAGGGAGAACTGGGTTTAATGGAGCTGTGAAACGCTGGTTTAGATAACCTCTGGGGGCCTTTCCATGCTAAGATTTTCTACACTTACAATTTTTCTGGAATACTAAGGCAAGTGACATGGGGAAGGAAAGATTAAAAACAAATGTCTCAGAGGTAGTAAGTGGCAGATCTGAGACTAGAACCCAGACGACCTGACATCCAATGCCCCTAGCAACCCTACCAGTCTGTAGGCACAGAGCGGCACTAGGACAGCCTGGAAGGCCAAAAGGAGAAGCACCCAGAGCCACGCCTATCCATCCCAGCAGAGGACCTCATTACCTTCAATGGCAGGGAAGTCGTTCCTTAGAAGGGGCTGCCAAGAGACAAAGAATAGGCCCATTAATGCCACAGTCGCAGTCCACTACCAGACAGCCACACAACCAGTTTCAAGGGGTAGCAGGAGGAAAGACACACTTTAGACAGATCAAAGACCACCCCCAGGCCTAGTCCAAGCCAAGGAGAAGCCAGATAGGACTGAGGAAGAAAATTTACAAAGAAAAGTAAAGAGAGAAAGAGCAGGGCTACCACAGAACAGTCTGAGGGAACCCACATATGAAAGTCTCCCAGGAGGAAGGGCTAGTCAGCTGTCCTTCTTCAGGACAGGAGGTAAGTTATAAGCCAAGCAAGAGTCTAGAATCAGGTAGCTCAAATGAAGGTAAGCCTATGGAGAAAAGGGAGGCCATCAGGGCATGATGGACCATTTCTCTCAACATGAGATGAGGAGGCAGGAGTCTTCAGTTTACCAATCTCCTGGAGTCCGTTCCTTTTCTAGACTATTAGTCCTGGCACTACTACTAACCAGCTATGTGACCTGGGGCAGGTCCTTTCCTCTGCACGGGGCTCAGTCTCTGAGCTGCTCTAAGATCTGTTCCAACTCTGACATTCGAGTTCTCCACATAATTTCCATGGTCCTAGAAGAAAGCTTTCAAAGGCAATGAAGTGCTCTATTCAATCAGAAAGTTCCAGAGAAAGGACTAAGGCTACATAAACAAAAGTTAAGCTTGTTTGTTTATAACTACATTTTTCCATATTTTGACAGTGGTTTGACTTAAACTGTAGGCCATATGACATAGAGTTCACATGAGAAAGGGGGGCCAAAGGCCATCAAGGGCAGGCAGTCATACTCTAAAAGATCAACGAGAGGCTCCGTAACTAGTGATCAGAAGAGATAACAAGTCAAACCAGTGGTTCAAATAAGAGCCAAACCCACAAGGAATATGGACATACTCAGAATTGCTGGTTACTTTTAAAAGCAAGCTGTTTCTCATAAGGACAACTTTCCACAGCAAGCTTCAGTGTAAAGTAGCAGCAATGATTAATTTCACAAAGGTTAATGATTCTCCCAAGCAATACTCAAAAAGCCAGTTTGTAAAATATAAAACTCCTCACTGGAAATGCTAAGGCTTTGAAAGGGATTCTCAGCTAATTACAAACGATGCAGAAAGGAAAGCCCTTAGGAGCCAGTTGCTCTTCTGGGCCATCCTTGTGTATCTGGGGAACAAAATCCTTGGCCAGATATGCCTCTCCAAGATGGATAAGATGAAGTTCTTAGTGGGAGGGGTTGCAAGGCTGGTAAGAAGAACCCATGTGGGGAATAAGAGGACAAAACTAAACACAAGACACCCAGGAGCATGCTCATTATTACCGTGGTCTTTGGCCGCCGCTGGAGATCCACCATGTCAAGCACAGGAAAGGCCATTCGCAGCTCATCCACAGTAACCACATTCTCAAAGCCCAGTCTACAGCAAGATTAGGAAAGCAAAGCTGGACACTTCTGGGAGATGCCTCTAAGGTGAGGGGAACCAACACAGTCCCAACCAAACTAGTCCACCCAATCCCCAGACAGGAGTAAACCAGTGAGAGCCCAGACACAGCCCCGCAAGGCCCATGGCAATCCTGGAGGACAAGCCATGACTGCACAGGCAGAGCATGTATGCACACCATCACTGAATGCATCGGTGGTCACTGGGCACACTCCGGTGCCAGGTCCTATGCTGGGCACTACCAGGGCTCAGAAGCACACAAGAATCTCTGGCCTCAAGCTCACTACATGCCCAGGGCCCATTTAAACCAGCACTCTGTGAACAGTGCTGCCACATGTGTTGAGTTCAAAAGAGGAGACTCCTCAGCGGGCTGGTAGCTGGACAGAGTCTAGAGAAGTCAGACGTGAGCTAACTCTTGAGGAGAAGCCAGATTCAGACAGTTTGGGGAGGCCACGAAGAGTGGAATGCCAGTGCCAACCAACCTCACCTCTCCAAGACCTGCCTCCATTTTCTTGCCCTCAATTCCCACTTAAAATCTTAACTGGGCATGGTTTCAGATTACTTTCAAAATGAATCTCTCAAAAATGCTTCCATTAGATCACCCTAACAGCAACAACACCTGCAATGACTCTCCTGCCCACATAAGTAAGTTCGCTGGCCTCTTGCCCTTACTTCTGAGGTTCCCTTTCCGAGACACCACTCTTCCTCTTCTCATTCCCCACCCTGTCCCAATCTAATCTCCTGCTTTGGGGATCCATGTCTTCCCTGCTCTCTTCAGCATCCTTACCTCCTTCCCCGCATGGAAAACCAAAACCATCTCCCGTGGCACAGCCACATCCCTCCATGAAGCCACCAGTCATTCCCACTCCCAGATCCTCCCTTCCCAACACCTGTGACTCTCAGAACCTGTACTGCACTCCTTGGTCTTCAATCATGTATCATCTTAAACACTCCTGCATCCTTTCTGGGTGTGCTACTCCTACCTCCTCAAGCATGAACCTTTTGAGGAAGACACAACCCCATGTGCTTCTCTTGGTCTCCCTGCCCCTGCAGAGCACACAGCACAGGGCTGGTACAGAGGAAGTGCTCAACACAGGTTCACAAAATGAGCAAATGAATAAGCTGCTTGAGTACAGGGACCAAGTCTTCTGCCTCTTGAGTGTACACACACCCAAAAGGTTCACTGCAGATATTAGTTGATAAGTTGATTGAGCACCCCAAAGAACAACGCTAGAGCAGTCGTTCCCAAACCTAATTAGTTTTCTCTTTTAACATACAGATTGCTGATTTTTTTTTTTAATTTTTTTTTTCAACTATTTATTTTTGGGACAGAGAGAGACAGAGCATGAACGGGGGAGGGGCAGAGAGAGAGGGAGACAGAATCGGAAACAGGCTCCAGGCTCTGAGCCATCAGCCCAGAGCCTGACGCGGGGCTCGAACTCACGGACCGCGACATCGTGACCTGGCTGAAGTCGGACGCTCAACCGACTGTGCCACCCAGGCGCCCCTGGATTGCTGATTTTTAATCTCAGACCTAGTAAACCAAGAATCTATATATATATTTTTTAAGTTTATTTATTTTTGAGAGAAAGAAAGCATGAGCAGGGGAGGCGCAGAGAGAGAGAGGGAAGGGAGACACAGAATCCGAGAAGCAGGCTCCAGGCTCTGAGCTGTCAGCATACAGCCTGATGCGGGGCTTGAACCCATAAACTGTGAGATCATGACCTGAGCCAAAATCAGGCACTTAACCAAGTGAGCCACCCAAGTGCCCCCAAGAACCTGTATTTTAAGCTCCCCAGTAGATTCCAATTCAGTGGGCTGGCTTTTGGAAACTATCAGGAACCAGGACCGGCCATACCTGGGAGCCATCCTCCCTCCCTCCAGAGCCTACCACATATCCCATAAGCTCTGGCACCATGCAGTCAGAACACCTCACTATGGTCCCCCCTCAGCCATGGAAGGAAAACTCCAGTCCTGTCCTCTCCTCTTCAGCCAGAGCAAGAATCACCAAAAGGATACACTCGGGCATTTTCCACCAGGGGCCCCTGCCCAGACACCAGCATCCGCTTGTTGTGATATTGGGAGAAGAGCTTCATGGGGCTGTGAGAGAGAATGACTTGGTCTGGCTCCACCTGTACAGACAGCCAAAGACAGAGGACAGCAGAGGTGACACAACAGTTGAAAATAATGGGGAGATAGGTGGCTTCTTTCACTTAGAAAGGAAAAAAATCTGTGCAGAAAAAAGGTGGGGGCAGCCTTTTCTGGCACCTGGACACTTCTAGACACTACCCAAACAGGTGTGAAAAGAACCTACTTTGGCTCTTGCCACAAAAAACAAACAAGCAGGAAATGCCATTAGTCGTGGGTTCTGACCACTCACCAAACCTGTTCTCAGTTCCTCCAACTGGAGACCACAGGGTTTATGTGCATGTTCTTTGTCATCGTCACAGAAATATGCCTCTGACTTTGACTTTCTGTTTTCAGTTCTACCTAAAGACTTAACTTTTTAACATTTATATAATACAAACTCCAACAATGCAGCCAATATTCACAATGTTTTTGGAACCCTCTCTGGAAGGCACAGAAGGGAACCAGTTGTACTCTTTTGGTCTGCATTCACCCCCAAGCAATGTTGAACCCAGTCAATCAGCCACTTTATTTATTCTTTTGGTTCCAAAGGGCTGTTTCCAAAAACTAAATCCACCCTTAACAAAGAAGGATGTGTCAATGTTGATACACCAAGTGGAGCTCCAAATGGGCAAAAAGGGACTGCTTTTGGGGGACAGTGTTCATTCAGTTGTGTACAACTTATTTATGAGAAACAAGAGTGCCACCTGGTATACAGAGATTTAGGAAAATGTGACCCTTGCTTTCCAGGGGCTGACAATCCAAAACAGACAATCCTGGTGCCTAGAAAAGAAATGGATATAAAGACAGCAGACTGAAACTATCTAATCCATGGGCAGGATTTTTGTGCTCAACGCATAATGATATATAAAAAAATGCCCATGCTGATGAGGCTCTACTCATGAGTCTAAGCTTGAACTTCAAGTTATTTTCTAGTACTGACCCAACTGGCCATGCCTGAGGGCTATGCAACACTGCCCGAACCCAGGAAAGGCAGCTTAGAGTTGGAAGGGGGGTGCCACCAGAACCACGTCTTTGGGCTTCGATGTCTCCACCTGCCTCACCTTGAACCCCAGCAGGGCTGACAGCTCCTGGGCTTTGCTCTGTTGTAAGATGTTCCCAGCATTCGTGACAAAGACCACGGGCACCCGCAGCTGCCCATGAGAGTTCACCAGTCTACGGAATGCTTCCAGAGCAGCAGGGATCACTCTGTGACCCCGCACCAGCACTCCATCGATGTCCAACAGGAACCCAAAAGTGGGCGCGCTCTGCACAGTGGAAAGAGAATCACCACAGCGTGAGTCAAGAGGCAAAGGGGAAGAAGGAAAAGACCCTTACAAAGTGGTGTGCCTCATTATCCCCAGGTCACCTAGAGCTTTGAATAGAAAATGAGGACATGGAGGGCGCCTGGGTGGCTCAATTGGTTAAGCATCTGACTTCAGCTCAGGTCATAATCTTGTGGTTTGTGAGTTCGAGCCCTGCGTCGGGCTCTGTGCTGACAGCTCAGAGCCCGGAGCTGCTTCAGATTCTGTGTCTCCCTCTCTCTGCTCCTTGCCTGCTCATGCTCTGTCTCTATCAAAAATAAATAAACATTAAAAAAAAAAAAAAAAGAAAAAGAAAATGAGGACATGGGATTTCTGATAAGGCAAATCCATCTATAAAAATGAATTAGTCCCTTGTCATGTATTTTTAAGGATATAAGTATTTGGTTAAAACTATCTTTACATAATTAATATAAAAGAATTTTTAAGTGGAAAATACAGAAATTCAAAAACATTCCAGCACTTTAACATAACCAATCTCATCTCTTTGTTTTCTCCCATCCAAGTACTAACCAGGCCTGACCCTGCTTAGCTTCTGATTTCAGATGAGATTGGGTGTGTTCAGGGTGGTATAACCATAGACTCTTCTTTTTCTATTCTTATGCTTATCACATAGCTACGACAACACTTTATATGTTCGATTTTACACCCTGTTCTTCTTGCTTGACATTCAAATATTTTTATCTGTTACAACAGCCTTCATAATCATCTTTTACAATTTTATTACAACACACACGAAGTTAAAAAAAAAAATTCAATTGCTATAGATGATATAAAAAATTTCTCAAGTTTCTTGTCTCCTTCTTCCACTTAGTGCTGTTTCCTATCTTGTATGTTTCCAGGAACTTTTTATAAATCTATAGTAATAACTTCCTATCTGTTAACTAACACACAATGGCATTATATTTTATTTTCTTTTCCTTCTGACCTTTTTTTTTTAGATACCTTTTGGTATCTCTTATTTATCTTTCCATATCAATATACATAGTTCTATCTCCTAAACATCATTTCTAGCTACATAATTCTCAGTGAATACTCCACTAACATTATATTTCCCCCTATTTTGGATACTTACGTTTTCCTACATTTTTGCTACTATGAATAATGTTATAAAGAACTTCTTCATGATTACTGGTTTTTCCTTAAGCTAGATTCATAAAAGTAGGAGTAATAAGTCAAGAGTGCAGGGGCACCTGGGTGGCCCAGTCAGTTAAGTGTCTGACTCTTGATTTCGGCTCAGGTCATGATCTCGCAGTCTGTGGGATCAAGCCCCATGCTGGGGCATGGAGCCTACTTGGGATCCTCTCTCTCTCTGCCTCTCCCCTGCTTGTGTTCTCTCTCTCAAAATAAATAAATACACTTAAAAAAAAAAAGTCAAGAATGCAAACATTTTGGGACTCCTGGGTGGCTCAGTCAATTGAGTAACTGACTTTGGCTCAGGTCATAATCTCACAATTCATGAGTTCAAGCCCCCACATCAGGCTTCTTGTCAGTACAGAGCTTGCTTCAGAGCCTCTGTCCCCATCTCTGTCCCCTCCCCCCTCTAAAAAATAAATAAACATTTAAAAATAAAATAAAATCATCTTAAAAAAAAAGAGTACAAACATTTTAATGATGTGTAACCTATTGACAAACGTTTTCTAAAAACATGTATCAGGGTACCTGGATGGCTCAGTTGGTTAAATGTCCAACTTCAACCCAGGTCATGATATCTCACGGTTCATGAGTTTGAGCCCCACATTGGGCTCTGCACTGACAGCTTAGAGTCTGGAGCCTGCTTTGGATTCTCTGTCTCCTTCTCTCTCTCTGCCCCTCCCCTGCTTGTGCGCTCACTCACATGCGCTCTCTCATTCTCTCTCAAAAATAAATAAATACTAAAATAAAATAAAAATGGGGCACCTGGGTGGCTCAGTCGGTTCAGCATCGGCCTTCAGCTCAAGTCATGATATCACACACAGTTCATGGGTTCAAGTCCCGCATCAGGCTCTCCTTGCTTCGGATCCTCTATGTCCCCCTCTCTCTGCCCCTCCCTTGCTCATTCTCTCTCTCTCTCTCTCTCAAAATAAATAAACAAACTTAAAGCTTAAAGTAAAAAAATAAAAACATGTGTCAACTTACACAGCCACTGGTAATGCACTTTATGCTTGCCGATAATAATTTTCATATGTATCAAAGAGTTTGTTAATTATCAAAGGTCCTGTTAATTTAAAAGTTTAAAAATAATGGTATCTCTCTCAATATGTATTTCTTGGAACTTATAAAGTTGAACATTGTCCTTTTTAAGTTTATTTATTTTTTTTTAGTAATCTCTACACCTAACATGGGGCTACAACACACAACCCTGAGATAAAGAGTCACATGCTCCTCCTACTGAGCCAATCAGGCACTTTGAACGTTGTCCTTTTTTTAAAAAAAATCATTCTTTGGACGCCTGGCTGGCTCAGTTGGTGGAGCATGTGACTCTTGACCCCAAGCCCCACATTGAGGAAAGAGATTACTTAAATTAAAAAAAATTGTTTAGGGGGCACCTGGGTGGCTCAGTCAGTTAAGTGTCCAACTCTCAATTTCAGCACAGGTCATGATCTCAAAGTCGTGGGATCAAGCCCTGCAGAGGGCTCTGCACTGACAGCGCGGAGCCTGCTTGGGATTCTCCCTCTCCCTCTCGCTCTGCCCCTTCCTCCCTCTCTCTCTCTCTCAAAAATAAACATTAAAATAAAAGGATAGGATATTAAGTTATATTAAGGAATTACTAATGTTGTTAGGTATGACAGCATTGTAGTTATGTTTAAATGTCATTTCTACACACAGAAGAATCTGAGGGTAAAGTGATAAGAAATCAGCAATTCATTTTAAAATCTTACAGCTGGAAAAAACAAAAAATAAAAAAATAAAAGCTTAACACTGGAAAAAAAGAGAGGGGAGGAACATAAACAAAGCAAGTGTGGCAAACTGTCATTAACTGCTAAATCTGGGAGATGGTTATATGGGTTCATATTACTGGTTTTGGATTTTTGAAAACTTACATAGTTAAAAAAAAAATAAAATGTCTCATTTGTGCTGATGGCTACAAAATTTAACCATACATAGTTTTAATGCCCATATCCTAAATAGCCACAAAAGTTGCTCTCTTAGAAATAAGAATCCACAGACCCTGCTACCGAAAACCTTTTTCAGGACAATTTAGCAATGTCTTTAAGGCTCCCTCATCTCTAACTATATAAATGAGTAATCATACACCTCCAACCCTTAGATGAATGTATACAGAGAAACCAAGCACTCAGTAACAAGAAAGTGAAGGTACAATTGTAACAAATGTGCCACATTAACACCCAGATATTAGTAACACAGGAAACTGGGGGAAGGGGGAATATATATAAGATTCCTCTACAGTTTCTGTTCAATTTTTCTGTAAACCTAAAATTTTTCTAAAAAATAAAGTTTATTAAGTTCTTTAAATGAAGTTATCTATATAGAAAGAGACCTTCTCCTTTATTTTTTTTTTCATTTTTCTTTTCATTCTCTTCTGTATCTGTGTTCTGATTTTTCTTCTGCTATCACTTGTTTTGTTATCTTTTGTTTTTAATTAGTCCTGGGTATTAGGCCAAATCCTAAAGTTCTTATCTGTGGCACTGATAAAATGTATGGTTTAGGTTTGGGTTTTATTTTTAATGTTTATTTTTGAGAGAGAGACAGACAGACAGACAGACAGACAGACAGAGAAAGGGGAGGGGCATGGAATCCTGAATCTGAGCTGTCAGAGTCTGATGCAGGACTCAAACTCACTGGCCGCAAGATCATGACCTAAGCCGAAGTCAAGACACTTAACCAACTGAGCTACCCAGGTGCCCCAAAATGTGTGGTTTTAAGATTAGTTTAAAGTGAAGGGACTACTAAGATGTTCCTTTGTATTTTTGCTTCTAACCTGGAATTGGTTTGGTATGTTTTCAACAACAGCATTAGAACTGTTTACTTTACTGTCTACTCCAATCACTTCCACATTTAAGAGAACTTACTATCTGCCAGTCATTGTGCAAAGTACCCTACATATATCAGAGAAAATACCCTACAGATATTCTTACAAAAACACTGCATGGTAAGTAATATCCTCAATACATAGATGGAGAAATTGAAGCTTAGGAAGCTAAGTAATTTGCCTTAAGTCATTTAGTAAACAGTATAGGCAGGATTCAATTCTAAAGCTAGTACTCTGAAATGCTGATGCTACATGCCTTTCTTCCCTTTTTCTACTCTATCAGAAAGTCACTTGGAAATATCACCTGCAAAGACGCTAGAGTCAATACAATCGTTATAAGACAAAAAGTCCTTTTACCAAAATAGTCTCATTCCATGCTTCCAGCATGGCCACTTTTAGCTCTGTGGCACTAGTCAAGTCACTTAACTTCTTTGAATCTTAGCTGCTCCATATGCAAAAATGAGAACAGTGATAACATAGCTGTTAGGAGCTAGGACTCTGGCACCATACTGCCCTGGATTCCGGATTCTACCACTTACCAGCTGTACACCCTTGGGAAAGTTGCTTAACCTCTCTGTGCTTCAGTCCCTCCATCTGTAAAATGGAATAACAGTACTTACCTCATAGAGTTGTCATAAAAATTGTATATATTAGTAATTGTGAAGTGTGTGGCACAAAGTGCTGTTTTTAAAAATAAGTATTTAAAATTATCAAAGGGTTACCGTGAAAGCACTACATAAATGTATATTATCATCATTACACACAGAAATTGTGATTTTAGAAAACAAAGTGATCCTCTTAAAAAAAAAAAAGACAAATGGCCCAGGGGGAAGTGAGGGTGCCAGATCTGACTACCTGCCTTATTACGGTCCTGGCACAGTTGTCCACCAGCTGTTTGACCTTACAAAGAAAAGTACTTAAAAACTTGACTCCAAGCTCCAAGCTTCAGCTTCCTTACTGCAGGGTTATATCTACCTCCAAAGTTGTGGAATTATCACTTAAGCACCGGGACAAATTGGAGACCCTGCACCAGTTCTCTTCCTCTAGCCCCTCAGAGCTTCCCCTACATTCTGCATGTAACAGAGGCTCATTATAAGCACGGCCCACAAGCGAATGGAACCAAAGTAAAAAAAGTCGCACAAAACCCACATTTATCTCTGGGCTGTCCGTTTATATAGGCGCGGATCCCAGAGGGGAGTCTATCGCGAGTCCCCAAATCTCTTTCAAATGTAGCTGAAATATCAAAACCGAAAGATTCTCATCCTGAAAAATCACAGAGGAAATGCAAGAATCACACTCTGACCAGGAAAACAGAAACACAGAAATTGCGGAGTAACTTTGGAGACGAAAGCAGCGAACGGCCAAGAAACAATCCTGGTGCGCGTTTTGGGTTTGTTTTGTTCATTCTCTAGCTGGAGTAACTTTTCTTTCAGGCCGAAGGCACGGCAAATCCCCTGACTGAGGGGGAGGCGGGACGCGCCAGGGACACTCGTGCTCTGGGAAAGAACGAAGCGCACCGAGGTCAGTGGCCTAGTAAAAGCCATTTCCCAGGAGGCCGGGGATGCCGGAGTGGCCCGGCCCCTCCCTCCCTCCCTCCCGGCGGCTCCGGCCCCATCCCCAGCCCTGAGGACCTGCTCGGTGGGAACCTGGACTTTCTCACCTGTGCGGAGTCCGCGGCGTAACCTCTTCTGGGGCAGCGGCCCCGGAGCCCCGCCGCCGCGCGCGCCGCCCCCCACCAGAGCCCCGGCACCGCACCGACCGCCGCCAGGCTGCGGAGCACAGCCATCCGGCCGCCCGTCGCGCGCACGTGCAGACAGTCGCCAAGGCCCGCGGCCGTCCCCGCCCACGTCCCCGCTGCGCAGCCAATCAGCGGCCGGGGAGCTCTCGGGCCGATCGGTGCCCGAGACATCTCGGGAGTTGTAGTCTTGTGTCCGTGTCTGGAAGCCCGGTGAGGCGCGAGCCAGTTGGGGCTAGGGGTGTGACTGAGTTCTGAGTCAAGCTGGGCACGGGGTTGAGCACGAGCGGGGCGGGGCAGGCCAGGGGCAGCGGCAGGAACAGGGGCCGGGACTCAACCAGGTGCAGAAAGTGCTTGCCCGGCGGGCCGTGGTGGGGGTTCTGTTGGAGCGAAGAGGCGCAGGCCAAGTCTGGCCCTTAGTAGACGGACACTTGGGGTGACAGGCCAGTATGCACGGCCTATGTACCTGCGGACTTCCTGGAACATGCGTTTCAGACTGAAGTCCCAGCTCCCTCAACCTTCGGTGACTTTATGAGAGAAAAGAAACTGTGTGGAGGGAATCAATCCTTATTTGCAAGGGGGAGGGAGAGGCAAAGTTTTCTTTTGATGTTCAAGTTCCCTGAACACCAATCAAGGAATTCTTGTAGGATACCAATTATTCATTCTTGTAGTCTTTCAGTAAATATTCGCTATGGTCCTCCTTCCTGCCCGGCTGTGTGCTAATTCCTGGGGAGACTATATGCATAAATAATCCTGCAAACTTACACTTTGTAGGGAGGTTGAATCAGGACTAGAATACAAGGGAGAAAATAACTGTCCCAAAAGAGGGTCAGATAACTAAGCGAACACCTTTGCTTTTGAGCACGGCTGTTTGTACCATTTGAAATGTGTAAGATGCCCCCTTTTAGACCTTTGATCTGTCCCCTGGGTATAGTTACACCAAGAATGGCTGAGTCCACAATATATTTAGCATTAGGTAAGAGGAAACAAGGGGGGCGTCAGGGATGGACAGAGACTGTGCTAACTCAGAGATTAGTTGGCAATATCCTCTGATCTTCAACTTTGAAGGCCAAGATCTTAATTTTGTCAGTTCAGGTGCAACTGAGCAGGATCTGGCAGACTGATTCACATTAACTAAACCTATCATAGCCCAACTCATAAACTCTGCCAGGGTATGTGGCTTTCCAAGACTGAAATGTTCCTAATCTCTTCCTGCTATCAAACTACCTAGAAACTGCTTTAGCAGGTACAAGATTTCTTGGTGTAATGATTTTAAAATATGTCCACAATTTATTTGACAATCCTCTTCTAAAAAGGTGTTTATTCCCCTCCTATTGAGTATGGGCTGGACTTAATGCATATTTTTAAAAAAATTTTTTTAACGTTTATTCATTTTTTGATAGAGACAGAGCATGAGTGGGGGAGGAGAAGAGAGAGGAAGACACAGAATCCGAAGCAGGCTCCAGGCTCTGAACTGACAGCACAGAGCCCTACTCGGGGCTCAAACTCACGGAGTGTGAGATCATGACCTGAGCTGAAGTCGGACACTTAGCTGACTGAGCCACCCAGGTGCCCCGGACTTAATGCATATTTAATAAATAAAATGAAGCATGCATAAATATAATTAATTAATAAATAAGTAAATTTTAAAAATGAAGTAGAAGTAACACTGTGAAGTAACACTGTGATTGCCAAGGCTAGGCCCTAAAAGATACTGTGGCTTTTCTACCTTGTTCTTGTTTGGCTCATTCATTCTAAGGAAGTCAAATACACTTAAAGACACTCAAATACACTTAAAGACACTCAAGCCAACTCTCTGGAAAGGCCCACAGGATAAAAACCTGAAGCCCCCCCACCAATAGTCATGTGAAGAAAGCCATCTTTCAGGCAGGTCCTCCAACCCTCATGGACATCTTGGCCAAAACCTCATGAACAACTGTAAGACAAAACTACCCAGCCAAGTCACTCTTGAATTTCTAACCCTCAAAAACTAGGAAATAATAAGTGTTTGTTGTTTAAGCCAGTAAGTTTGGGGGTAATTTATTGCACAGCAAGAGGTAACTAATACACTTGATGATCACAATTATATCATAATCACTGCTATTCCATCTCCAGAGGTTTTGCAACCTGGGTCACTGTGTTCTGTATCTGGATCTGCTTTGCTTTCCATCTTCCCCACCTGTGCACTGAACTCCATGAAACTTGAGCCATCCCTGGCAGGAATCAAAAGTAGCCTGGTTTGTTTCAGGAAAGGTGACAGAACACGTATATCTGGGAGGTTCCGATATGGCTATTGTAATTAATACTCTCTGGGTATTTGTGTATGTGCGTGTGTGTTTAAATATTGGTAAGTCTTCCTTATGTTCTCTAGGAGTTCATAAGCCAGAAACGATTAAGAAAAATCCTTGAGAGCAAGGTGCCTCTCTGATTCACCTTTGTCTTCCTCATAGGTCATATTGTGGTAACTTGCACTTGATGAGTGCTCAATTAATATTAGTAGGCAAATGAATGAATATCCATACTCCTGCTGTCCCTATAAACTTGCTCACATATATTTGTATGTACACCTGAGTGCATAAGCCTGCTCATATCTACGCACATACTTTGTGTTAGTTAGGACTAGGATTGGCTATAAGTAACAGAAACCTCCAAAGAGTAGGGCTTAAATAAAGTAGAAATTTGTTTCTTTCATAGAAACTAAGTTGGGAAAGAACAGTGAGGCTTGGTATTGTGACTCCATCAACTGATTAGCTACCCAGGCTCCTGTTTTGCTCCTTTACTGTCTTCACTGCACAGCTTCCACTTCATGGTCCAAGATAACTGCTCAAACCCAGATATTATGTTCATATTCCAGGCATCAGGAAAAAAGAGACAAAAAAGGGTATGCCATCTCCCTACAGGTACAATTTCCAGAAGTCTTACATAGGTATACCTCATTCTACTGCACTTCACAGATAATACATTTTATAAAATGTTTATTTATTTATTTTGAGAGAGAAAGAGCATAAACGAGGAAGGGGCAGAGAGAGAGAGGGGGAGAGAGAGGATCCCAAGCTCTGTGCTGACAGCACAGAGCCTGACGCAACACTTCATCCCACGACTGCAAGATCACGACCTGAGCCAATATCAAGAGTCAGACACAACCACCTGAGCCACCCAGGTGCCCCCAGATAATGCATTTTCTGCAGATTGAAGATTTGTGGCCACCCTGCTTTGAGCAAGTCTATCAGTGCCATTTTTACAACAGTGTTTGCTCACATCATGTCTCTGTGTCACATTTTGGTAATTCTTGCAATGTTTCAAAATTTTTCATATTATTATATTGTTATGGTGATCTGTGATAAGTGATTATGACTTGCTGAAACCTCAGATGATAGTGAGCATTTTTAGCAATAAAGTATTTTTTAAATTATGGTATATCAGGGGTTTTTCTTTAGACATGGTGCTACTGCACACTTAGTAGACTACAGTATAGTATAAACCTAACTTTAAATGCACTGGAAACCAAAAAATTTACTTGACTTGCTTTATTGTGATATTCACTTTGTTTCAGTGGTTTGGAATGGAACTCACAATACCTCCCAGGTGTGCCACATCTGCTTATACCTCACTGGCCAAAACTTAATCACATGGCCACACCTAGTGTCAAAGAAAGTTGGAAAATGTAGCCTTGTACCTGGTTAAAAATAGGGGTGTCCTTTTCCACATAAAAAGAGAATAAAGGGAGGTGCTTCAGTGGCTCAGGACCTGTATGAGCTTTCCTGGCACCAGTGCTGCAGCTGGTCACCAACCTGGTGACCCAGTCTCAGATGAATTATGTGACCCTAATTTGTAGCCAGGTGATATTTACAGAAAAACTTCAGGGGTGGGGCACCTGGGTGGCTCAGTCCATTGAGTGCCCGACTTCAGCTCAAGCCATGATCTCACGGGTTGTGGGTTCGAGCCCCGTGTCAGGCTCTGTGCTGACAGCTCAGAGCCTGGAGCCTGTTTTGGATTCTATGTCTCCCTCTCTCTCTGCCCCTTTCCCACTCACACTCTGTCTCTTTCTCTCAAAAATAAATAAACATTGAAAAAAATTAAAAAAAAGAAAAACTTTAGGGGCACCTGTGTGGCTCAGTCAGTTAAGCATCCTACTTCGGCTCAGGTAATGATCTCATGCTTTGTAAGTTCAAGCCCCACACTGGGCTCACTGCTGTCAGTGCAGAGCCTGTTTCAGATCCTCTGTCCCCCTCTCTCTCTGCCCCTTCCCTGCTTGTGCGCTCTCTCTCAAAAATAAATAAACATTAATATAAATAAACAAATTAAAGAAAAACTTGAAACCCCCCAGGCTAAAGTACTTTATCCTTGAGTGCACTCCCCCAGACCTTTGCCCTCCTTACCCCTGGCTGCAGAGAGGGTGGAGGGGTGACTTTCTGACACTTTGTCCCATCTGTAGAAGAAAATGAAGAACTCACGGAGCCATCAGTCCACACTGATGGGTTCTCCTCACAGCCCCATGCTCCTGCTCAGATGCTCCTTGTCCCCAGCACTGCCAGTGTTTCATGCCTTTGCCATGTGCTCTGTTCCCTTTCCTGTTCTCTCCCTGTCACTCACCACCTGCTCCAGGGCACTCCAGCCGGAGAAGCTTGTTGACCCAGAGTGTGTGTAAGCTGTCCTGAATACCAAGCCGGGTCGTGCTCCAAGAGCAGGCTGTGAGGAGAGGGCTCCTCAGAGACTCAGGATATAAGCGGGCAGCTCAGCTTGGCACACCAACCTTGTTCCCCCTGCCACACCTGTGCTCTGTCCAACATGTCCATGTGAAATGCAAGCTGATTTCTGAGGTGGGGATGGCAATTAAATGGAAAGGAGAGGGGTAGACGAAAGAAGGGGGAAACTGGAGAGGAAGAGTAGAGAGAAAAGCAAGAGACAAGACTGATCAAGAAAAATGCTAAAAATCCTACACACAGAAGAGTGAAGGAAGAGGAAAAAAACAACAGAACGGAGAATCCTAAACATCTTGGAAGCATGTGATTCCAAGTGAACCCTTGGGCTGGATTCTCAGTAGCCCCAGGGGTCTACCACCCCCTGCTCAAAGCCTGTGGCCCTTCCTCTGACTTCCTGCTACCTGCCCTTCCTGAGCTCTTTTTGTCTTTTTTTGTTTTTTTAATTTTTAGACTAGTCAAGTAAAGCAGTGGAAGTAGAGAAGGAACAAAGAGATTTGTAACTGGCTGTGATCAATTAATTGTAAAACCACTGTACCCAGACCAGTCCTTCTTAGGCATTTTCAGCTCCTCAGACCTTCCCTGGACTGGATCCCCAGGCTGCCCTGTACTTCTGGGTCAGGGCAGCACCAGGCCGCTCCAAATATAGTTAGTTCATTGTTCATTCCCTCCTTTGAGGAGCCCTAAGGGGAACATTTACCCACTGCAGCTCAGCCCTCACACTCTTCTGCCACTGGCCCTCAGGGAGCCTCTGAGGAGAACCCACAGGGCCGCATCCTGCAAGCTCCATCCTGACTGACTAGCACACAGGTGTTCCATTCCTGTGAGCTCCAAGCCCTCACAAGGAGGGCTAGGGATTCAGGGTGAATGGGGCCGGGAGGAGTCTGACTACCCTCCAAAGCCCAGGCTCTTGAGTAGCTGAGCAAATGGAGGAGCTGCCCCTCTCCAAGCCCGACTCGGTGTGATCCTCACCTGGTTGCTGCCCCTGCATCTCCAGCCCTGCACAAGTCACAGAATGCCTAGACTGGCTGCTCTTCACTGAAATGCAAAGACCTAGGGGCACTGTCTATGAAACAGCCCTATGGGAAGAATCACACCTATGTCTTATCAACACTCAAAGTGTCTGGGGTTCCTGGCTGGCTCAGTCAGTGAAGCACATGACTCTTGATCTCGAGGTAGTGAATTCGAGTCCTACATTGGGTATAGAGATAACTTAAAAAAAATTCTAAGTCCAATTGTCAATTTACAGGAAATATGCAGGCCAGAGGAACATGTTAAAGAATACTCCTGGGCTCATTTCCTTCCATGGACACCACTTGGTAACACCCACATCAGTATAAATAGCCCAGAAAACAACCAAAGACTGGCAGAATATACACGCCAGAGCTAAATATAAAGAAGCCACATCGAAGAGGGTAAGAAGGGTGGAAACGTGGTCAGGAGCTAAATGGACCCAGGGACTGTCTGCATTTGAGAGGGACACAACAGGCACAGAGAAGAGAGAGTGGCAGATCCCCAACTGGGCACCACAGGCATGGGGAGACCTGCACAAGGAAGATGAATCTCCAAAACATTTGGCTTTCAAAACTAGAGGGGCCCAACAATCAGGAGGGCTTAACACCTGAACTTTAAAAATGAGTTGGCTCAGCTCTGGGAGAGCCAAGAGGGTAGAGTCTCCACCCTTAAGAGACAGCATAACAAACAGCCCCATTGAGATACAGCATAGAATCAGTAGTTTGAAAAATGCCTGGAGTATATGGGAAGTTATATTTACTAATCTCAGAGTGTGTGATGGAGGAGCAGGGATCACTGGGAGACCTTTCCAAGAACAAAAGAGCTGGCAGGCACCATTTCTTTCCCCCACCTCAGCCAAGAGGCACAGACACCCACAGGAACTGGTGCAGTGGCAACATTCTCCACTTAACTTGCTAACTGTATGCCCTGCCCCTGTGCTCTTCTGCAGACCCACTCTTCCAACCTGGCCTCGGCAGGAATTTTCCCCAGTGGCTACAGGTTCCCCCTGGCAGCTGGTTGGCTAGGACCTTGCTGGCACCATGTGGCCCATCCCTGCATTCTCCTATGGAACTGTCTCCTCCAACATGCCCTTGGTAAGAGTCCATCCAAACCTGCACCACAAGCCTGGCAGTGTGTGAGCAGCCCCAAAAGGAGCCAGCACCACCCTCAAAATGACTACTACCCCAGGGAGAGGGGAAGAAAATGACACACACCAGTTTAACTGCAGCCCCAGCAGTGGAATGGGGGAAAACATCTGGTCTGACTGCAGGCCATGTCCACCATGGAAAGTTTCTCAGAGGACAACACAGGGAGAACACTCAGAAGCTCTGGAAAACACCTAGTGTGACTCAACTCAAACCCGAAGTGGTCCCAGACTGGCCCACTAACAACACAGGGACCAAACCCTACTCACAACAGGCAATGCAGTTGACTAGACTGACGGCAAAAGTGGCTTAGCCACAACAGCAGGGCACACACAACACACATAGGAGAACATACCCACAACACAGCCCTGAAGCACCAGGTTCTAGTGAATGGGGGACACTGCACTGCAGAGCACTATAGGACCTCTTCTTCACAAGGCCACTACTTTCAACATAGCTGACTTTCCTAACACATAGAAATGACAGAGTTACACAAAATGAGGAAACAGAGTGATATGCCCCAAAGGAAAGAACAGGACAAAATCACAGCAACAGAACAAAACGAAACAGAGGTAAGTAATATGCCTGATAGAGAATTTAAAGTAATGGTCATAAAGACACTCACTAGACTTGAGGAAAGAACTTCAGTGAGACCTTTAACAAAGAGATAGAAAACATAAATAACCAATCAGAGATGAAGAACTCAATAGCTGAAATTAAAAATACACTAGAGGGAATAAACAGTAGACCAGAAGAAGCAGAAGAAAGCATCAGAAACACAAGAAAGAGGTGCTGGTGAGGACATGGAGGAAAAGGAACCCCTGTGCACTGCCGGT
The DNA here is from genome assembly GCF_014898765.1 of Herpailurus yagouaroundi. Taxonomy (NCBI): domain Eukaryota; kingdom Metazoa; phylum Chordata; class Mammalia; order Carnivora; family Felidae; genus Herpailurus; species Herpailurus yagouaroundi. The sequence goes on from NW_024412572.1 coordinate 8,614,959, forward strand.
GGGAATGCAAACCGGTACAACCTCTGTGGAAACCAGTATGAGGGTGCCTCAAAAAATTAAAAATATAATTACCATATGATCCATTAATTCCACTACTTAGTATTTACCCAAAGAATATGCAAACACTAATTTGAAAAGATATGTGCACCCATGTTTATTGCAGCATTATTTACAATAGCCAAGTTATGGAAGCAGCCCAAGTGTCCATCGATAGATAAACAGATAAAGAAGTGGTGCAGGGATGCCTGGGTGGCTTAATAGGTTGAGCTTCCAGCTCTTGATTTCAGTTCAGGTCATGATCCCAGGGTTGTGGGATTGAGCCCCACATCAGGTTCTGAGCTGATATAGCAGAGCCTGCTTGGGATTCTCTCTGTCCCTCCTCTGCTCACATGCGCTCTCTAAATAAATAAATAAATAAATAATCAAATAAATAAATAAATAAAGAGGGGTGCCTGGTTTTCTCAGTCAGTTGAGCATCTGACTTCGGCTCAGGTCATGATCTCACCATTCATGAGTTTGAGCCCCGCCTTAAGCTCTCTGCTGACAGCATGGACCCTGCTTCAGATCCTCTGTCTCCCTCTCTCTGTCCTTCCCTCTCTCTCTCTCTATCTCTCTCTCTCAAAAATAAATAAACATTGGGGAAAAAAGAATGAAATCTTGCCACTTTCAACAACACCAGTGGAGCTAGAGAGTATAATATTAAGTGAAATAATACCAAGACAAATACCATATGATTTCACTCATATGTGGAATTTAAGGAGCAAAACAAGTGAACAAAGAAAAAAGAGACAAAAAACAGACTCTTAATTTTTTTTCATGTATTTTAGAGAGAGAGAGAGAGAGAGAGAGAGAGAGTGCTTGCAAGTGGGGAAGAGGGAGAGAAAAAGAATCTCAAGCATGCTCAGTGTGAAGCTGGTCATGGGTCTTGACCCCATGATGCTGGGATCATGACCTGAGCCAAAACCAAGAGTTGGATGCTCAACCATCTGAGCCACCCAGGTGCCCCTAGACTCTTAACTATAGAGAACAAACTGGTGGTTACCAGAGGGGAGGTAGGTGGGGGAATGGGTGAAACAAGTGAAGGGGATTAGGAACACACTTTATCATCATGAGCACTGAATAATGTATAGAATTATTGAATTGCTATACTGTAAACCTGAAACTAATATAACACTGTGTGTTAATTATATTGGAATTAAAAAAAAAGAAAAGAATACTGTAGGAATGCAATGAGCAAGTTCCAGACTGGGAATGTTCTACAGGTCAAACCTAGTTTTTTCTCCAAATAAATTTCAAGAAACAAAAAAAATAAGGAGGGAGGAGGGGGTAGGGATCACAAGCAGACAGATCCAGAGGTGTGGCTGAACTGACCTTCAGTCATCACCATTAGAAATCAGAACCATTATCTACCTCCCTGCAGAACCTGGACAGCAGCAGCGAGCAGCTAGTGATGGAGCATTCAAAAATGGAAGACAGGGTTGCAGTCCCACGGGAATGGAAAGAAAGAACCATGTGCACAACCATCCTAGCCCTCCCCTAGCTTTGCTTTGCTTGCGAGCTCTGATGCCAGGGTCTGAAGTGTAGAGTCAGGATTTCTCAACCTCGGCCCTACTGACATTTTGAGCAGGATAAGTCTTGTGGGTGGCCATGTTGTCCACTGAAGGATGCTTAGCAGCATTTCTGTCAATAGCACCCCATCCCACCCTGCCTCCCAAGCTGGAACAACCAAAAATGTTACCACACATGGCCAAAATGTGGGGGCACCATTGCCCCTGTTGAGAACCACTGGGGTAGACATTCCTCTAACCCTCTGAGTTAGACAGAGTAGCAGGAGTACCAGAATTCCCATTTCCTGAATGCTGGGCTTCACAATTCTGAAGAGGCCCCATGAGCAGAAGCTGAGTTTCTCATACTCAACCTCTGGTTCCCTCTTTTTAATCCCACACCCCTTCCTAGCAGTGGAGATGCTTAGATTCTCTATGTAATCATATCTCATTGCCAATTGGCATCACCCTGATTTGTATATAGGGAAGATGTGTTCGTTTCTTTAAACTTTTTTTTTAAGAATCTTTATGCCATTTCTTTAAGCTTTTTCTTTTTTTAAAAATCTTTATGCCCAAGGTGAGACTCAAACTCATGACCCTGAGATCAAGAATCACATGCTCTACCTATTGAGCCAGCCAGGTGCCCCTCTGTTCATTTTTTTATAACCTGGGAGTAGGGAAACCTCTATGAACCAAAATTCAGAGGCAATTTTTTCAAAGGATTGATACATTCAGTTACATACCATTAAAAATCTTTTGCATGGCAAACAAAACAAAACAACCCTACCTGTTAAGTCAAAAGACAAATGAAAAGGTGGGGAAAAAATGATTTCACTTGATATCACAGCTCAAGATTGAATATCCCTACTATACAATACTCCTGAAAAGCAAAAGGAAAATACCAAAAACCAAGCCCTACAGAAACATGGGCAAAATATAGACAAACAAGTTACAGAAGAAGAAATGAAAACAGACTTTAAACATATGAAAAGTTCATTTCATTCATAAGAGAAATTCAATCTAATATTTTACTGAGATACCATTTCTTATTATCAGATTGTAAAAAATCAAGAAGTTTGATAACATACTCTGTTGGCAATACCATGTGGAAACAAGCATTCTCATTTACTGCTGGATTCTACAACCCCTAGGGAGGGAAATTTCTCAATATCTAACAAAATTACATACGCATTTTCTCCTTGACCCATCAATCCCATTTTGAGACTCTTTCCCAAACTTGTAGAAATACAAATTAATTTATTCATGACTTTTTCATTGTGGCATTACTTGCAATTAAGAAAAAAGAAAAAAGAAACAACTTAAGTGTCCACCATGGGGGATTGGTTGAATATACCACAGGACATCTCCACAATGGAGCACTGTGTAGTCAAACCAAGAAATGAGTGACATCACTATGCAGATTATGGATTAATCCTGAGTATATAGTATAAAGTTAAAAAAAAGTCAAGTATACATATTAGGCTACACTTTGTATAAGAATTGGGGGACACACAAATACATACATATGTATGTATGTATGTATATACATATATATAGTATATTTATTTTTATTTCCAAATATATGTGGCTTATAGTTTTGGGGAAATACAATTAACTCAAAAAATTAGTAAGCATCCAGTTCATTCCACTGAGAGTAACACCATGGCAAAGATCATGCCTAGTTATACTTTTTAAGCCTGAAGACTCTGGTCTTCTACCAGTTGGATTTTGAGCTTTGACAGTCCCTTCTATGTCAAGTTAATGGCAGCCTCCATGAGGCTGGAGGAAATGTAGGCCTTGAGCAGAAAGGGCTTGGGCAGAGGACTGAAAATCTCAGTCCTCTCTGTCCATGTCTGCTGCAGTCTCTCTACTTTTGAATGAGGAGGCACTCGTCTTATCCTGCTGAGGCTGGAAGCAGTTTGAGATATGGAAGCAGCTGGCCTGTTCGACCTGACATCACCAACTTAGATACTGGTCTCCTGAAGAAAGCACCTTCCTGAGCAAAGCTGTATTCTCATTCCCATCTGTCTCTGCTTACCAAGTGTCCACCCTTGTCTAGAGTTGACCTTCCTGAAAGTGGCAAGAAGCAGCCAGAAAATACCAATATTGTGAATTTTTATTTCCTCTCTGTATAATGTTATGTATAGCCTTGACTGGTGCATGATCTGTCTTCCAGGGAAAACAGACAACAGGTTGAATAGATCTATATTGAGTCATGCTACTAGCTTTCTACTAGCCAGTGATTTATAACGCCTCTACTGTTTCTCTGCTTCCACAGAACAAAAGCCCCATATTTTAGGTTATTTTACATGCTGCACTCAACTTCCAGGTACTATATTTGGTATAATTAGGATTGAGTTTAGCTATGAGAAACATAAAATCCGAAGTGGCAATAGCTTCAACATAAGAAACATTTCTTTGTCTCTCATGTAAATAAAGGCTGGAAGTAGTCAATCCAAGGCTGGCAGAGTGATACACAGGTGTTAGAATCCAGACTTCTTCCATTGGTTTTTCAGCATACACCTCAACATCTAGCTTTAATCTCATGGCTTAATATGGCTGCCTGGGCTCTAATCATCACATCAACATTTCAGCTAGCGAGAAGGTAGAAGAGATAGAAGACAGTTGGTCCCTTTAAGGACTCCTCCCACAAGTTATATACACACTTCTACTCACAGACCATTGACCAGAACTTAGTCATATGGCCACATGCAGCTGCAAAGGAGGCTGGGAATGGTAATCTTCATTTCAGGCAGCCATGTGTCCAACTGAAAATCATAAGTCTCTATTTCTAAGGATACAGGGGTAACATATACCATGAGACAACATCAGTCTTTGCCATATTACTCCTGAAGCAGAGCATAAGAGAAGGAGTTGGTCCTCATCTCAGATCACCAGGCTGTATGGTTACCCAACTTGTCCTCACCAGGTTTCCTTCCAAGATTAACTCAGGGTTTGATTTTTTTTCCCCAAAAGGATGATATCTCCTTCCCCCATGCACTGTTCCTATTGGCCTTCCTATAGAACATGGTTTCTTCCTACAGTGTTAATTCTTCCTTAAGAGCATAGGAGAACAGAATGTCAAAGCCAGAAAGGTCTCTAAGAAACACACAGCTCCAGAATGGGAGAAAACATTTGCAAATGGCATATAACATAAAGGGTTAGTATCAAAAATCTATAAAGAACTTACTAAACTCAACACCCCAAAAAACAAACAATCAAGTGAAGAAATGGGCAGAAGACATGAATAGACACTTATCCAAAGAAGACATCCAGATGGCCAACAGACACATGAAAAGATGCTCAACATCACTCATCATCAGGGAAATACAAATCAAAACCACAATGAGATACCACCTCACGCTGATCAGAGTGGCTAAAATTAACAACTCAGGAAACAACAGATGCTGGCAAGGATGTGGAGAAATGGGAACCCTCTTGCACTGTTGGTGGAAATGCAAACTGGTGCAACTGCTCTGGAAAACAGTGTGGAGATTCCTCAAAAAGCTAAAAATAAAGCTACCCTACAACTCAGCAATAGCACTACTAGGAATTTATCCAAATAATACAGGAGTGTTGATTCATAGGGGCACATGTACCCCAGTGTTTATAGCAGTGCTATCAACAATAGCCAATGAATGGAAATAGCCCAAATGTCCATCGAATGATGAATGGATAAAGAAGACATGGTATATATACACAATGGAATACTAGTCAGTGATGAAAAAGAATGAAATCTCGCCATTTGCAGCAACCTGGATGGAACTGAAGGGTATTATCCTAAGCAAAATAAGTCAGTCAGAGAAAGACAGATATCATAAGATTTCACTCATATGTGGAATTTGAGAAACTTAACAGAAAGACAATGGGGAGAGGGAAGGGAAAATAAGGTATAGAGAGGGAGTCAAGCCATAAGAGACTCTTAAATACAGAGAACAAACTGAGGGTTGATGGGGGTAGGGGAAATGGGTGATGGGATAGAGGAGGGCACTTGTTGGGATAACCACTGGGTGTTGTATGTAAGTGATGAATCATGAGAATATATTCCTGAAACGAAGACTACACTGTATGTTAGCTAACTTGACAATAATTTTTTTTTTAAATAAACAAAACACTCAGCCCAGCACCTCTAGTGACAAAAATGAGCTCTTTGACTTCAGAGGCTGTGAGCAGGTTTGACAAGGGTCAATGCACACACACACTCACATGAGCTAGAGCTCAGACCTCCAGGGCCAGCACTCTGTTCTCTCTCCTGTATTGGTCTTTTCAAATGACTCCTATGTCCAGGCAGGTCTGCGCAGTCACCTGGATGGGAATCAATCCAGAGCAGAGTGCACAGCCCAGTCCACTTCCCTCTTTGGGAAGAGGTTCTGTTCTCCATCACTCTATTCTGCTTTTTTTTTTTTAAAACGTTTATTCACTTTTGAGACACAGAGAGAGACAGAGCATGAGTGGGGAAGGGGCAGACAGAGGGAGACACAGAATATGAAACAGGCTCCAGGCTCTGAGCTGTCAGCACAGAGCCCAATGTGGGGCTTGAACCCACAAACTGGGAGATCATGACTTGAGCCGAAGTCAGACGCTCTACCGACTGAGCTACCCAGGCACCCCTATTCTCCTTTGTTGCACTTGGCCTTAGATGAGTTATTCAGGGCTAAAGAAGAGCAGGGCTTTTCTGAAAGACGTCTGGGAACTTAGATGAGCTCCAAGCATCAGGACATGGTTGAAGCAAGTGAAGGAGGAGGTTCAGGAAAAGGCCTTTTCCGGGTACCTGGATGGCTCGGTCGGTTAAGCATCCAACTTTGGCTCACATAATGATCTTGCACCCGAGTCAGGCGTAGCACCTGCCTGGGATTCTCATTGTCTCCTTTCTCTTTGCCCCCCCCCCCACTTGTGCTTTCTCTCTAAATAAATAAATAAATAAGCCTTTACCAGAGCTCACCAACTAAGGCATTGATCCCTTGGCCTTCCACCCCTTTCCAGAGCAGACAGTGATGCAAGAGCCCCGTATGTACTACAGAAAATTGTGTCTGATAGAAAAGAAAACTGAAGGGTGCCTGGTGGCTCAGTCGGTTGAGCATCTGACTCTTGATTTCAGCTCAGGTCATGATCTCATGGTTTCAGGGTTCTAGCCCCATGCCGGGCTCTGTGCTGACAGCACAGAACCTGCTTAGGTTTCTCTCTCTGCCTCTCACTTGCTTGCATTCTTTCTGTCTCTCTCAAAATAAATAAATAAACTTAAAAAAAAGAAAAGAAAACTGATGCCTCATTTTTCCTTAAAAATCTCATTTGCATATTTTTCTTTGTTCCATTTCTACTTCTAACCTGCCTGGCCCAGGCCTATGACCTATAAACCAAGACCCTGCTTCCCACCAACCAGTGCAGGGATGATGATTTAGCACCTTCTCTAGGCCTCACCTGAGCTGCTGTCATGAAAGAATGGCAGTGGGGGGGGGGGAGCGGCACACAAGTCTATGAACCCAGGGAAATGTTCACAAGGCTCTTGTTACTTGGCCTTTTCTTCATTCACTGAACAAAGTAGGTACTTATTCTATTGCAGCAGTATTTATAATAAGAGATATTTGAAAGCAATCCAGATGCAACTTGTAGGGGCTTTGTTAATTGAACTATGGCATGTTCCCACAATGAAACACTGAGTTAGAAAAAGGAAGTATTCCCTGACCCAAAATGGAAAAATCCCCAGGGCATATTGTTAAACACAAAGAGCAAAGCCGAGAACAGTGTGCATAATATGCTGCCTTTTGTATCAGAAAAGAGGAAACAGAATATTCATATTTGCATTTGTTTATTTTGCATAAAGAAGCATGAGAAACTAATACTAATACGTATGGTGGGAAAAATGGGTGTGGTGGGAAGGAGGATGGGGTGAAGTTGGGACAGGCTTAAGACTTTCCAATCTATCCTTTTCACATTTTTAAAATGTTTGAAATGATATTGCATACGTATTCAAAATTTTTTATTTTAAATATAATAAAATTTAAAAATTATTATGGCACTATTCCCTCATCTTGTACTATGTACTCTAAATTTGTACAGAGCAACAGAGTAGGACGTCCCAAAGTCAAGAACAGGCCTTTCTACCTGGGAGGGGAGCTGAGGCAGCAAAAGCAAAGCATATGAGTGAGGTAGTGGCAGGTAATAAGGCAGAAGCAGGGAGGGGGTAGGGCGGGGAGATGGTGCTGGAATGAGATCCTGAGGACTATTTACTGTGGGTAGGAAATGGACCAAAATAGTAACAGTAGTGGAAGTATGGGTGATTTTTGTTTCATCTATACTTTTTAAAGTTCACAAATTTGCTACCATAAGCATGTTTTACAATCAGAAAGTATTATTACTGTAACTTATTATATGAAGTGTTACTCCCAGCAGTGACAGGAGGCGACAGCAGAGGATAAGGGAACCAAACGGTGCTCGTAGATCTTGGAGGCATCTGTGGTACCGCAAGTGGCCACCAGGGGTCAGCAGCATGCCGCAGTCCCCCCGCCGCCAGCCACAGGTGACGGGACGAGGCTCCCGCCGGGAAAGGTCTTTCCTGCTATCCTCAGTCTCACACTAATCGCCATTTGCTTTCCACATGCTTCTGTCTCGGGCCATTTCCCACTAAATGGCAGTCACGAGGGTCTCCGAGGGCCACAGCTGTCTGCAAGCTGGGGAGCGGTGGAGGTGGGGGCTGGTGGAGATTCTCTGGAGCTGCGCTCTGCCTGGAGACCCTAGACAAAGAGAAGGCCCTTAGGCTGAGGCCCTGAGCTCCAAGAATCAATCCATTTCTGCTGGTGGGGGACAGGAAACTAAGCCAGTTTCCAGGACTGGAACTCCGCCAAAGGAGAGCCAGGGGTCACAGGAGGGGTTAGCCTGTCCCACGAGGAAAATCGCTGCTCCCAGTAGGTCTAATGGTTCTGTCCTCATTAAGCAAGGGTACGGGTGGAGGGGTTGTCTGAGGGTGGGTTAAGGGGCTGAGGCTGCCCAAACTCCACCGTCTGAACCAGAGAACTGACCTAGGCTCACCAGGAGTTTATGGAAACCTGTTACTGAGAGGTGCTTCAGACAAGAAGAGAACAGCCCTATGTTGTATGAGCCCAGACCTAAGACTCTGGAAACCTGCTGTCACCTACCCTGTGACCTTGAGGGAGCTGTTTACCCTCCTTGAGCCTTAATTGAGTCCTCTGTAACACAAAGAGTTAGATAAGATGATCTTTAGGCCTCTCCCAGCTCTGATATTCTATGAATCTAAAAATTCCAGTCTTCCTACCCTTTCCCACCCCAGAAGGGGCTTAGCCCCAGGAAGGTCTGGCTGGACCAAGACAGATCTCATCCCCCTAACATGTGGTTTCAGGACAGTCCCCAGGCAAGTTCCCTTTGGAAGATTAGATCCAGGACACCCTGAAGGTAGAGGAGGAAAAGGTTCTTGGCTACAAGCTGGGACAAAATGAGACTCAGCAGCTCTGCCCTGGAGACAGTAATACCTGTAAGCATTGAGTGTTATGGATATTTCTCTGGCAAAGCCAGTTCAAAATTTCTCCCGGTCCCCACCTTGCTCCCAGACAGCCAGCAGCTCCCACACCTCTATTTACACCCTTCCTGGACAGAGATGAAAAGACCAGGAAGGTTAAGTTATTTTTTGAATAACAGCTATGCAAAGTAACATATGTTATGTATGTGAAAATAATATTTATAATCTAGCATGCTAACTTAATGCTGGTCTATAGATGCAGTTATATATATCCAATCCTCTAGTGATCAATTCTTGTGAGAGGCAAGGATCACATCAGTCACTCAAACTCCTGACCTTGGGAAAAGGGACATTCTGGGATTCTAGACTGGGTGACTGGGGCAGGTTACAGAATCCTATTCTGGTGAGCTTTAAAAATTAAGCAGGCCTGATTATTCCTGATTATTTGGGGCAGCTCTTCCACAAGGGGTGATGGTTTAGATAACTTTCAGGATCCCTTCCAGGCTGAGAGCCTATAATGTTTTTCTCAGTTTTGCAAGTCTTTTCAATTCAACATACCTTCCCTTGTTTTCCTTATTCCAAATGAAGAGCTGACCTAGAGAAAGACCCCAGATCCAGATTTTGTGGGACCCTGGGGCTTATACATATTTGAAGGACCTTCTTAAAGAAAAAGAATCTTATTATTATTTTTTAAATGTTTATTTATTTTTGAGAGAGAGACAGAGCATAAGTGGGGGAGGGGCAGAGAGAGAGAGAGACAGAATCTGAAGCAGGCTCCAGGTCCCAGCTGTCAGCACAGAGTCTGATGTGGGGCTCGAACTCACCAACCATGAAATCATGACCTGAGCCAAAATCAAATGCTTAACTGACTGAGCCACCCAGACGCCCCCCAAGACAAAGAATTTTAAATCACTAATACACAATTTCTCTTAGAAAAGATCCATGAAGTGCAAGCCCCTGAAAGGAGAGCTTCAGTAACACCATAGTGAATCTGTTCATTTAATGATCACTTAATGATCTCTTCATGCTCTAAAATGTCCCTGTGTTTGTCTCCTTCCAAGTCTTTTTCTCTTTCCTTCCCTTCCCTATTGTGTATAGCTTCCCCTCCCTTTCCTTGAGGCATCTGGGACCAGAGGTATCAGCAGAGCCAGCTGCAGATGAGGTGGCAGTGGGGGGTAAAGATAGACAACACAGACAGGGAATCAGTAACTATAAAGACACATTGAGGACGGGGGAACCAGATTTCTCACTGTTGGGGAACAGAGTTAGACATGGGAAGGGCTGAGGCCAGAATAAACTCATGGTATTGAATGGAATTGGAGGTATAGGTACATGTTCATGGTTTGTCTGTGTTTTTTTTTAAAGTAAACTCTAGACCCAACATAGGGCTGGAATGCACAACCCCGAGATTGAGTCACATGCTTCCACCAACTGAGCCACCGAGGCACCCTGCAAATTAAGGGTGTTTAAATGCACACAGATAAATTTGGAAATAGATATAAATGTATATGTATAAATATGTGTGTGTGTGTTTTATTTGAGAGGAAGAGAGCATGAGTGGGGGAGAGGGGCAGAGGGAGAGAGAGAAAGAGAGAGAATCTTAAACAGGCTCTGTGCTGAGCATGGAACCTGATGGGGGGCCCAATCCCATGACCCTGGGATCATGACCTAATCTGAAATCAAGAGTCAGATGCTACCTACTGATCCACCCATGTGCCTCTATGCATGTGAGTTTTAATATATACAGTTAATGAAAAAAAATTCAACTGAGTAAATGTGAAGATCTAATTGGCTTTATTAGGCAATTCACAGGATCAGGCAGCCTCCCATCTAGCAGTAGAGGGGACCTCTGAGGAGCTGTACAAAATGGAAGGTTTTTATAAGAAAGACAGTGGGGCAAGAAGTTATTAACAAAAGTGAAGACTGTTCCAGGCAAGGTCACCTTCCCTTAGGGTGAAGGGCAGGGGCTGTTATTAGGTAGATTACCTCATCTTTGAGGGATGGAGAGGGCCCATGTGGCAGATTATCTCATTGGTGCTGATCAGAAAATTCCTGACTGACCAGTTAAGACTTCTATTTCTGGCACAAGTTGAAACTGCAGTGAAGTTAGGTATTAAGCCCCAATATGGAGACTTGGCCTAAGTGACACCATTTTGGGAGTGTGATTTTCTTTGTCATAATATAAATTATAGTTATGTATGCATATATATGAATCATATTTATGTGTGCATACACACATGCACCAGTAACAATGAGCACATCTAATGCTCAAATCGAGGCTTCTAAGTATTCTCTACTAAAAGGAATCATAGTTCTTTGGAGAAGAGCTCATATCCAGCACGAGACAAGGAAAGTGCAAAATGAACCTAAAATACTTAATTGTGTCAAAAAGTAAGGAAATTCTAAAAAAAAAAATCATAAGAATTTATTAGAGTCACAGGAACCAGCTTAACAGAGTTCCTTCCCAAGGTCAACCCTGGAACAGTGTAAGCATCTTAAAAGAAATGATGATAGTGTTAGATTATGGTCCACTGAATAGAATAAGGATCCATGAACCCTAGTGATAGATAGATAGATAGATAGAGATAGATAGATAGAGGAAGTTCTTCCTTATAGTAGAATGGCAACTAATAAATATGGAAGAAATCAATATTTGGTGATTATATTTTCTAAAATATTTTCTTTTTTAAACTTTTTTTTTTTCCAACGTTTATTTATTTTTGGGACAGAGAGAGACAGAGCATGAACGGGGGAGGGGCAGAGAGAGAGGGAGACACAGAATCGGAAACAGGCTCCAGGCTCCGAGCCATCAGCCCAGAGCCGGACGTGGGGCTCGAACTCACGGACCGCGAGATCGTGACCTGGCTGAAGTCGGACGCTTAACCGACTGCGCCACCCAGGCGCCCCTAAAATATTTTCTAACAGTATCTCTAATCCTACATGTTCTTTTTACATTGTGACTTTGATAGTCTTCTGTCAAAGTGGGGTCTCTGTCCCCTCCTCTTGAAACTGGGAAGGCTTAGACTGGAGAGATATCACCAATCAAGGATGGCAGAAGTGATACCATGTAACTTCCAAGGTCATATTAGAAAAGACAATAGAGGGGTGCCTGGGTGGCTCAGTTGGTTAAGCGTCCGACTTCGGCTCAGGTCAAGATCTCACTGTCCATGAGTTCAAGCCTCGCATTGGGCTCTGTGATGACAGCTCAGAGACTGAAGCCTGTTTCAGATTATGTGTCTCCCCCTCTCTCTCTGCCCCTCCCCCACTCACACTCTGTCTCTGAGAAATTAATAAACCTTAAAAAAAAATTTTTTTTTTTTAAAGAAAGAAAGAAAAGACAATAACAGGGGTGCCTGGGTGGCTCAGTCGGATAAGTGTCCGACTTTGGTTCAGGTCATGATCTCGCAATTCGTGGGTTCAAGCCCTGCATCAGGCTGTATGCTGACAGCTCAGAGCCTGAAGCCTGCTTCAGATTCTGTCTCCCTCTCCCTCTACCCCTCCCCCACTCGTGCTCTGTCTCTCTCTCTCTCTCTCTCTCTCTCAAAAAATGAATAAACATTAAAAAAAATTTTTTAAAGAGAAAAAAGAAAAGACAATAACATTTCTCTTTTACTACATGAACACTTACTCTTGAAGCCTTTGGCCTCCTCACACACATGAGCCACCCACACTGGCTGATGTGGACACTCCATGGCTGAGCCCTGAGATTGTATAGAAACAAGATGTCTGGCCAGCCCCCAGTTGCTCCAGCTCCACTACCATTTTTTTTTTAATTTTTTTTTCTTTTTTTTAACGTTTATTTATTTTGAGACAGAGAGAGACAGAGCATGAACGGGGGAGGGGCAGAGAGAGAGGGAGACACAGAATCGGAAACAGGCTCCAGGCTCTGAGCCATCAGCCCAGAGCCCGACGCGGGGCTCGAACTCACGGACTGCGAGATCGTGACCTGGCTGAAGTCGGACGCTTAACCCACTGCGCCACCCAGGCGCCCCTCCACTACCATTTTGACTGCAACCTCATGAGAGACCCCGAAACTAGAACTCCCTAGCTGGTCCTTTTCCAAATCCCTGACCCACAAAACCTGTAGGAGCTAACAAATTTATATTATTTCTTAAGCCATTAAGTTTCGAGATAATTTGTTACACAGCAATAATTAAGTGGAACAGTGATGATTGGAGTAGTAGAAGATTCAGATGATAATCTTCAGTGACTGCAAAAACTAATGGGTTAAAGATTTGATGAGGAATAAGATGTTTACATAGAGTTAAAGTGTTTCCCCATTAAATATTTATTAATCACAAAGTAGAAAGTTTTACAGTGTCAAATCCTGGCAGACATTTCCTTAACAAAGTGATTAAAGTGAACATCATCATAATGGGACAGATTGACATTGTATGCCTCAGTATACAGATAAATGTTTAACTACTGGCTGGGGGGGCTGGATGCACACTGATTTGTATTTGCTGATTTCTGTAATGTAAAAATTCCTCCAATGACCCAGCTGCCTGGCTGACTCTTAACCTCAGTATCATGAGTTTGAGCTCCACGTTGGGCCTGGAACTTACTTAAAATATATTTATACATATTACAAAAACTCCCATGATGACCAATTTCAGACCACCATTGGTTTCACAACAGGCTGAAATTTTAACAATTGGCTGTTGCTTGCTGGTGCAGACCACCTCCAGGGGACACAATCCATGTGTCCCCTGATATGATGCACTGAGAAGGACAAAGATACTTCTGAGGTATTCCTCCTAAGAATGTGTAACTGGAATCTCTTCACAAGGAAACATTACATAGGCCTGAAATGAGAGACACTACAAAGTAACCGGTCTGTACTCTTCAAATCAAGGTCACAAGGCGCCTGAGTGTGTGGCTCAGTCAGTTGAGCATCTGGCTCTTAATTTCAGCTCCAGTCATGATCTCCTGGTTTGTGGGATTAAGCTCTGAGGTGGGCTCTCTGTTGACAGCAAGGAGACTGCTTGGAATTCTCACTCTCTCTGCCCCTCCTCTGCTCCTGCACGCATGCACAAGCTCTCTCTCTCTCTCTCTCTCTCTCTCTCTCTCTCTCTCTCTTTCTCTCTTTCTCTTTCAAAATAAATAAATAAAAACTTTTTTAAAAATGTCAACATCACAAAAGACAAGGAAATACTGAAGAACTGTTCCAGACTGAAAGAGACAAGAGGTAACTAAATGTAACATGTGATCCTGGGTCAGGTTCTGGGCAGAGAGAAGAAACATGCCTGGAAGGGCCAGGGAGAGATGGTAGTATCTTATCAATGTTAATATCCTGCTTTGGATGGTTAAACTGTGGTTACATAGGAGAATGACACTGTCTTCAGCAAATGTAGACTGGAGTGTTTATAAGTAATGGGCCATACTGTCTGCATCTTAAGTCTCAATTGGTTAGAAAAAATAGGATCTATCATGCAGACATTGAAAGAGATACAGATACATAGAATGATACAGCAAATGTTATAAAATGTCAATAATTGGGAAACCTAGACAGAGTATGTTAGAGTTCTTTGTACTATTCTTACAACTTTTCTGAAGGTTTCACATTATTTCAAGATAATAAGAAAAATGCTCCAGGGTTTTCTCTGAGTCTGGATCCCAAATTCTCACCTGTTGGGAAATAAGATGATTCACATCTCCAACAACATTCCCTCAGTTTGAATTTCCAGAAGTCTCCCTGTCCTTCCTGGGAGCTGTGCCAACTGATGAAAAGCTCCAGGACCCAGGAGGAGGGGGCTGGACCAAGGCATTCATCATAAGCCAGATGATGGGGACTTGTACAATAAGCCTGGCAAGTCAGGGACTCTTGGTGCCCTGGACATTAGGTTTTTCCAGCCCAGACAATTCACCTGGCAAAGAAGAAAAAAGGATTTAACCTCATTCTAAGAAATAAATAAATATAGACTACATGAATTCAAATTACAAAAATACATTTCATTAACAGAAGGCTTTACTTCAGATTTCCTTTAAATAAATAGTAAGCCCCAGGTACAGCATGATTTCATTTACAAAAATTCAATTAATATGCAAGTTTTTCCAAAAAACATATGTCAGGGTACCTTCTGGGAAGTCCTACAGGAGGAATACGTGAAATCAGATTTAACTACCCCTAGAAGAAATATTACTCCATTCCAAGGGGGCTACAACCTATTTCCCACATTTTCATAACTCAGGGTCTGGTTCTGTTGATGTTTCTAGTTCTTTGCTAGGACTCAGCCTATTGAACCAAGCATGAAGACAAGACTTGTAGCTGGTTTAATTTGCCAAATCAGTGATCACACCAAGTCTAGGCCAGAGACCTTATGCTCCTGGGAGACCCCTGTAGTCATGGCAACTTGCTACAAAAGCCCATTCAGCTAAGTTCCCATTTTCACCATTTATTAAATGTGAGTCAGTTGAGCTGGGACCTATGTGCTATCTACTGGGATTGGTTAAGGCAATAAATCAAAGACTGTCAGAATTAGACAGGATCTTAAAGGTCATCTTGTTCCATCTGGGTACCAGTCTGTGGTTGAGGACCCCTAATCAACAAGACTTTTCCCAGTGTCATGAACCAAAGAGTGATAAACTACTAATGGAGGGATGGTTGGCTGCTGCCTATGAACTCAGATCAGGTGATGGCTGATGGATAAGAATATATTTGAATCCATCTGTGACTTTTAAGGAATTTTTTGATCCTTCTCCACATCCTTTAGTCAAGTGAAGACAGGGATGGCTTCATGCCTTCTTTCTCCTGAAGACTAGGCTATGAGCCAGAATTTGATCACATGAGGTCTTTTTTTGGGGAGACTCTGCTCTGTTCCCTCCTGCTTCAGCAACTGGCTCAATGCATACAGTTATATCCATTCATTCAACACATCTTTTATTGAATACTAACTAGGTTTGGGGCATGGAGCTAGGCTCTGTGTTCACAATGTACATGAAACAATCATTACTCCTGCTCACATGGAGCTTACAGTCTGGTGGGAGGGAGACTATCAACACAGAAATAAATATATAATTACAAATTATGCTAAGAGTCATGAAGGAAAAAAGCAAGGTGCCATGAGAGATATTAATAGGTTAGGGGTCTAGGAAACATTTCTGAGACAATGACATGAAATGTGAAACCTTAAGGGTGAACAGGAATCAGACAAAAGTGGAAAGAAAGAATATCCCAGTCAGAAAGAATGAGAAAAGACTCTGATGCAGCATAGGGTTTGGGATATTTGAGGAACAAAGGACCAGTGAGGCCAATGTCTGGTACACTGGGGGAGACTGGGGTAGGATGATGCTGAAAGGAATCCAGGTTAAACAGGATGCCACATGCCCTGTTGAAACATTTGGATTTTTCTAAGAGCACTGAGTTGTAAGCAGTGTAACCTGATTTAATTTAATTTTTAAAAAGCCATTGCTCTGTGAAAAATGAAATGAAGTCAAAGAGAAGAAAGAGAGCTCAATTAAGAGACCGTTATAACTCAGACAAGAAGTGATAGTGGTTTGAACTCAGCCAATAGCAACACAGGTAGAGAGGCATGGAGGATTCAAGATACATTTTGATGCAGGGAACAGGGGAGAGAGCAGTATCAACAATTTCACTGAAAATTTCTGCTCTCAACACCTGGGTAGAATGGATGGAGGTGACATTTGCCAAGATGGGAAAGACCAGGAAAAGGTTAAAAGGGAGAGATTGAGAATTGCACATAGTAGGTTTCTGAGATTCTTGTGAAGGATCCAAGTAAATAAATAAATTTGGGGATCATCGGCAAATAAATAGTATTTAAAAGCAAAGGAGTGAATGAGACTACCAGGAAAACACTATAGAGTAAGAGAAAACGAAGAGGAGAAGAAGCAGAGACATGAATAGAAGAGAGGCAAAACTAAGTCCTGAGGAAATCCAACACAGAAATCTGATAGAGAAGAGCAACTGGCAAAGGGACCCTAGAAGCAATGGCCAGAGAGAAAGGAGGAAACCAAGAGCGTTGATGTCACTGGGGTTGAGAGAAAAGAATATTTCAAAACGATGAGTCTGGTAGAATGTTTAAGTGTTCCTGAGAGGATAATCAGTGTCGAGGCCATTGATGACCTTCATGATGTCAATTTTGATAAAGGAATGGAGGTAGAAACTATACTGGTGTGGGTTCAAGAATGATTGACAGAAGGTGAAAACAGCTTACAGAAGGAAGCAGAGGAATAGGGTAATAAGTGACTGTCTTCTCACTTTGGCCTCCCGGCCAGGTCAGCTACAAACTTATTCCATCTCTCCTCCCAGGTTTTCATGGCAGCTTTTTTATCAATATCCATCAAGGTGCTGAATCTGCGGAGAAAAGGCACTTAGGTCAGCCCCAGGAGAAAGGGTTGGGAAACAGATGAGGGGATCTCAGATGCTTGCAGAACACATTTCTCCCCAGTCCGAGAGCAATAACAAAACAGAGGAGTTGTGGAGAAAACCCAAAGAAACCTTATAAGCTTCTGCCATAAACCTCTACTAGAGATAAACACAAGTTGTGAGGTGGAAGAGGGAGTTGGGGATCTGGGAAGTACACAGGACCCTCACCTGATAGAGTTCATGGCCAGTTGTTTGAGTGTCCTCAGATCAGCTGCCATTCCCCCAATACCCATGAAGGCCTCATAGAAATCATAGGACAAGCCTTTGGCACCAAAGACTGCTGGGTCATCAGAACTGATCACCATGGGGTACCCAGTGGCCATCAGAACAGCAGCAGGATGGTTTCTCAAGTCAGACACCAGTTTCAGAACCTGCCCAACAGGAAGCAAAGAAGAAAGACAAACTCTGACCCAAAAACATTGGGATGACTTCTGGGTACAATACAAGGAATAGAGCCAGTCCTCATACTCTTCCCAATTTTCTCCAAGATTCTTCACCTTCACAAACATTTGGTCTCTCTCTTGGTCTGGCTCAGAGAGCAGCTCTCTGGAACACAGCAGGAGAGGCAGGTGCACAAAGAACCTCAAGCAGCTGTGAAAGCAAAAGTATTCTATGGCCCCTCCTACTTCACTGGCCTTCCTCAATGTCCCTTTAATTTTGTTTTTAGACTTGCCCCAAATTCCACCCCACTGGGGACCCTCAACTGCTGCCTCAGTTGCCTCAACTGCTGCCATTATGAATGGATTAGGCAAAGGGCCATTCCTAAATAACTTACTAAGGGGAGAGAGACAGCAGAGTAATATAGAAAACAAGTGAGCTCAGGAGCTAGAAATCATACAGGAAAGTTTGGGAATCAGAACAGAGGTTGAGGTTGGAAAGAAAGATTGTATTGGGTTGGTGCCATGGATCATGCATACCTGGTTGGAGATGGGACAGACTTCTATGGGGATGTCCTTCTTCCAGGAGTCAGCCCAGACTGCTGGGTGTTTGGTCAAAGCAAATCCATGGCCAATCCTGGTAGAGTTCAGTATTAGAGCAACCAGAAGGTTTCTATCTATGGAAGTACCCTGCCAGTCTGTGGATAAAGGGGAAGTCTCCAGTCAGATGGATCTGGCCCATAGACTATCCTCAGATAAAGGCTTCAGATCCCCAAGCAAGTAAAAGAACATTCACACACACACACACACACACACACACACACACACACAGTTTCGTATAAAAATGCTAAAGAGAGGTAAAAGAGAGGAGGTATGGCAAACCTTTATTTTATGTATGTATGTAACAGATGAGGAAGTTGAAACTTACATAGGCTTTGTAAATTGAAGGAGCATACTCAAGTAGCAAGACTCAGTTTTAAACCTTGGTCTATCTGAATCCACAGCCTATATTCTTTCTTTCCATTTTTTATTTGTTTCCAGAGCTATTTTCTGGGAATTTTGTTCATGATTTTTTACAACAATGTGTTGCAAACTCTTTCAATATAATTAAAAACAAATTTTAAGTTTATTTATTTATTTTGAGGGGGAGAGAGAGAGAGAGAGAGAGAGAGAGAGTGTGGGGGAGGGGCAGAGAGAAGGGGAAAGAGAGAATCCCAAGCAGGCTCCATGAGATCATGACCTGAGCCAAAACCAAGAGTTGGACGCTTAACACACTGAGTCACCCAGGTGCCCCTATAGTTACTTGTATGTACTTATTTAATTTATATCTTTAACAATATCAATTGCAAGACAATTGCCAGATCACAATGACCAGTACTGACAAAGTGGTGGCAGATAGCGTTGGCTGCCTACTTACCAGCCATCCCCATTGTACATTCCTTTCTAGCAGGGCTTTCTTTGGAGGGTGAAAATGACAGGTCCTGACTCCCCCAGCTTCCCTTGCAACTAGGATAGTCCTAATGCTGACCTGGAAGGTTATTGGTGGGGAGATCTTGGGCTTCCTCCCTGATAAAAGAAGATACCCTAGAGAAAACATCTTGTCTCACCTGAATGTGACTTCATGGACAACCAAGTAAGGTAAACCCTGAACTTGATGAAAACAGCAGAGGTTGCTTATTATGTGAAATAACAGATGACCTTGTTGTAAAACCTATTGAATGTGTGTATTCCATTCCTGGCAGCCAAAAGCATCCTAACTGACCCACATATAAAATATGAAAACTCCACTGTTCTGTTAGGAATAAAATCCAAGAATTCCCATTACTTTTTAGGGCATGTGTTTTAGGTGGATTTTCACTGGTTTCCTATCCAGAACTTTTTTTTCAAAGATTTCTTCCTTTTAAAAAATAAGAACATTAGGGACACCTGGGTGGCTCAGTCAGTTAAGCATCCAATTCTTGATTTTGGCTCAGGTCATGATCTCATGGTTGGTAGGTTCTGTGCTGACAGCACAGAGCCTGCTTGGGATTCTCCCTCTCCTTCTCTCTCTCTCCTCTCTCTCTCTCTCTCTCTCTCTCTCTCTCTCTGCCCCTTCCCTCCTCACATGTACATTCTGTCTCTCTCTCTCAAAATAAATAAATAAACTTAAAAAAATAAAATAAATAAAAATAAGAACATTACTCTCAGGTATCAAATACCCAGCTCCTGGCAAAATCCTCTCCTAGGGCCATTCGTCTTGGAATTTGGTTAGATCCTATTACAGTGTTTCATACTGCTGAAATGATTTCATACAGGTAAGTATGATTTTTCCCAACTAGACCACAAGCTCTTCAAGGTTAACATCCCCCTACTCCCTTGCCCCATCCCCCACAAACAATTCTTCAAATTTCCTAGAACAGTTTTGATCTAAATTGGGTCTAAATTGATTGAAGTGTCAGGAAATAAGAGAGTAAGGCACACATACCCTTCCTCTGAGAGATGGTGTGATAAACCAAGGTTTAAGCCTGGTTGTGAAATCCAAGCCCCCACACTGCTCTCCACTTATCTCCTTGGTCTTCTAAGGGTGACAGGTGCCTACAGTACTCAGGGACACCAGGTGGGGTGTAGCAGCAAGATTTCCTCCTGATCTAAGTCCCCCAAATCTTCATTTTAACCTGAAATTGCAGCCATGATCTGGGACTCCTTTTGCTTAGGACTTACATATTTTAAGGACTGGAATATGGGAAGCTCTGAGAGACGACCTATGAACCTGTGGAGTGAACTTTAGGGAGCAAAGGCATGGCTGGGCTAATGGCATTTCATAAACAATAGTAGTCAAGCTGTCTGGGCTGGGTGGGGTCTCCTCTTCAGCACTGATGAGTGTGGACAGAGCCTCCTAGTTGCCTGGTTGTAGTCCCTTTTCTGCCACTTACCCTTGTGTGACTTTGGACAGGTGAATTAACCTCTTAAGCACAACTTGATTATAAAATGGAGATCATCAGAAAGAATTCAAAATCAAATTCCACCAAAGACTAGCTCTTTACCCTTGGGCCAAGTACTCTATGTTTGGAGCCTTGGGCTCTTCATCTATAAAATGGGGATAGAGATTGGTTAGTTGGTTAAGTGTTCAACTCTTGGTTTCAGTTCAGGTCATGATCTCACAGTTCGTGGGTTTGAGCCCTGCATTGGGCTCTGTGCTGACAGTGTGGAGCCTGTGTGGGATTCTCTCTCTATCCCTCTCTCTGTCCCTTCCCTGCTCACCCACGCTCTCTTTCTCTCTCTCAAAATAAATAAATAAAACATTTAAAAAATAAAAAATAAAATAAATAAAGTACAGTTTAAAATATAAAAAATAAATAATATTGGGATAAAAACACCTTCCTGGCAGGACTGGGGTGAGAATTAGAAATAATATATGTAAAATGCCAGATACTGTTATATTATCATTGTTATTCCTTCTCCAGGGGGAATACATATTTCTCCATATGAAATGGACAAGTGCCATAAAATGACTATCAACAATACCAATACTGCCCCAGGATCCCATCAGTTCTCTTGAGTGATGATAAGGAGCTTTCCTATCCATCCCACCTCTGTCCTGCTTGTCTCCACATGGCTCACCTGTCTCTCCAGCATGGAAAAAGTAAGGCAGTTTAACGCCATGCAAGGTGGGAATCATCAAAGCCTCCTTGTAGTCATACAAGGAGTGGCCAGTGTCCTCATGCCCCACCTGCAGGACAGAGAGGAGGGGACATGGAGCTGTCTGATTGGTCCATGCCTCAATTTGCTGATGGTACCCTCAATAGCCTGTGAATACTCTTCCTTATAACCTGACGTTACTACTTGAGGCCATTGTCACATAGCCTTTTAAAAATGACCAGCAGCAAAATTGGAAAAGAAAAGAAAGTGTATTATTACCCCTAAATAATTCCCCCCGCTTAGTCAGTCAGAGGCTGTATCTCGTATCCTCCCACCCCTTTCCACCGTGTGTTCTGACACCACTTTCCAAGTCCCTGTGCTCAGCCCTGAACTCCTTGCTGTGGGCAGAGAGTGAGGGAGAAAGCAAGAGCAACAGAGAGACACAGAGAAAACAAGACATTGAGATACTGACAGACCCACAGAAAATGGAGACAGAGTGCGAGAGAACAAGAGCCCTGGACCAGGAATCAGGAAGGCTCCAGACTCAGCTGTCACCCATTACCTGTGGGTCCTTGGACATGTCAGTTTCCTGGCAGGGTCCCTCTGTGACTCAGTGCCTCAGCTGTAACTACAACAAAACTACGCTTTTCAAACTAAACCACACATATCCCCAGGGCTTGTAGCTGCATGCCAAGAGTAAGGGTGCCTTAGGATAAAATGGGTACCTCCTTCAGAATGCCTATTATAATTTGTTGGGGGGCAATGGAACATTTTTATAATAAGCCAAATACAGGTATTCAATGTAGTGGAATGGAGTGCAGGCTTGAAAGAGAGTTGGAACTTGCAAGTAGACTCTTTGAACAACTATCTACCCCCCCCTTCCTACCCCAATTTCCCTCTAGAACTTGTCCATTACAGTCCTTGAATGAACTGTTCTGGAAGTTCTATACTAGAGGCTCTTCTTCTCAGCCCCCTTTGTCAGGGCTGCACACAGAGGGGAAAGGTGAGATGGGAGGAACTTCTGCCCCTTTCTGGAGAGGCTAGATCCTTGAGCACCCCCCAGAGATCCCAGGAAGGCATCCCAGTACAAACAAAATGATTCCTTGAAATCCACTCCTTTGAGCTCTGGATGTTCTGAAAGCAAAAGCTTAAGCCCAGTTTCAGGTAAAATGTACAGATATACTCCCTCCCTATAAGAGGGAGTCAGGAGTGCCTTTTAGCCAGTTTATTCAAACTAATTTAGCTTCCTTAATGAGACTGATGAGTTGCCACCTAGGAAGTGTGCCCTGGCTATCAGAACTCAGCTATGGCTTTGATTTGGGAGGGGGCGGGGGGTTGGCGGTGGTCAAGGCAGTGACACCACTATGGACATGCAGCTTTAAAAATAGCTGAGGAAGCAAATGGATAAAGGGACAGAGGACACCTTTCCCATCCTTGACAGTTTTGCCCAGGGCTAGACCCATCTCTGCTTCCAGACCACCCTCTATGTGCTATAGTTTTAAGAGGCAGGTGTAGGTAGGCCACATGTGCTAGAAAGAGGATGGAGGGCAGGGAAATGGAAATGAGCCCACCATTACTACCCAACCTCATTGAATGCCTTCCTTATTCTGGAACTCCCCTTTTCAGGCTTTTGGCCCTGTCTGCTCTCCTTTCTCTTGTGACTATCATCCTCCTGCAGGCCCCTACAACAAGGTCAGTGCTAAACCCTGGCCAGGCCTGTGGTTGTCAGCCTGAGCCTCTGCAGAAGGTTTCAGTGCATGCTGCCAGGGCCTTCACAAAGAGCTGCCTGCTGGGCCCTGCTCTCAGACAGCTTTGTTGTGTAGGGTCTGTTACCAGGTCAAACCCTGCCACCATCCTGGGGAACATGGTTCGGAGCGTCATGGCTGTTTGGATGGATTTCATGATGAAGGACACATTTTTGACTCTGTGGGAGAGACAGAGAAAAGCATAGGAGACAGTGTGACTTGGTGTTGGCAGACCTATGTACCCCGGGGGGACCCCGTACCCCGGAGCAGCTCCCCCAGTGCCTGGGGCTGGTCTAGTCCAGATTACTCAGTAACCACTTCTCAGACCCTCAGCACATGAGTCTATCCTGCCCATGCTGTTGTGATCCCTTCCAGGGGATACATCTGAGAGATATTTCACCCAAATCCACCCTTTTGAGGAGTCCAGCTGGTTCTAGAGGAAACTTTGGTGTCTGAACAACAAGTGAGGAAAGGAGACCCATGGGATAGGTTTCATTTGTCCACATTTGTATGAAGCAAAGAGGTCTTGTCCGAAACTTGCCCTGCATCCCCGAGACGAAGGCTCCTGGAATGGGTGAAGTACAGAGGCCATCTCTCTGTTCACTGGACACCTGTGAAATGCTACAATTCCCAATTGTATGAATGCCCAATTCCCTGTCGAGTCAGCTGGACCTGGCAACTGTATGTCCTCTCCCTCCAGCTGAATCAGCAAGGCCCTGGGCACTCCAGAAACCATGTAAGCAAACTGTCTTACTTCTGTCTGTACCCTCTCTGTTCAAGCCCAGGATAGGGGTGAGGCAAGCAGCACAACAGAAGCACCAAAAGAAAAGTCTGGCACAACTCTGAGACAGGACAAAGGTCTCTGCACAGCAGCTGGCTCACTTGTTCCTCAGTTCTATGGGCCTACATTTCTCTTGCCCCCTCCCTATGCCTGCCCATTCCCTCTCCTGCAGAGCCTCCCCCTCCTGCAGATCCTCTAAGGGATCACAGGAGGATTTACCACCTGCAACCCAGCCCTCACACCCTCCTGCCACTGGTCCCCAGAGAGCCTCTGAGGGGAACCAGTGGGGCCCCAGCCCGCAAGCTCCACCCTGGCCGACTAGCACACAGGTGCAGGCCTCTGTTCTCACAAATGGTGAAGGGGATTCAGGGGAAATGGGGCGGGGAGGAGTATGACTGCCATCCAGAGCCCAACCTCTAGGGCTGAGCTGCCCCTCCCCAAGCACTGACTTCTGTTTGCCCAGATCCCCATCTGTTTGCCACCCCTGCATCTCCAGCCCCGCAGGTGGGTCACAGTCCTTACACAGGCCTGCCTTTGACAGAGAGCCTTCCTTGGATAAAACTAAGAAGGGAAACTAAGCTCTAAAGCTTTCTGTGCTTGCTTGGAGAAAGAGTGGGTCCTTGTTCTCACTGCCAGGTCACACATCCACACACAGACTCTGAGATAGCTGTCACTCAGGGCTGGGTCACCAATCAAGGCCAACTACACAGCCAGGGACAGCACATGGTTGACATGAAGCAGAACCCCACCAGCCAACTGAAACAAAGAAATAGGCCAGTTATCTGAACATACTGGCAAAAACATACCCATAACTGAATCACCCAGGCCGACATGAGGTCAAGGCCTAGAATTATTTGGAAAATTGCCACACTTCTTCATTTCAGTCTGGTTGTGAAGATTCAAACTAGAAGTGACTTCAGAGATAGGTTTTTGCTCTCATGCAGGAACATGCATGCCAAAGCCATGGCTCTTTGGCATGGAGGGTGGGTCTCTGAAGCCGGCCTCCCAGCCTCCCTCTTTCTCCCTTTCTCCTCCCCTTCCCTTCCAAGTCTAGTAGCTCTGCCTGCATCCTGTTCTCCCAAATCCTGCAGCTTCAGCCGTGTTCTCTCTCACCTGTGATCCGAATAAATGATTTTCATTCCAATAAATCCAGGATGCTTTTCTGCAAACATACAAGCCACTTCTCTGTAAGTCTTCACTGACCACTCTTGGCTATGGACAGTCCCATTCAGTTCATACACCTGAGAGGGAAGCATGGTCCTGGTCAGACATCAGAGGTGAGCAAAACTTCATTCCCATTGCCAATAATCTCTAAATCTCTACAATTTCCTTGTCCAGTGCCTTCAACAGCTTCTGACACTTATCAGAAGTCCTAGTCATGTCTGGGATAATGCTCTTGAATACCACAAAGCTGGGGTGTCTGCCTGTCTCATTCATTGCTGGGTCCTTGCATCTGTAACAGTGCCTGGCACATGGTAGGTGCTCAAAAGGTATTTGTGTAGGGGCGCCTGGGTGGCGCAGTTGGTTAAGCATCCGACTTCAGCCAGGTCATGATCTCGCAGTCCGTGAGTTCGAGCCCCGCGTCAGGCTCTGGGCTGATGGCTCAGAGCCTGGAGCCTGTTTCCGATTCTGTGTCTCCCTCTCTCTGCCCCTCCCCCGTTCATGCTCTGTCTCTCTCTGTCCCAAAGATAAATAAAGGTTGAAAAAAAAAAATTAAAAAAAAAAAAAAGAAAGGTATTTGTGTAAAGAATGAAGAACAGGTCAGCTGGGGAGAGGACAGCCAAAAAGAGGAGAACAAGGACCTACTTTATCTTCCCATTCTCCCACTCTTAGGTGGGATGTCCCCTCAGGTGGACATGGTTAGGGGCAGAGTGAGAAGAGCCAGGATTGGACAAAGTGGGTAAAGACAAAGTAGAAAGACACAGTGGAGAGGACAGGGGTATAAAGAAGTCCAAAGTGCCCACTTGGCAGGTTGGGCCACACCAAGCCCATGGTGACAGGATGGAGGGGGTTGGAGCAATGACATGGCCCCTGCCGCTCCCTCTGCCCTCTCCTGTTACTGGGTCAGCTCTCACCCCTGCACAAATTGGCAGGTCAGGATTCAGGACAGGATGCAAGGGTTTCCAAAGAGGTTGTGGGGCAAAGGAGGATGGGAAGAAATAATATGCAGAAGGTATTTCCACGAACATCAATTAAAAACGCGCAGTGTACAAGGAACCAGGCTAGGCATTGGAAGGGGTAAACAAATGTGAGTGAGACAAGATGCCGGCCCTTAAGGAGTTTCTAATTTAGTGCAGACAGACTCTATTCCTTTTTTTAATTTTTTTTTTTTTTGTTAACGTTTTATTTATTTTTGAGACAGAGAGAGACAGAGCATGAATGGGGGAGGGGCAGAGAGAGAGGGAGACACAGAATCGGAAGCAGGCTCCAGGCTCTGAGCCATCAGCCCAGAGCCCGACGCGGGGCTCGAACTCACTGACCGCGAGATCGTGACCTGAGCTGAAGTCGGCCGCTTAACCGACTGAGCCACCCAGGCGCCCCTCTATTCCTTTTTTTAATACAAAGAGGAAGAATTAAGTGCTAAATAGAGGTTTATGGGATCTCAGAGGAAAAAGGTCTCCTTTTAACTGGATAGGATCAGAGAAGCTTTCCAGGGGACATGGCGGTGAGGTCGGGCTTGGAAAGGCAAGGGGGATTTGATATGCCAGAAACTGAGAAGCCCGCTCTGCAAGCAAGCCAAGCAGCGGCCCCGCTGGTGAAAGGATTGCTAGTGTCCTGGTGTAGGAAGCAATGGTTCCACACAGAGCGAGAGCCCACCAGGGTGCAGGGAGCAGAGGCTGAGAGGCAGAGTGGGAGCCTCGGACTATCTCACCACCTAATGGAGAGGAATCCTTTCTCCTCACTGGGGTCAATTCTTGTATCCTGGCATCCTAGGAGCTGGGTGCTCTCCAGGACCCTTTTCTCCTTTCCCACAGGTCCCTTGCCTCACAGCACCCTTGCCAGCCGGGGGCACCTCCACTTTCCCTCTTAGCTGCACCCCGCAGGTGCCACCTTCTGTTGCAGGACAGCCTCCTCTTCTCCCCAGACACACAAAGCAGCTTTTTTGTTCTTTCATCTCTGGATTGAGGGTGGGGGTGGGGGGGGGGGGGGGTGTCTGTTCTGCTGCCTGGGTTGGGGGAAGTGGGGTGAACAGGCAGCTGTTTCCAGCCCTTTCTCTTGGCCCCTTTGGCCTTGGCTCTTTGGTTTCCTCTGCTGATGCCCCAGGGAAGCCTGGCCTCTCACACAATCTCTGGGCTCAACTATTGGAAGGTGTATCTTCCCTGATTGCATGGTCTAGGAATGGACAACAGTGCTTACTGAATGTTAAGGCTGCCAGAACTTTCCAGAGGAGAGAATTTTAGGTACTGCTAGCTCAGTATCTAGTATAACCTATTATTATTATTATTATTATTATTATTATTATTTACTGAAGGGGATCAGACCATGCCACCCTAAAATATGCCACTTTTGCATAATAATTAAAAATTTTTTTAATGTTTATTTATTTTTGAGAGAGAGAGACAGAGTGTGAGCAGGGGAGGGGCAGAGAGAGAGGGAAACACAGAATCCAAAGCAGTCTCCAGGCTCTGAGCTGTCAGCACAGAGCCTGATGTGGGGCTCGAATTCAAGAACTGTGAGATCATGACCTGAGAAGAACTTGGATGTTTAACGGACACGCAGGCGCCCCAGCATAAGAATTATTTTGAGTGGAAGGCAATTAAGCAGCAAACAGAGATCTTTGCTCTCCTCCTATCTGCCTAAAAGGACATAAACTTCTGTTGGTGCAAGTTCCCCCTTTCATCTTCCACACCAGGAAAACGACCCTTATCATTGGAGACAGAAGGGCTGTTCTGAGATGGGTCTGCACAAACAAACCTTACTAACATAACTCTTATCTTCTATTAGTCTCCCCTATATATTTACTATCCCACAATTTACTGCCCCAGAAACCCAAACCTATTGCCTTGTCATTTCTCCACAAATTATCGCCACTTGTTAAAACAGTGTATAAGCACCTGTTCTACCCACTTCTTTGGGTCTTCACTTTTTTCTACAAAGGTCTCCATGCACATAAAAATTAAATATTAACATCAAATAAAATGTGTATGCCTTTTCTCCTGTTAATATGGCTTTTGCCAGTTTAACTTGAAGGCCCCAAAAACAGAACCTTAAGAGAGTAAAGAAAAAGTTATTTTTGTTCTTTCCTACTTCATCAG
The DNA here is from genome assembly GCF_014898765.1 of Herpailurus yagouaroundi. Taxonomy (NCBI): domain Eukaryota; kingdom Metazoa; phylum Chordata; class Mammalia; order Carnivora; family Felidae; genus Herpailurus; species Herpailurus yagouaroundi. The sequence goes on from NW_024412572.1 coordinate 8,643,137, forward strand.
ATATTTTTTATTAAAATTTTTTTTAATGTTTATTCATTTTTTGAGAGAGAGAGAGTGCACAAGTGGGGAAGAGGCAGAGAAAGAGGGAGACACAGAATCCAAAGCAGGCTCCAGGCTCTGAGCTGTCAGCACAGAACCTGATGTGGGGCTCAAACTCACGAACTGCAAGATCATTACCTGAGCCAAAGTCAGACGCTCAAAGCCTCAACCAATGGAGCAACCCAGGCGCCCCTTCACCAGAGATTTGTAAAAAGAGAATTCTTCCTGTCACTGATCAAGGCTTCAACAGACTTCCAGGCACTCTGTTAGAATCTTCAAATCTTTGATGCTGAAAGAGCTTATATGCTGTACCCCAGCAGTTCCCAAAGTGTGGTCAGGGAGCCCCTGTGGGTCTCCTAGACTTTTACAGGCAATCTGCAAAATCAAAAACTCTCCTCATAAAAATTTTAAGATTTAAATTTAAGATTTGTCTTTTACATTCTCATTCTCTCCTGAATATGCAGAATTTTCCAGAGGTTGCATCATGTGTGACAATATTAGTCTGACAAATAATGGATTGTGTGCTTATGTAGGCTTGTGTTTTGGAAAGTTCTCAGTTTTAATTTCTAATGAAGGCTATATTATACAAGATATAGTAGATAATATCCACATAAACAAAAACTTTTTGGGATCCTCCAAAATTTTTGAGTGTAAAAGTTTGAGAACAATTGCATTAATCCATCCCAGAACTGATACCTGAAGCTGTCTTGGCCTTACCCAGCTGATTTGCAGAAGGGAAGAACATAATTCTTCACTGTGCCTTGACTGCTGTGTCATTACTGAGTCATGTGCCCACACAGCCCATCTGGATTGCAGGCCACTGAGGGCAGGATCCAGGTCATCTGGGTCTTCCCACCTCCCCTCCTTTAGCACCAGAGAAGGAGCTCCATAAATAAGCATTAACTGAGGAAGAGCACTGTCCACTTGGAGTTTCAAAACTACTCAGCCCCAGGCAGCATGCTTTGGAGAATGGATAAATAGATGGATGTTGGAGGGGTGGTAGTGCCAGCAGAACAGAAGGGAGACAAAAGAACCTTTTAGAAAAATCAACAAATGACAATTCTGTCTACAAGAAGATCCTTGGCATACTAAACAAGGATGTACAGATATGCAAATGATACAACCAGAGGCTTGGTGGGGGTTTGCCTATGGCAGCAGTTCCAAGCCATCAATTCTATCATTGCAGTACTTATTGCTGGAGAATCTGGGACCCCTGCCTTGCAGGGTTCCAATCCCACTGCTAGTTCCCATAGCATGGAAAGCCACAAAGATGGAATCTGGCTCCTGGGGCGGCAGATACAGAAGCCCCTGGTCTCTTGGTGCCTCAGTAAATCACCACCAGGGCCGCCTGTGCCTTGTGTTCTTGGGCTTCTGGCCTCCAGCCAAGAATCTGCAGGCTTTGTGGAAGCACCTAGGACAGGATCTGAATGTTCAAGAGCACCCCTATTTCAAGGAGCAAGAGACCCTTTTCAGGGGGAGACCTGCAACTCCTCCCGGCCTCACAGCTAGACTGATTAGAACATTGCTATGAAGCATGGTACTGGAGGAAAGTTCACAGCTGGTTAGGGGATTCTGGGCAGCCTTCTGGGTTTAGGCTCACAGTGGAGATACAATCTGCCCCAGCCAATTATACCTCATAGGATCGTTGCAAGGATCAGATGAGTTAATATTTGTAAAGCACTTAGAAATGATAACAACTCAGAAAAAATAAAAAGAATAAAAAAGGAGGAGGGCACCTGGGTGGCTCACTTGGCTAAGCGTCCAACTCTTGATTTGGGCTCAGGCAATGATCTCACGGTTCGTGGGTTGGAGCCCCACGAACACTGGGCACAATGGGCTCCACACTGACAGCACAGATCCTGGTTGGGATGCTGTCTCTCTCTCTCTCTCTCTCGAAGAAAGAAAGAAAGAAAGAAAGAAAGAAAGAAAGAAAGAAAAAGAAAGAAAGAAAGAAAAGAATTTATAACTATTGGGTGCCTGTCTGTCTCAGAAGAGCATGCTCTTGATATTGGGATCATGAGTTTGAGCCCCTCATTGGGTGTAAAGACTACATAAAAACTTAAAAAAAAAAGGAAATGATAACTATTAATAATATTATTAGCATCAATCTTATTATCATCACCAGATGTAGAAAAACAACCCAAAATCTGCAGTTATCCTAGAAAGATGAGTTACTAGAGCACCATTCATTTACCAGCCATTTACTCAGCTACTATGTGCCAAGCATATGCCCACACTTTCATGTCATCATCTCATTTAATCCTCAAAACTACAACATTAGGTAGTTCTCTCTTTTTTTTTTTTAATTTTTTTTAACGTTTATTTATTTTTGAGACAGAGAGAGACAGAGCATGAACAGGGGAGGGTCAGAGAGAGGGAGACACAGAATCTGAAACAGGCTCCAGGCTCTGAGCTGTCAGCACAGAGCCCGACACGGGGCTCGAACTCACGGACCGCGAGATCATGACCTGAGCCGAAGTCGGCCGCCTAACCGACTGAGCCACCCAGGCGCCCCTAGGTAGTTCTCATTTTACAGATGAGGATTTTGAGGCTCAGAAAGCTTAAGAAACTGAGTCATACTCCACAGTGGGAGTGAGGGCTGGAGGTCTGCTGAGTTTCAGAATCTTGCTGACCCTGAGTGTCTCCAGTCATCACAGCAGCCCATCTTTCCCTTTCTGTGATAGTGACAGTTAGGGGGGCTCAATGTCTCAGCTCTGGCTGCACTTTAGAACCACCTAGGGAGAGGGAAATGCTTGGGTCTCACCCCAGACTAATTAAATCAGAATCTCTGGGGTAGAACCTCTGGGGTGGTTTGTTTGTTTGTTTGTTTGTTTGTTTGTTTTTAACCTCCTCAGGTGATTCTAATGTATAATGTACAGCTGGGGTTAAGATCTACCATTTTGTGGATTTGAAGTAAACAGCATGAATACAGCATAGTAGGATAAATGCTATTATAAAGGAGAGCAGTTAAGAGGGTCCCTCCAGTCTCGATCGTCAGTATTCTTGCAGTTATACCAGTAACACGAAACAGGGGTCACTTCAGCAGCAAGCCAGGTGGAATTTTCAGTGGAGGCTCTGCCAAAAATCCAGGAAAAACCTTGGGGGGCGGGGGCGGGTGGGATGGGTAGAAGTGCCAGTAATGTTTGTTATACAAGTGACAGCATCCAAGAAAACATCTGGGAACAACCATCGTGGGTTCTCTGCCACTGCCTGTCTCTCTCCCAAGACCCCCTGTCAATAAGTACCAGCAGGGCAATCTCCTGTTGATAATCCTCTGGGGTCTTATAAGAGCTCCACTCTGAGGACTCGCCAGGACCCAGTCTGGGCCTCAGATTCTGGCCGTGGGGGAAGGGACTGGAGCCCAGGAGATAAGACCCGCCTAGCAACTGTTGCTAAAGGCAAGTAGCCTTTGTTATCAAGCATTAGTAACACAATAGGAGGCTGAGCAGCCAGGATAGTCCATCAACATCATCCCAGGCCCTGAATTAGCCCCACTAGCAAGAAGGGGGAGGTTGTGCGGCTCAGCAAAAGAATTCCAGTGCAGACGGTTTTTAGTTGTTAATGTGTTGATGGCTCCCCCTACTCTGGCTAATGGGGGGCATTAAGGCATAGACTCTCTATTGCAAGAGGCCTTTGTTCCAGGGTCAGAGCAGAACAAATGGTCACATCCCATCCCCCTCAGCCTCTCCAGAATCCCAAATCCCAGCAGCCTTCCACCTTCTAGGATGGTGGGGGGTGGGCGGAGTGGGAAGAGAGGTTAGGAGCGAGGCAGGGTCCCCAAGTTAAATGTCCTGGAGCTCACTCAGCATGGTAAGGAGAAAATACCCCCTCAGAAAAGGGGGAGCAATGGAGCAGGAAACTGCTCCCTCCAATTGCTCAGCATCTTCCCCTAAATGCTTCTCCATCGGGCTCAAGATGAAAGTCACAGCCCTCAAACCGACCAAGACCCAAACCCTCCACAGTTTCCCCCCTCCCTCCTTTTCCCTCCACCCCCTAAGGAGCCCAGGGCTCCACCAGGATTTGACGGGCTACCTCCCCCATGCCCCACGCTGAGAAAACTGTAGGAATGGCCCAACAGGAAGCAACCCCCGCCCCTGGCTCCCAGCAGGGGCCAACAGCAGTCTAGGTGAATCATCAGCTCAGCCAATCCTAGGGACTCTCTTTTCCCTACCGAAGGATGAGATTTACAGCGGAATGCCTTCTCTGGGGCTCCTTTTGAGATGAAGCCTGGCTGCCTTAGTGCTCAAGTCCAGCACCCTGGCATCTATCCAGTCACCAATCAAGTCACCAACGTGATCTTGGTCAAACTCTGGCTTTTCCAAGCCTCAGTTTCCACATCTGTAAAATGCAACCTTGCTATGCACCTCAAGTGCTTTGTAAAGGTCAAGGCAAAGAAGGCCTTTTCTCAAAGTGTGGTCTGGGTCAGACCATCTGCATTAGAATCACCGGGAGGAGAGGAAGAGGCTAGTTGATTTTGTAGCTTCCTGGTCCTACCCAAGAGCACAGAATTAGAACCCTGGGAGGTCAGGGTCCAAACACGAATTTTAAAGAGCACCTCTGGGGGCGCCTGGGTGGCGCAGTCGGTTAAGCGTCCGACTTCAGCCAGGTCACGATCTCGCGGTCCGTGAGTTCGAGCCCCGCGTTGGGCTCTGGGCTGATGGCTCAGAGCCTGGAGCCTGTTTCTGATTCTGTGTCTCCCTCTCTCTCTGCCCCTCCCCCGTTCATGCTCTGTCTCTCTCTGTCCCAAAAAAATAAATAAACGTTACAAAAAAAAAAAAAAAAGAGCACCTCTGAATTATTCATATGAACAGCCAAGTTTGAGGACCACAACCAACAAGCATGATTATCACTCTTGGTGCCTCTTGGCAATATAAGATGTGGTGCCAGTCTGAAATATCTCATGATCTGACATAAATAACGAGGCAACAACTGCTCAGTGCTGAATACCCGCATGACCAGGAGACAAAGAGGGGACATATGGACTGACACAGTCCTGGGAAGGGAGTGAAGGAGGGATTGGCCAACCTACAAACCAGCCTAAGTGGGACCCAGACAGGAGGAGGGGCTTAGATGGGGGGCAGGTGGGGAGTGCATGCTTGGAGACAGAACGATTTCCTAGTCAAAAAACATGGGAATAAATTGTTCCAGGAAGCGCAGTTTCTTTCACCTTACCTAGGCCAGGCCCAGGGCCAGCTCATCTCTTACAGAAATTCTTCTCTTAAGAGGTTGTTGGACACTCTCTCTTCCTGGAAAAGGATCATTTGTGTACTCTGCTCCCAAAACCAATGGAAGCTCTACTGAGGGACAAAGGTCAGCCCCATTCCCACTTCCCAAGAACTGTGCTTAAAGCTTTAACTATCAAACAAACGTCAGATCCTGGGGGAGATAGGCACCCTTACTTGAGAGCCAGCTCACCAGGACCCTCCAGGGCCTGGCCTTGAGCTAACCTCAAGGAGGGTATTAACATAACTAAGGGAAAAGGTGGGTCAGTTGGGAGAGTTGAGCCTTGAGGAAGCTTTGTCTCAGAAGAAGGGAAAGGGAGCCCTGACCCACAAACTGGAATTACTGGTTCTTGGGACACGTAAATCCTTCATTAGAAAGTCCTTGAACACTTTAAATCAAACTAGGGGTAGTAAAGTCAGTTTAGGAATCCCACAGAGAATTTTTAAAAAATTTTAGAATGCAAAAATATCACAATCTGTACATTATGTTGTTTCCTAGAAAGTTTCATAGATACATAGGCATACATGTGAAAACACTGTCTTCAGGATGCCCAGGCGGCTCAGTCAGTCTCTCAGTCAGACTGTGAGAACCGTCTCACAGTTCATGGGTTCGAGCCCCGTGTTGGGCTCTGTGCTAACAGCTCAGAGCCTAGAGCCTGCTTTGGATTCTGTGTCTCCCTCTCTCTCTGCACCTCCCCTGCTCATGTGTGTTCTCTATCTTTCTCTCTCTCTCTCAAAAACAAAAACAAAAACAAAAAAAAAACAACAACAAAAAACATTAAAAAAGAAAAAGAAAACACTGTCTTCAATAAAGTCAACTTATTCGAGCACTTTCCCCCCCCCCCCCCCCCCCCCCCAGGGAATTCATTGGATTTTTCTCAAGGTTAAGAACACTGTCATGGACTCCCGTAAATTCTCAGAGCTCAGTGACCAGGCTTATGAGGGCTCTGGTTCAACAACACATTTCTGGCTATAATTTGGCTTTAGAAAAGGCTACAATTTGCCTTCAAGGAGAGAACTTACCAATCAAGAAGCTCTAAGTGTCTGGTCTGATTGATTTTTCTCCAAAAAACAGCATTCTGCCTTTCTTGTTTATACATCTGTCTCTTATGAACTTGGTCAATGTGTGTCAGTCCTCTGGAGCTCTATCACTTCTGACTGTACAAACAATACAATTTCTGAACCTATAAAGACCATGGAATATGGTAACAAAGCCAAAATAATGCCATCCTGAGGGCCTTGCCACAAACTTGAAGGTCAGTCACCAAGGTGTTGATGCGCTCAATAAATATTTCAGTGAATGAACAGACTAGTTAGGATACAATATAGGGGAGAGCTCTATACAAAGGTTACTTTCCCCAAGCGCCTTAGAATCTTTAACCATCTCCAATGTTTGTGAGGATTCAGAAATCCTTCCCATTCCCACAATACCCAAATCCTTCCCACAAAGAGTCCTCAGGGAAGTTCTCTCTAACAGATATCCCAGAGGAATGGTCTGGGAGCATCTGATCGCCTGGGGCTGCTCTCCTGAGTGAGGCCTCCCCTATTGTGGAAGCCATCCTAGCTGTCTCCTACTTTTAGAACAGCTCCTTCTGAGTCCACTTCATGAACTTTTCATCGGATGTCTGTGTGCAGGGCCCCCTTCCAGGCCCACTCCTCCTCTCATCTCGCAGCTTCTGTGGGAACCTCATCCCTTTCACAGTTTTAAAGATTACCTTTCTGCAGACAAATGTCAAACATGTATTTCCAGGCTAGAACCCTCTCTCCTCTGGGTTCCAAAGTCATATATTCAGCAACTTCCTGGACATCTTCATAGGGATGTCTCATAGCACCTCCATTCTACAGGTTTAAAACCATTTCTCCCTTCCCATCCAGCCCCTCCTCTTATATCCCCAATGTCACCATCAATGTCACCACCAGACAACCCAAGTTGAATACCAGCCAGTTGCAGTAGAGTCCTCACCACCAGAGTTAGTCAGTAAAACCTCTAGATTCCTCCTCCAGCACACGAGATCTTCCTCATCGTTGCTACTGTGCCTGTGGCCTTGTCATCTCATACCTGTGGTCTCCCTACTCTCCCAGCCTCCATCCCCACCTCTTTCACTGGGTGACCCTCGCACAGCAATCCGTTCTCCCCAGGCTACCAGGGTGATCCAATTGCCAGACCCAATAGCTGTCCCAGTACCAAGAGCATGATCCTGAGGGACTCTGGGAAGCTAAATTTTGATATGAAAGGAGACAGGGCAAGAAAGGTCCAGGCATGAGGCACTGCTCAGAGCCCAAGGGCAGGAAACGTTGAGCAACTGGGAGGCACTGTGTATCCGGGAGAAGGGGAGAAGGGGAGAAGTGGAGATCATGAGAGAAGATGGGGTAAAAGGGCAGTGAGGGTGAAGGTCATAATTTTGTGGGAGCCAGCCAAGTACAGTTCAGGTTTCCTTGCTCATGGTCATCCCTGGAAGGACACATGTCCCCTTTGAGATGAAGGCAGCATCCAGTCCCTATCCCAATACTGGAATTGGGAGCCTGTGAAGACCTACAAGGTAACATCTGAAAGTCAAGCCAGAGCAGAGGAGAGGAGAGGTGGGCTCACCGGGAACAGCATGGCTCTGAGCTCCAGGTAGAGTACATTGTCCTGGTAGAACTCCTCCAGTGCCTGGAAGACATAGTCTCTGAACACTGGTGCATAGTGGACAAGGCCAGAGATTGTGAAGAAGATACTATTAAACTTGGACCAGACAGCATCTTGGTTTGCATAAGCCACCTCAGGGTTCTCGGTCATCAGAGTGAAAGTCTGAAGAAGTCTGCATAAGACACAAAGAGGGTAAATTGAAGAAGTGTGTTTCAAGCCACCACCTTCAGGCCTCTGCAGGAGTCTTGCCCACCTCACTTCTCCCACCCAGAAGCAAACCCAGATGCATCATAGTGAGCAGTGATGAGAGGCCAAGGAAAGCACCCCAGGCTTTCTGATGGAGGCCCCCATCCCTGAGACCTGCTTTATGCTCCTCAGGGCACAGCTCAGGTAGGATGTTCCCACCAACCAGGCTGTCTTGCTCCCCTGTGCATGTTTGGCCAGTCTGACCCCATTGCACCCTAGACTAAGCCTCTTCGGGGGGTGTTATGCACTGAATTGTGTCCCCCTAAAACCCATATGTTGAAATCCTCACCCTCAATGTGACTGTATGTGGAGATAGGTCCTTTATGGTGGTAATTAAGGTTAAGTGAGGTCATTACAGTGGGGCCCAAATAGAATAGGGCTGGTACGAGAGATGCCAGGAGTGTGCACACAGAGGAAAGGCCATGTGAGGACACACTGAGAAGGTGGCTGTCTGGAAGCCAAGGACAAAGGCCTCAGGAGAGACCAAACTTGCCAATATCTTGATCTTATACTTCTAGCTTCCAGACCAGTGAGAAAATAAATTCCCATCGTTTAAGCTACCTACTGTGTAGTATTCTGTTGATGGAAATAACTCTGACTCAGGTTTACATCCCTGAGTAGCCATTTACTAGCTGTGTGGTCTTGGGCAACTTCCTTAACCATACTGAACTTCACATTTCTTACTCATAAAGGGCAATAATCTCAAAAAAGCACTCTGTAGATGGTTCTATGATTAAAAAACAGTTATTACTTATAATATTACTTTACAAATTTGTTAGGAAGTTGCTTCACCATGTTTTCAAGCTGTTTCACCCACCAATGGACCATCACTATTCCAGGAGCTGGGAACTTTTCTTCTTGCTGGAAATTAAGCATCTAGACAAATCTCATTTGATGCAACAATAGTGTCACTTTTAATACCTTTTGCAGATCATATTGAATTTTAAATGAACCAGAAAATTACTATTTGAATGCTTTTGTGAAGCAAAGTATCCTGTAAAGTTAAAAGAAAAAGCCTCCTGATATATATATATATATATATATATATATATATATATAT